>NW_024426996.1:19555673-19556072 GCF_017311325.1 Ursus maritimus | reverse complement strand
AGAATCTCTAAGGGCGGAAATGAGAATGAATCTGGAAGAAATTAAAAATTCTATGAGCCAAATGCAGGCAAAACTAGAGGCTCTGACAGCCAGGGTGAATGAGGCAGAAGAACGTATCAGCGAATTGGAGGATGGGTTAGTGGAAGAGAAAGCTGAAATAGAATCTGGACTCGAAAAAATCCACGCTCAAGAATGTAGGTTACGGGAGATTACTGACTCAATGAAACGTTCCAATATCAGAATCATCAGCATCCCCGAGGGGGTGGAGAAAAACAGAGGTCTAGAAGAGATATTTGAACAAATTGTAGCTGAAAACTTCCCTTATCTAGCAAGGGAAATAAACATTCGTGTCCAAGAGGCAGAGAGGACCCCTCCCAAGCTCAACCACGACAAACCTAC
>NW_024426996.1:19553770-19553902 GCF_017311325.1 Ursus maritimus | reverse complement strand
TGAAGAGATTGAAACAGTGATTAAAAACCTTCCAAAAAACAAAACTCCAGGGCCTGATGGATTCCCCAGGGAATTCTACCAAACATTCAAAGAAGAAATAATACCTATTCTCCTAAAGCTATTTCAAAAAAT
>NW_024426996.1:19534558-19553745 GCF_017311325.1 Ursus maritimus | reverse complement strand
AGAAGCTCTGTATCTTGATGTGAAGTCCACAAGAAGTTCACATTTTATCTTTGTTTCTCTTGCCTTTGGAGATGTGTCATGAAAAAGGTTGCTTGGCCAATGTCATAGAGGTTGCCACTGCCTATGTTCTCCTCTAGGATTTTGATGAATTCCTGTCTCACATCAGTCTCTTTCATCCATTTGAGTTTATCTTTTTGTGTATAGTGTGAGAGAGTGGTCAAGTTCATTCTTTTACATATAGCTGTCAATTTTCCCAGCACCATTTATTGAAAAGAGACGGTCTTTTCCCACCAGATGTTTTCCTGTGCATCCAGATTTGATTGCCAAAGGCAAAGGATTAAAACACCATTTCTCTTTTTGTTTGTGGCCCAATGGTCTATGTGTCTGTTTTGTGCCAGTACCATACTGTCTTTGTCATCACGGCTTTGTAAGTACAGCGCTCGAAATCCGGCATTGTGTGATGTCCCCCAGCTTTGTTTTTCCTTTTCAACAGTTCGCCTTGGAGGTCAGGGGCCTTTTCTGGTTTCCACTGGAAATTTAAGGACTATTTGTTCAGTTCTTTGAAAAATATGTCCTCGGTATTTCGATCGGGATAGCATTGAAGAAAGTGTAGATTACTCGTTATGGACATTTTAACTATGGTAATTCTTCGATCCATTTGTGAGGAATATCTTTCCATCTTTTTATGTCCTACCTCAATCTGTCTTTCAAGAGTGATTTATAGTTTCTAGAATATAGGTCCTTTCGTCTCTGGTTAAGTTAATTCCAAGGTAGCGTGTGGTTTTTGGTGCTATTGTAAATGGGATGGATTCCTGATTTCTCTTTCTTCAGTCTCATTATTCATGTATAGAAATGCAACTGATTTCTGAGCATTGATTTTGTATCCTGCCACATTGCACAGTTGAATACCATCTTTGCGTAATAGTTTGGGAGTGGATTCTTTTGGGTTTCCATACAAAAGTATCATGTGTATCTGCTGAAGAGACATTTTGACTTCTTCTTTTTGCCGAGTTTGGATGCACTTTTATCCCTTTTTGTTGTCTGATTACTATTTGCAAGGACTTCTAATGCTATATTGAATAATAGTCTGGCGAGGTGGGCGTCTTGCTGCAGGTGTTCTGATGTTAAGGGAAGGCTTCCGGCTTTTCCCATTGAGAATGATATTTGTGTAAGGCTTTTCATGGATGGTTTTTATGAGATTGAGGAATACCCTCTATCCCTACACTCTGAAGGGTTTAATCAGAAATGGATGCTGTATTTTGTCAAATGCTTTTCGTCTGTTGAGAGATGGTATGTTTTTAATTTTTCTATTCAGGTAAAAATCTGAGGCCTTTAGGCCAGGGATTTGCGAATGTTGAATCACCCTTGCATCAGGGATGAATCCCACTTGGTCATGATGGATAATCCTTGTAATGTACTGTTCGATTCTATTAGCCAGGATCTTTATTGGGATTTTTGGCATCCCTTAATTGATAGAAATCAGGTTCCTTGTTCTCTTTGGAGATAACTGGTCTTTGCTGGTTTGAGGTTGAGGTATTGGCCTCATAGAATGAGTTTGGTAGCTTTCCTTCTGTTTTCTATTTTGGAAATAGCACAGGAGAATAGGCATTATTTCTTCTTCGAATGTTTGGTAGAAATTCCCCAGGAAAACAAAGTCAAGCCTGGAGTTTTGTTTTGGAAGGTTGTTATCACGATTCGTCTCTTCGTAATTAATTGGCCTATTTAAGAAATCAATTTCTTCCTGTTTAGTCTTAATAGTTTATAGGTTTCCAGGAAGTCTTCCATCTCTTCCGGGTTGCTTGAATTTATTGGCATAAAGCTGTTGATAAAGTTTCTAATAATCCTTCAATTTCATTGGTATTGGAGTTTGTGACCTCTCTTTTTCATTCTATAATTTGTGTTTGATTCCCCCCTCTATTCTTTTGGATAAGTCTTGCCAGCCCGGTTTGTCAATTTTATTTATCTAAAACCGAAGCGCTTCCAAGTTCTGTTGATCTCTCTGTCAACTACTTGCTGGTTTTCCTATTCTGCTGATTTCTGCTCTATCTTGGTCGCTGCTTCCTGTTTGCATGGTTTAGGCCTGTCCCTCTGTTGCTGTTCCAGCTGCTTGGGTGAAGTCCGCTAAAAGCACACATTTGCCAGTTTTCTAGACTCTTTGGCAGAACAGGAGCCGGGTTTGGCTATGTATTTCCCCCTTAGGACTGCCTTTGCGGTATCCCTTGGGTTTTGGACCATTGTGAACATACTAGGTTGGTCTCCATAAAATTATTAGATTGATTTTTTTGATTTCTGAGTTTATGAATCATTCCTGAGCAGGATGGTTCTTAGTCTCCAAATGTTTGAGGTTTTCTTCTAGAATTTTCCTTGTGGTTGAGTTCCGATTTCAAAGTGTGTAGGCTGGTCTGAGAATATGCAGGAAGTGTTTCCAGTCTTTTGGTATTAGTTGAGACCTGTTTTGTGACCCAGAACATGGTCTATTCTTGAGAATGTTCCATGGACATTAGAATAGAATGGAAATGCATTCTTTTCGTTCACAAGGTGTAGTATTCTATAACTATATTTAAGAGGTCCAAATCATAATTATGGCATTAAGCTTCCCTTGTTTGCTTTTTTTTTTTTTAACATTTTCAATATTTATTGTTTTTAGATCCGATAAAGAAGTAAATTATAGAGCAAATTTCACTGTGACAGGAACATTTGGGTTAATGTAGTTAAGAGAATCAGTCCTTTATTACCATTAGACCCTTTCTTTTTAGGAATTTATTATTACCACCAATTAGGAAAAGTTCAAAGCCCTTGTTTCTCATATAAATTTTTCTGCATGGGTGCTCTGTCTATTTCTGATGATATGTAGTGGAGTGTTGAGGTCCCCCTACGTAACGTATTTTTTATATGTCTACTTTATTCTGGTTAAGAGAGTTGGCTTGTGTATCTTTGCTGCTCCCCTGTTGGGAGCATAAATATTTATAATTGTATCATATCCACTTGTTGGATACATCCTTTAAGAATAATATAGTGCCCTTCTGTGTCTCTAACTATAGACTTTACTTTAAAATCCAATCTGTCATATGAGAATTGCTACCCCAGCTTTCTTTTGAGGTCCATTGGCATGAAAGATGGTATTCCATCCTTTACTTTCAGTCTGAATGTATCTTTAGGTTCAAAAAATGAGTCTCTTGCTTGAGCAGCAAATGGATGGGTCATGTCTTTTTATCCAATCTACTGCAACCCTGAGGTGTTTTGGCAGGAGACATTTAGGCCCATTTACATCGAGACTGATTATTGAGAGAAGATATGATTTTAATGATGCCATGTTGCCAGTAAAGTCTTTGTTTCTACAGATTGTGACTTTCTCTTTTGTATCCTCTTACAGGACGGCCTTTTTACTTTTATAGAACCCCCTTAACTATCTTCTGTAGGGCTGATTTCGTGGTTACAGAAATTGGTCAATGACACAGTGATCACCGGAAGGTGCTGGCTTTCACCCATCAATTCCTGAATGACACAAAGCCTTGCTGGATAAAGGATCTACTTGGCTGCATGTTTTTCTCTGAAAGAGCTTTAAAAATACCCCCAACCCTTTCTCTCTCTCATTCCAGGTCTGTGCCAGACAGGTCTGACGCATTCACAAGTAACTTTGCTTGTTGCATAGAAATTTCTTTGCCCTGGCGCTCGTACTGTATCACTTTGGATCTAATATTTTGCAAATTGCACTATATGACGTGATGTGGCAGGGTTTGTCGTAGTTGAGCTTGGGAGGGTCCTCTCTGCCTCTTGGACCATGGGGAAGCTGTTTATTCCTTGCTAGATAAGGGAAGTTTTCAGTATTGTTCAAATATCTCTTCTAGACCTCTGTTTTTCTCCACCCCTCGGGGATACTTTGATGAATTCTCTGATATTGGAGGCGTTTCATTGAGTCAGTAATCTCCGTAACCTACATTCTTGAGGCGTGGATTTTTTCGAGTCCAGATTCTATTTCAGCTTTCTCTTCCACTAACTATATGATTAAGCTGATCGTTCTTCTGCCTCATTCACCCTGGCTGTCAGAGCCTCTAGTTTTGCCTGCATTTGGCTCATAAATTTTTAATTTCTTCCAGATTCATTCTCATTTTCACTTCTTAGAGATTCTATATTCATTAACATTTTTCGTTACTACTTTTTCAAAAATCTACACATCATCTTGACCATTGTTACTCTGAATTCCATTTTCTGAAATAATTTGAGTTTTATATATGTCACATATCATGGATTCTGTGGCAGAGGCCACAGACTCATCGTCTTTTTCTTTGCTGGGGGATTTACCTGCACTTCTCGTCATTTTTGCTGAGGAGAGGTTGCAGGGATGTGTCAGAGCACAGAGTGTGAGCCGGGACCCAGGCCGTGCCCCTTGTTTTAGGGATCCTTAGGATGTTGGGCTGTTGATTTTCAGCCTGCCAGCTCTGGGAGGGCCTGCGGCGCCACGATAGTCAACAACCCTATTTGGGTAAATCTCCATGTCCCTAGAGAGTGGGAATGGGCACACACGTGAGCTGATATTCCAGGCTTTTTTGTTCTCTGGCGGCTTTCCTGGCGGTTTTGCTGTGCCTTGCCTCTTCTGAGAGTCAAGAGCAGCAGTGGCCGAGATCTCGGATCTGTCTCAGAACAGAGGGATGCGAACCCGGTTCTCCACTGGGCCCCTCTGGCCGCTTTAACTCTGTTTCTGTTGGTGCTGCTCAACCCTGCAGCGTCCCGGGATGTGCGCCCCACACCCGCGTCCCAGCCCTCACTTCAGGAGCCGAGGCGGCGCATCTCTGTCCCTTTGTGTTTCTAACACCGCCAGCCGCTGCAGCCGCCCCGCGCGCTCCAGAGCTCCCGGTCTTTCAGTCTGGTTCCGGTGGCGCACGAGGAGTTCTGTGAGAAGTCTGGTGGTGCGTGCACTCTCAGCTCCGGGTCTCGATCTGCTCGCGGGTGCGTGAAGTCCCACAGAGTCTTCCCGCTCCCCCCGTGCGAGTGGCTCGCTTCCCGGCGCCCAAATCCGCGACGGCTCCGCTCCCCCTTCCGCGTTAATCTTCCAATATCTGTGGCCAGGATTCCGGCTCCCATACTACCTCAATACTCAGCACTGGGAGATGTTTGTAGAGATGGTCATCTTCTCCTGGAAATCTCAGGCTGATTCGTGGATGTGTTCAGGCTGGTCTGGGTACCTACCCAGCTCGACTCAGGGGACCGGCTGAAAAAGGGTCCCCTACTCCTCCACTCCTCTTAACTCCCTCTTTCTATAACCAAATCTTTACTAAGACTTTCTAGAGATTATCTTCTGAATTTTTTTAAAGATTTTAAGTAATCTCTACACCCAACATAGGGCTCGAACTCCCAACCCCCAAGATCAAGAGTCGCATGCTCCAGTGACTGAAACCAGCCAGTGCCCCATCTTCTTAATTTTTATAATAATACCAGCGATAAATTTTTCTTCAAGTAGGTGGTAGCAAATGAATTGCCTGTATTTTAATTGTAGGCAATGGCTCTTTACAGAGATATTATCACAATTTCAGATAGTTCTATTTGTTAAATTATATTTCAAGGGTACAATCAGTCTTTGCTTTAAAAATGTCACTTTCTTCTATTTCTGCTTGACAAATATAAGTGAACATTCTTGTGGTAATACTGATTCTGAACCTTCAAGTGTTTTTAAAATATTAAATATTGTCCTGGAGAACCCAACACCACAGTTGCTTTTTGCTCATCTTAGTTCTCTCAGATTCAAACTTCTTCACTAGTTCTATCGGTACCCTTTAAAATATTTTATTCTTAAGCTTCTCAAAAACTGAAAAAAAAAAGTCAGTCAAGTCCACTATTTTGAAAGCCAACAATCCCTTAAAAAATGTGTGAAAAATCAGTCCTTCCTCTTCCTTCCACTTCTCTTTCACTCTCAGAAACACAAAGACACACACACACAATTAGTCAATTCTTTTATAAACTCTTGCCCAATTCTCCTTGGGAAGCGAATGCACTTTAGTATGAAGTAGTATGCTAATCAGATTTCTTTTAATAAAGTGAAAAATAGTATTTTAACAGCTTTGGATTTCTTTCTTTGTCTTTTTTTTTTTTTTTTTAAGGATTTTTTATTATATTATGTTAGTCACCATACAGTACATCCCGGACTTTCCGATGTAAGGCTCGATGATTCATTAGTTGTGTATAACACCCAGTGCCAGCCACAATACGTGCCCTCTAACTCGCACATCACCACGGTCTATCCCATTCCCCCACCCCTTCCCCTCCTGAGGCCCTCCAGTTTGTTTCTCATAGTCCACGAGTCTCTCGTAAGCACCATTCCCCTTCTGATTACCCCCCCTTTTCTTTATCCCTTTTTCTTCTCCTACCGATCTTCTAGTTCTTACCAGTCCATAGATGAGAGAAATCATATGATAGTTGTCTTTCTCTGCTTGACTTATTTCACTTGGCATTATCTCCTCCAGTGCCGTCCATGTTGTAGCAAATGTTGAGAACTCGTTCTTTCTGATAGCTCAGTAATATTCCATTGTATATATTGACCACAACTTCTTAATCCAGTGTCTGTTGAAGGGGCATCTCGCTCCTTCACGATTTAGCTATTGTGGACATTGCTGCTATGAACATTGGGGTGCATATGGCCCTTCTCTTCACTACGTCTGTATCTTTGGGGTAAACACCCAGCAGTGCAATGGCTGGATCATAGGGTAGCTTAATTTTTAACTTTTAAGGGACCTCCACACTGTTTTCCAGAGTGGCTGTACCAACTTGCATTCCACCAACAATGTAGGAGAGGGATCCTTTTATACACATCCTCCAACAATTGTTGTTTCTTGCCTTGACTCTATTTTTGCCATTCTAGCGCTGGTGTAGGTGGTATCTCAGTGTGGTTTGATTTGAGATTTCCTTGATGGCTAATGATTTTGAACATTTTTCATGTGTCTGTTAGCCATTTGTATGTCTTCTCATTAGAAAAGTGTCTGTTCATATCTTCTGCCCATTTTTTGATTTACATTTGTTTCTCGGTATTGAGTTTGAGAGGTTCTTTGGCAGATCTTGGATACCAGTCCTTTATCTGTAGTGTCATTTGCAAATATATTCTCCCATTCAGTGGGCGCTGCCTCTTACAGTTTTTCTGTTTCCTTGGCTGTGCAGAAACTTTTAATCTTGATGAAGTCCATAAATTCATTTTATCTTTTGTTTCTCTTGCGCTGAGGACTGTGTCATAGAAAAGGTTGCTTTGGCCGATGTCGTAGAGGTTGCTGCCTATGTTCTCCTCTAGAATTTTGATGGATTCCTGTCTCATCTACAGTCTTTCATCCATTTGGAGTTATTTTTGTGTATGGTGTGAGATAGTGGTCAAGTTTCATTCTTTTGCATGTAGCTGTCCAATTTTCAGGCACCATTTATTGAAGAGACTGTCTTTTTCCCACGGATGTTTTTCTGCTTTATCAAAAGATTAGTTGCCCAAAGAGCCAGGGTCCATTTCCTGGCTTTCTATTTTTATTCCATTGGTCCTATGTCTGTTTTTGTGCCAGTACCATGCTGTCTTTGTGATCACAGCTTTTTGTAGTACAGCTCGAAATCTGGCATTGTGATGCCCCCAGCTTTTTGTTTTTCCTTTTCAACAGTTCCTTGGAGATTAAGGGGCCTTTTCTGGTTCCATACAAATTTAAGGACTATTTGTTCCAGTTCTTTGAAAGAAAGGAAAAATAGCTCCTCTAGGTATTTTGATCGGATAACATTGAAAGTGTAGATTTGCTGGGTGGCATGGACATTTTAAGCTATGTTAATTCTTCAAATCCATGAGCATGGAATATCTTTCCATCTTTTATGTCTTCCTCAATGTCTTTCAAGAGTGATTTACTTAGTTTCTAGAATATATAGGTCCTTTACGTCTCTAGATTAAGTTAATTCCAAGGTAGCGTATGGTTTTAGTGCTATTGTAAATGGGATGGATTCCCCTAATTTCTCTTTCTTCGGTCTCGTTTAGCTTGGATTTTCTTAAACTCACATATTTGAGATCATCTTAATATGGACTGCCCAGGATCTCCACAGGTGTGTGAAAGAACACTTGCTATATGTGACATCTCTAATGTTAATTAAATAATGTATTACAAACTAGAATTTAAAAAAGAACTCTTGACAGAAATCACATATACTTTCCTGCGACCAAAGGCATACTTCTTCAGTGCAGAATATCCTAAGTGTTTTAGTATTTCATCTGTTTCAGTATTCATTTCCTTTATCACTTTGAACATTTTACATTCTTCCATGTAGTTTGATATGTAGAAGCTTCTGTGAAATAAATATTCTTCTAAGCATTCGTCTTTGAAGCAGTGTCATGTTAAGTATGGTTACCACTTGTATGGAGATGATACATTTGCAATGAAATTCTGATGTACTAATTGATATTGAAACAAAGGCAACAAATGATCCACATTTCCTTACTGCACAGCCCACTGACAAGTCCCTGGAAATATAGGCAGAGTGACCTTTTTCAGGCTCAAGCTCGCCTCGATGGTGACGCTGCTAAAGGGCAAAAGCCGTGCCCATGCCAGCTGGAAACCCTCCGGGATCCTGTGAGTCTAACAAGCATACAGAAATTCCTTTGGGGACTTCCTTTTCTACTGGCAGGTGAGAATGCACCCTCCAAGCATATAGCACCCTGATATACATCTGAAGGGCCTCATGACTGAGGATTTACTAAACAATAATAAATGACCCTTTCCCCGACAATAACAATTCTAAGGTCACCAAGCCTTGTTTCCAAATACCTTGGCAGTTTGTTCTGTCCGTAACCCCTCCTAACTTGAAAGTATATAATGGGCCTCCTCAAGACCTCCCACCGCTCCTTTGCCTTGCCGGGTCCATCCCTGTCCCAGCGCTTTCAAACCATCCTTTTCAGTCTTTTCACACAGAACATCTCAACAATTCTTTTTCTATACATCAACTGACCTGACATCCTTTTACACATTACTAACCATCTGGTTAAACTAATGCTCTAACCATTCCATATATGAATGTTCCGGTGTATTTACTAATAGCATTATTTGAAAGACGCTTTCTATTCCCTTATTGGTATAATACGATATTGAAATAAGATTTTCCCACTAATAAAAATTTGCTGAAGAAAAATTAAATTTATATTGTCAGAGTTAGGATGACGCTGGAGGCTGGTATAAAACAGCGGCAATGCCTTTCTGCTGCATTCTCGAACCTGAGCACGTGACTCCAGACTCAAGGCACTTGCAGTGCCATATTGCTTTTTCTTTAGACTTCTTTAGCTCCAGGATTACACAAATAGCCCTCAAGATTTACTTGCTTCCATACATTGAAGTAATTCAACTATTTACTTTCTCAGCTCTTGTTCTCAAACTGCAGCCTACCCTAAACCCCTATTCCCTCTTTGCTGCTCCTACCTTCTTATTATTTTTCTCTTCAGCTGCTGCCACCATCTAACTTATACTATGTATTATTTCATTTATTTGTCTTGTTTATTACCTAATTCTCAATTAGCCTGAAAACCAAGGAGTGCTTTTCCTTGTTTTATAAACTTTCCTAGACCTACACTATGAAACCAACCACACCTCCTCCAAAACATTATTTGATAAGTAGTGAAGGAAGAATGAATAAAAAGTCAAAGAAGGTGAGAAGCTGAAACGTTGTAACTGGGGCCGAATGGAAACGTGGCAGTGCTGTCAGCTGTAAGACACTGCAGGTCAGATAAGTAAACAAAAAAAGGCAGAAGAAGTTGTTTAGGAGACAGTTCTCACAACTCTCTTGGCTTTTACCTAGGTATTGTTTGTAAGAGTCTGGCTGTAAGCACATTCCAGAATATCTTTTCAAGTATGTTTGTATAAATTGAACAACCTTGGAAGATATAAGTATCCCCTCTGGACTAAAAGAAATTTGAGTTTTGAAAACTTTCAACTTTGTAAGATACAGTGTGTCTCTCCTCCAGAGCAAAATGCAAGTATACTTACTTTGATTAGAAAAAGATTGGGGGTTCTCTATATAGGATTCTTCCTCTCATGAAATGGAACTCACTGAGCGATGCAGATATGAATTCACCCTATTTGTACAGTTCCTGGGAACTGGGACTCAGAGAACAGGTGCAAAAAATGCTAATACTCTGTTTGTTGCTGATGCTGTAAATAGCCACACATTGTCAGCCCCATCTCGGCTCAGGAGTCTTGGTCTGGCCAGCGAGGCTACGCCCAGCAGTCTAAAAGTAGGGTAAAATGCCAGACCTCCAGGCAGAATTATAGAAAAGATGGCAAAATATTAATGACAGATTTTAATAAGTACCAGTATTAGCAATGAAATTTGTATTTACTTCTATCATTTAAGCCTAAATTGCCCTTGAAGCATCATTCAACACACACACACACACACACACACACACACACACACACTATTACACTTTTGGTGCTATGTGGTCCCCGAGGAGAAGAATGAAGTGTGAGCTGTTTACAGACAACCTGAAGTATGAAAGAAAGCTGTTTCAGCCAGCCCTTAAAAAATCCAGGCAAGAAATAAATGCCCATTTTTATAGGCCACTGAGGTTTTATCTTATTTGTTTACAACAATAGCTGCATAATGCAAGACTCAAAATATCAACACTCTCAGTGTAATAAGCTTCATTTCTCCTTGATGCAATATCTTGAGGTAGCAATTTGCAGATGAGTGTGGTGGCTCCTTCTGCAAGTTACCCAAGGACAAAAGCTTCTATCTTGTGCTCTCTACCTCACTCCCCAGTCAAGCCATATTTCACTTGTACCAAGATAGCTCACTACCTTAACTATGTTCCAAAACTGGGACAGAGAAGGGTGACAAATGCAACACACACTTTCCTTTTTAAAAGCCATCCCGAATTTGCGCTTTTTTACCGTGTCCCCACCCCCATCCGTGGCCAGATATTAATCCATGTAGCCACACCAAATGTTTAAAAGAAGGTATGGAAGCCTATATTATTTTTAGAAGTCTGCACATAACTAAAAATCAAAGGCTGTGTCTCTGTTAGTAAAGGGAAAGAATGGAAATTTGAGTACAACTAGCATTATTTGTCACAGTCTATTCATGCGCGACAACCCAAATAATCATCCCAACACTCTCTACTTCACTTAGAATATATTGATGACAAAGGAGAAGATTCTGAAGTCACGGTTAATGCACCCAGCTAAAAAAAGTCTCTCCTCACTGCTGGATAATGCATGCTGGCCATTCAGAAGTAAACAGAGATGTTGAGCTTCATGGTTTGGCAACCTGTAAAGCTAAAACATAGATTCACCTGCCCCAACACAGTCAATACTCAAGGTTTATGAAAGTAGATATGGCAAACTAAACTGCTCCTACTGAGCAAAAAAGGAGATTGAAAACACATAGCAATTACTGGGCTATGACAATAATCAAATCCTACTACGCTGGAGTTGCAAATATTCCACCCTGAGCCAACAATGGGTAAAATGCCTTGGATAGTCTCATCTGGAAGTCCCAGATTTTGCTTTCTGGGAGGAAGCTCCATTTCCTCCAAAACCTTTAGTTCTATCCTCCTGGGGTACTTTCCCATCTTTTTGTCCTCCCCTTTCCATGAATCAAGTAGGTATTACAAGAATTTGCTTTCTCTCTTGGGAGACTGCAGTGCTTTTGTAACTTGATCCTTTTGGTCAGATTGGGCAGCCAGGGATTTCCTAAAAGTTTGAACAATTATAGGTTTTTGCAGGCCATGTTGTTTTGTTCTTTAGCCATATGCAGATTCCCTCAAAACCTTAGCAAGCTTTAGAGCAATTTGTTTTGGATTAGTTCCATATGTAAGTAACTATAGCCAAAGATCATCTGAATGTAGTCTTTAAGCCCTAAAGATGCTTGTCTTTTCTTATTACTTTAGTGTGCTTTGCTTACCCCTTCTCTGGATGTAAGCTACATCCAGGCTATCTGAAAACGATTCTGTTTGGGTGGAAAAGCAATACCTTTAATTTGATTTTGCCTCTGGACTGGCTCCCAAATCTGGCAGGGCATTGAGCTTGGCGCCTTCCTGGGGTACTGGCTTTGAAGTTACCAATTATAACTTTGGTTTGAGTACGGATGGAGTTGACTTTTCCCAACCCTTAAAGACCTCAAATTAAGGACTCTCCAGCGAAATTATTTTGCTTAACCTGGCACAAAGAGTCTTTGTAAAGAGAACTGTATTCCTTTTCACCTCTGCTTGCAGACTGGTTAACTCTTGAGTTCATCTGTCATAAGATTTTGCTGGGACAGTAAGAAGCAGCCAACACATATCAAGATTCTGCAGCTTTCCTATGATTTCCCCTAGTGTTATTTATGGCCTCCATTACCATCTGGTCTGCCTTTTTAAAACACTGCAAACAATAGTTATATCACTGCTCTGTCTCAGCATATCAGGAATTAATCCACTTTCCAATATTTGAGTCTCTGCCTCCTGCCTCCCAATTGCCAAACATACTATCCCACATATCTAGAGTTTATGTCACTTTATGCATCTTACTTCTGGTACCAAATCCTGACTTAGTTGGGACGTAGGTTTGAAATGCGTTAACAGAGGAAACATAGTCACTCTGTAGCCACATGTCCTGTTACAGAAGAGGAGTCCTTTCATTATAAGAGAAGGAGCGTGGATTTTAGGAACAAAAATAGTACTTGCTATAACCTTAAAACAAGTAACATTTATTTATTTGGATCTAACATGTTGGTATATTTGTGAACCAACATTTATATGGCAATAAAAGAACTAAGTTGACCAGAACATTTTTTTAAGAGTAGCTGCTGGTTTTAATGATGCTGATAATATATTTTACAAGGTGTACCATCCAAAATATAAATTTTGGTACAAAAAGAGGTGTAAATTTATAGCTAACCTTTTGCATCAAATGTCTAGTACATAATAGGCATCTGATAAATAATTATTAAAATAGAAAGAATGAATGAACTGACCAATTAACAAATATTGATTTGAGCACTTGTCATAAGGGCCATAATTGTGTTAAGACACCAAAGAGATTTAAAAAAAAAAAAAAAGTACAACATTTGGTCCTAAAATAGAAGACGCTGGCAGGATTTTACTGATGATATTGGCAATACAAAGCATTGGATACATCTAATAAAGGTATAAAAAAGAATAATAACAAATAATAAATAATATAATATGTAAATGACAAATATATAATAATCAAGACAAAAATTGAACAAAATTCCAATGATTGTACTGAAAAAAACTTTTCTAAATTAAAATTTTTTTCTTAAAAATAGTTTATAATTTCAAATGAAACATAAATTGTTATCTTCGTTTTTGAGAAAGTCTAAGGGCAAATGAATTACTTAGTATTTGTCATGTAATTTTTATAGTATACCAAACTGGTAATCAAATACTCCATGCCAAGATTTTTAGTAAACAGTTATTACACATTTTTAAAAAGTAATTACATATTTAGCATGAAATTGTGGCGCGTGCGTAATTATTTGCTTAAAATTTAGAATGTTTTTAAGTAAATTAAATCAGTGACAAGCCAAGTGAACTATTTGTTTACAACTATAAAAATCATTTTACATGAAGAATAAAAAAAATTCATTTATAGTGAGAACTTACTGTTTTCATTTTCCACAAATATTTCTCTTTTCTACTTTTCCATTTCTAGAAGCAGAATTATCCATCACCACACATCATTTCTAGGAATACAAAGCCATCGACAGTAGGCTACATAATCTAGAAGGCTGTCCACTCATCAAGGGAAATGATTTCTCTACCTCCATACAAAATGCTTGTTTAATCGCACTCCAGGTACATGACATATCCATGTTGATTCTAGAAATAATACCTGAGGAGAAATTACACACATCTTTAGCCTTTTATAACTCTTTTTTCTCTATGGTTTTGCAGAGAACACGACAAATGAACAGCATAAATTAAGGGACAACAGGTATAGGGGAAAACAACTGCTCAATCTTTGCCACGCCACTACGAAGAGCAGTACTTTTTATACTTTTGGTAGGAGTAGATTTTTGTTCTTTGGGGAGTGGACCAACATTTAGTGCTTTATCAGACATATCAGATGAGTAAAAAGCTGAGAAACATCTTTATTACAAATAAACATTGATGAAAATATTCTGGGAAAGATGGTAAGCAAGCCATACTTATTTCCTCTGTACCATTTCCAGATTCCATTAACATGAACAAAAGTATATTTTTAAAATGGGATATACACTGTATAAGAACCAGAAACTTTGTGCAAAAAACTACAAAGACTCCCAGGAAGTAGCACACATGTAGCAAATGAAAAGAAGAACTCAGTGCTAATTCCCAATATTTTATTATAAAATACTTTCCATGTTTATTTGCTTTTAGATTTTTCTATCTATACTTATAAGGGAAGTGAGATTCAGACATCCCTTCCTTCATTCAACAAATACTTATTGTGTTCTTCTTGTGAACTAGGCTCTATTCTGGGCGCCCGATGTTTAAAGAAATGTCGATCCTCACAGAGCTTATAATTTACTGCCATAGCAAACAATAAATGATTCTGTGAATGTAGCGCACAATATCTTGGAAGTAACAGAGGAGCCGTCCAGAGCCACGTTGTTAGCTAAGGACACTCACTACAGGAATGAGCCACTCCCAAAACAAGAAGAAGAAATTTTGCAGCCACAAATCAATGGCATTCAATGGGTACTGTGTACTTTGTGAGCAGCAAAATCAAACTGTAGGGTTAATGGGCAGTGACCTAAAGGTTAAAAGGCTTCTCTATGATGTCCAGGCAGCCAACACCTCAGGAAGACTGAGCCACAGATTTTCCACATAATCAAGTGGCTACCAATCTAAATAGAGTTAGGGGAGAAAAGTGGCCTAACAAGGGCTTCAAAGCCTGTTAAGAAAAATGAAGAAGAGAGGAAGGAAAAGAAGAGCAGGAGAGAAGGAAGGAAGGAAAGAGGAAAAGGGGAAGGGAAAGGAAGTAGTAAGGAAGAAGGGAGAAAAGCCCCACAGAGATGTGTGGTTCCTCTGCTACTAGAGCCCGACATCTCATTGGGGAGATACTGCATGCCAGAGCCGAATTCAGGTACTGAACAAAACAGATAAGAAATTCTGCCCATCCTCGTGTTCTGCTTAAATTGGGAAGGAGCTTGCAGTAAGCACAGAGTAAGTAAAATATATAGTATGTTACTGATAAATGCAGTGAAGAAAAAGCAGCAAGAAACAAATAAAGGAGAGACAGCAGCTATAGGGGGAAAGGAGGTGTAATTTTTAAATGGACTGGTCAGGGAAGTTCTCAATTGAGGTGAGTTTGAAACAAATATATGAAAAATGAGAGAGCAAGGCATGAGAGAGTACCTGGAGACAAGATTCCAGCAAAGGTCTAAGGCTGAGATCCTGTGGGGAGTATTGGAGGAACAGCAAAGGAGGCTACAATGGCTGGCGGAGTTGGGGAAACGAGGTGTAATGAGATCCAAAAAAGACTATGGATGAGAGATGTGTTAGAAGAGTAAGAGAAGTGAATGATAACTCTTAGAAACTGGGCTACAGGGATGCCTGGGTGGCTCAGTCCTGAGGTCCAAGCACCGTGGGCTCCCCTCCTCAGGGAGTACAACACCTGTCCCTCTGCTCCCCACACAATTAGTGTTCTCTCTCTCTCTCAAATAAATAAAATCTTTAAAAACAAATTAGCCTTTAGTGAAATGAAAAAGCCTGTGGGACAAGCTGATTTAGGAGGGACATGCGGGACTTATGTATCACACATACTCAAGAAGACACATGGGTAGGCAGTTTGATAATGATCTGAGACCAGGGAGAGAGCTCTGAGTTGGAGACTAATGAGTATGGGATTGTCAGGAGCAGAGTGGACTTTAAAGTCATACGAATACAATCAACAGGGCTGCAAAGAAGAGAAACTTAAGAAAAAATTCAAGGACTTCAACAGAGGAAAAGATGAGGAAAGGAACCAGCAAAGGAAATAGAGAATGAACAGCCAGAGAAAACCTGGGAAAATTCAAAGCTGAGCGAAGAAGAGGCATTGCAAGGTAGAGAAAAAAGAGACCAGCAAGTCAAGTAAGAGGAGGTCTGAGAATTGGGCTGAGGATGTGCTTGTTTTCTTTATTGTCTTCTCTCCTGCTGTAATGTAAACACCAATAGGGCAGGAATTTTTCTCTATCTTAGTCATTAATAATTTCTGAGGACTAGTACAGTGACTGGTACATAATTCATATTCAATGTACATCAATAAATGAATGAATCTCAGTTAAAAGCATATAAATATAAAAGTCAAATAAAATAAAATGGAAAACATTTTCTGATGGTAGTGGATGCAAGAGTTAGGTGAAAAAAGCGTACAACTTTGCTATAAAGCTTCCGAACTGTAGATGGCACCAATATAAATACAAAATTCAAGGGAGTGTGATGAAGTATATATAAAAGAAAAGCTTGTAAATAAAACAAAATTTGCATTCTAATTTCTGCTTTAGCATCCATACTATTTCTTTTACCTAAATCTCGCACACTTTTACAAATATAGCCACTTTACAAAATGTTTTTCAATGACACATTACAAATTACAACTCTTAATCCCAAATCAACTTCTTTCAAAAGCAGTACTTAGAATTCTATTAAAAACCACTGGAGAACTCGAGTAGAATCACATTAGTTATGGCCAACATTTACCGCCAGTCTACTCATACTCCTAAGATCAAATTTTAGACGCACAGTATAATAATCAATCTAGTCTAGCCTATCGAATGTGGCATAAAACTTCCATAACATAGAGAGTTTATAGTTCACAATGACCTATACCAAAAATTTCAACACCATAACCATCAAAATAAATTAACAACTGAAAAATGTTGATGGCATACTAAGAACATGTACCTTAGTAACATGTCATTAAGGACGAATTAAAGCAGAAATATTAATGGGAAGTTCCTAGATTTTTACTGGGATGTATGTAAGGTATTTCTATAACTATTATCTCACAAATAATGTAAGTATAATATAACAGAAAGATATTTCATATTCTCAGATCCAAATTTAGCATGTATACTTTTGTTCCAATTTTTAGGCAAAAACAGTACTTGAGTGTCTCAATTAAATGTATCCTATTGTTCAACAAAGCTAAGCAATAGAGAATCTATCTTATTCAGATAAATAACTCTAGAGCAATTAGTCCCAGTTGATGACTGATTTTATATATTGTTGAATATTGGGGTGGGATACATGGAAACCTTTTACAGCCAAGGAAAGAGTCAAAACAACTAAGAGGCAGCCCACGGAATAGGAGAATATATTTGCAAATGACGCTATAGATAAAAGACTGGTATCCAAGATCTACAAAGAACTTCTGAAACTCAATACATGAGAAACAAATAAACAAATCAAAAAATGGGCAGAAGATATGAACAGACACTTTTCCAATGAAGACATACAAATGGCTAACAGACACATGAAAAAATGTTCAAAATCATTAGCCATCAGGGAAATTCAAATCAAAACCACACTAAGATACCACCTTACACCAGTTAGAATGGCAAATATTGACAAGGCAAGAAACAACAATTACTGGGAGGATGTGGAGAAAGGGGATCCCTCCTACATTGTTGGTGGGAATACAAGTTGGTACAGCCACTCTGGACCCGTGGAGGTCCCTTAAAAAGTTAAAAATTGAGCTACCCTATGACCCAGCCATTGCACTACTGGGTATTTACCCCAAAGATACAGATGTAGTGAAGAGAAGGGCCATATTCACCCCAATGTTCATAGCAGCATTGTCCACAATAGCTGAATCGTGGAAGGAACCGAGATGCCCTTCAACAGATGACTCGATTAAGAAGAGATGGTCCATATATACAATGGAATATTACTCAGCTATCAGAAAGAACGTGTTCTCAACATTTGCTGCAACATGGACGGCACTAGAGGAGATAATGCTAAGTGAAATAAGTCAAGCAGAGAAAGACAATTATCATATGATTTCTCTCATATATGGAACAGAAGAACTAGGAAGATCAATAGGGGAAGAAAGGGATAAAGAAAGGGGGGGTAATTAGAAGGGGGAATGAAGCATGAGAGACTATGGACTCTGAGAAACAAGCTGAGGGCTTCAGAGGGGAGGGGGTTAGGGGAATGGGGTAGACTGGTGATGGGTAGTAAGGAGGGCACGTATGGCATGGTGCACTGCGTGTTATATGCAACTAATGAATCATCGAACTTTACATCAGAAACCAGGGATGTACTGTATGGTGACTAACATAATATAATAAAAAAACATTAAAATAAAAAAAAACAAAGAAAAAAAAGATTTAGTTATAGCTATTTCCAACATAAAACCATAGACTAAAAAGCATTATGTTCACAGAAGAAATTTCATGTTTTATATTAAAGTTTTAAAAAAATTTGGGAAGCTTATTTATATTCAATATTTAAAATCTTCCCTAATACTTTGCATTTTATTTATATTATAGTCATAAAATACAATGAAAATGCAGGACTTTTCTACCAGGCCTAATCTAGATGCTACCAAATTCACTATTGAGAAAATTTCATTTTTATGTGTGTCATTAAAAAAAAGGTTGTGAGCCATTTCTGTATAATTCCTTGGGGGGAGACTATTCAATCAATAATTAGTGGGATTATAAAGACCAAAAAAAAAGCAGCATTTTTCAAAATAGGCAGTGATGAAGGTAGCAGAAAGTTTAAAATTTGGATAATTTCCATTAGAATAGAAACAAATGAGGTAAATCTAAAGTAGATTAAGGATAATAGCTTCTTGGTGGCAAATTGAAAAAGCTTTGTTGATTTTTACATAGCTTTTTAGTAACTGAGAAACACATGGAGTGTTTCTACAATGCACTGAGCAGCTGGAAGGGGAGCAGTCTCCCAGTGCTGAGTGCAACCTAGTGGCTAGCACCCACCCAGCCAATTTCTTGCTTAGGTCATTATTTGTTGAATAATTGGGGGTTAAGTTTGCTGATAATTCAGTTTGTCACAGTTTTGGTAGCTAGAAGTTCAAGATCAAAACGTTGGCAGCGGTTGTTTCTTTTGGGGCTTCTCTCATTGGCTCATAGATGGCTGCCTTTTGCTGTGCACAAGTGGTGTAGTTTTTGAATATAGGTGAGGTTGGTGGGGTCTGGAGCTGATGACAAGAAAGAATTCTTGAGATGTCTATGGTGCAAAACCGTGGTTTTATTAGAGCAGGGGA
>NW_024426996.1:19480239-19534548 GCF_017311325.1 Ursus maritimus | reverse complement strand
ATCTCACACCATACACAAAGATAAACTCCAAATGGATGAAAGACCTCGATGTGAGACAGGAATTCATCAAAATCCTAGAGGAGAACATAGGCAGCAACCTCTATGACATTGGCCGAAGCAACCTTTTTCATGACACATCTCCAAAGGCAAGAGAAACAAAAGATAAAATGAACTTGTGGGACTACATCAAGATACAGAGCTTCTTTACAGCCAAGGAAAGAGTCAAAACAACTAAGAGGCAGCCCACGGAATAGGAGAATATATTTGCAAATGACGCTATAGATAAAAGACTGGTATCCAAGATCTACAAAGAACTTCTGAAACTCAATACATGAGAAACAAATAAACAAATCAAAAAATGGGCAGAAGATATGAACAGACACTTTTCCAATGAAGACATACAAATGGCTAACAGACACATGAAAAAATGTTCAAAATCATTAGCCATCAGGGAAATTCAAATCAAAACCACACTAAGATACCACCTTACACCAGTTAGAATGGCAAATATTGACAAGGCAAGAAACAACAATTACTGGGAGGATGTGGAGAAAGGGGATCCCTCCTACATTGTTGGTGGGAATACAAGTTGGTACAGCCACTCTGGACCCGTGGAGGTCCCTTAAAAAGTTAAAAATTGAGCTACCCTATGACCCAGCCATTGCACTACTGGGTATTTACCCCAAAGATACAGATGTAGTGAAGAGAAGGGCCATATTCACCCCAATGTTCATAGCAGCATTGTCCACAATAGCTGAATCGTGGAAGGAACCGAGATGCCCTTCAACAGATGACTCGATTAAGAAGAGATGGTCCATATATACAATGGAATATTACTCAGCTATCAGAAAGAACGTGTTCTCAACATTTGCTGCAACATGGACGGCACTAGAGGAGATAATGCTAAGTGAAATAAGTCAAGCAGAGAAAGACAATTATCATATGATTTCTCTCATATATGGAACAGAAGAACTAGGAAGATCAATAGGGGAAGAAAGGGATAAAGAAAGGGGGGGTAATTAGAAGGGGGAATGAAGCATGAGAGACTATGGACTCTGAGAAACAAGCTGAGGGCTTCAGAGGGGAGGGGGTTAGGGGAATGGGGTAGACTGGTGATGGGTAGTAAGGAGGGCACGTATGGCATGGTGCACTGCGTGTTATATGCAACTAATGAATCATCGAACTTTACATCAGAAACCAGGGATGTACTGTATGGTGACTAACATAATATAATAAAAAAACATTAAAATAAAAAAAAACAAAGAAAAAAAAGATTTAGTTATAGCTATTTCCAACATAAAACCATAGACTAAAAAGCATTATGTTCACAGAAGAAATTTCATGTTTTATATTAAAGTTTTAAAAAAATTTGGGAAGCTTATTTATATTCAATATTTAAAATCTTCCCTAATACTTTGCATTTTATTTATATTATAGTCATAAAATACAATGAAAATGCAGGACTTTTCTACCAGGCCTAATCTAGATGCTACCAAATTCACTATTGAGAAAATTTCATTTTTATGTGTGTCATTAAAAAAAAGGTTGTGAGCCATTTCTGTATAATTCCTTGGGGGGAGACTATTCAATCAATAATTAGTGGGATTATAAAGACCAAAAAAAAAGCAGCATTTTTCAAAATAGGCAGTGATGAAGGTAGCAGAAAGTTTAAAATTTGGATAATTTCCATTAGAATAGAAACAAATGAGGTAAATCTAAAGTAGATTAAGGATAATAGCTTCTTGGTGGCAAATTGAAAAAGCTTTGTTGATTTTTACATAGCTTTTTAGTAACTGAGAAACACATGGAGTGTTTCTACAATGCACTGAGCAGCTGGAAGGGGAGCAGTCTCCCAGTGCTGAGTGCAACCTAGTGGCTAGCACCCACCCAGCCAATTTCTTGCTTAGGTCATTATTTGTTGAATAATTGGGGGTTAAGTTTGCTGATAATTCAGTTTGTCACAGTTTTGGTAGCTAGAAGTTCAAGATCAAAACGTTGGCAGCGGTTGTTTCTTTTGGGGCTTCTCTCATTGGCTCATAGATGGCTGCCTTTTGCTGTGCACAAGTGGTGTAGTTTTTGAATATAGGTGAGGTTGGTGGGGTCTGGAGCTGATGACAAGAAAGAATTCTTGAGATGTCTATGGTGCAAAACCGTGGTTTTATTAGAGCAGGGGACAGGACCCATGGGCAGAAAGAGAAGCTGTGGCTACTGCCTGCTGCTGCTGCTGCTGCTGCTGCTGCTGCCTGGGGCTTGTGAGGAGCAACTGATTATACACTTTGGGTGGGGGGGAAGAAAAGCAAAGGATTTTCAAATGTTAAGGACGACTCACTGGATACTGGAGGCCTTGCTATTCTCAAACTAAGGTTGTTTTCCCCTCTAGCAAAGCATTAACATTAAGACAGTTATGGGCTTCCTGGAGGAACATTATACTCTCCTGCCTCAACTATTTGTCAGTGGGCCGCAACTTAAATGGACATTTAATTTTATCTCCATTTCCTTCTGCCTTTGTTTCCCACATCACAAGCTTCCTTGGCATCTCTTTGTGTGTCTAAATCTCCTCTTGTTTTAAGGGCACCAATTAGCTTGGAATAGGGCCCACCCATATAACTTCTTCAACTTTGATCACCTCTGTAAATGCCCTGTCTCCAAGGACAGTCACATTCTGGGATACTGGAGATTGGGATTTTAACACAGGAATTTTAAGGGGATGCGGTTTAGCCTCCCCATAGGGGACTAGCAGTGCAATTGAGACTGTTGCCAAGAGCTCATTTTCAAATATTTAATTGAGTTTATATTTTGTGTAGGAATGATTTTCCTGTTATTCAGTAATGATAAAACAGTTCTGTCTGGTATATTATTATTATTATTATTATTATTATTATTTTAAAAGATTTTATTTATTTATTAGACAGAGAGAGGGAACACAAGCAGGGGGAGTGGGAAAGGAAGAAGCAGGCTCCCAGTGGAGGAGCCCGATGCGGGGCTCCATCCCAGGGCTCTGGGATCACGCCCTGAGCTGAAGGCAGACTTAACGACTGAGCCACCCAGGCGCCCCCTGTCTGGTACATTATTATCTAATTAATTATCTACTTTCATTTACACTAACTTTTTTAAATGCTTGATTTAGAGTTTATTTTCAATCTTTTGACAACATAATTGATCCCTTTCCTCTTTTTGACTCTATTACACAATTAAAAGATAGAAATTTCCAGTGATAGTTAAGCTTAGATTTAGTTTCTTTCTTACCTTTATACATTACTCTAAACGTACTATACTGTTGAGAAGATGGAGCTTCATTTAAGACTGACCACATTGATCTGATCTAATCAATGAAAGATTAGATTCCATTAGACCTAAAGCCTGAGCCTGTTATTTGGAAAATTGTTCCTAGGAAACTGACTTTCAACCACGTCCTGCAGTAAACACTCAGGAATGTGGTAGGGATGTTACCTGTTCACTTGTGCTTAGTGGGCCCAAGAAGAGTTGCTGGAGATAGAAAGTGTAAACTCACCAGAAGAAATATAAAAGCAATTTCTAGAAGGTCTTAGGAGACTTTTGCCCCACAGAGACATTATCCCCATGATAGATGTTTTGTGGGGCCTTGAGGCTGGGAAGCCTGCCCTGTGCCTGGGAGTGCTGCTGCGTCACAGATGGTGTATATAGTAAGCCGCATGTTGAAACCTGAATCCTTTTCTTACATTAAAGGAACATGTAGGCTTCACATGGCTCTGTGGGTATCTTTTCATCAATTACATCATACTGTTGGGGCAAACAGGCCCTTAGCTAATCATTTTATTCTCCACTTGTTGCTCTTCGTACAGAGGAACACCCAACAGAATAAATTATAGGACATGAGAGTCCAAATTAATTTTTTCTGGCTACTGCCATTTCTGGGACAGCAGAGTGGATAAAATTCACTTTAGAATCTCTTTTGAGACTTTGTTGGTCTCTTCGGTTTGTAAAGGCCACGGGTATCCTGTATGGAACTAGCTGAGTTATGTTAACATGTTGCTGTTTGGGTGAAGACTGTTGTAAAATACCCTTGATAGTTGGTTATTTTAGATGACAGAAATTTAATGCCTTTTGTAGCTAAAGCTATTATTGTTAATATTGTTAACATTAAAAGGGCCATAAAACTAAGCTGAATGAGAACAATGCAGTACAACAATAGGTTTGAAAAATAATGTAATTAAATTATTACATTTTACTTGATTACTTGTTAAGCAGTAGAAATTGTGGGGGTAGATTATGGGATTTGTTTGAAGGGATATAACACATTTCCCCAAATGAAAACATCTGTCCACATTGGTGTTTTCCATTAGTCATCTTCAGAGATGTTAATTTAACTTTAAACAATTCACATTACACTGTTGATGATTAATTTTAAAATGATGTTTGCATTATTAGTTGAAGTCAGAGACACCATGAGAAATGGTAGTAAAAACAGATGGCCATGATGATACATTTGGTACTTAGAATGTTTATATTAAAGCAGCCCTGGTGTTTCCATAGGGCTTTAGAACACAGGAGAAACCAAAATTGGCACAGATTATTAAAATGCCTGACTCAGAGAAGGTCTCATAGAAACTGCAATCTTATCAAGTTTCATGTGATTGACATAACATGCACCCACCTACTCATCTACAGGGCTTTGGAGGAAGCAGTGAGAGTTCAATTCCTTTTCTTTATTTATATTTAAGGAAAGGTTTTAAAAGCATAGAGACTGTTAAAACAGATCATGCTTTTGTCTACTGAACCCTGCATATCACAAACATTCCAGTTTTTAATAGGCAGGGGAGCATTTTTCTGAGAATTCAGGCAGAGATAATTAAACTCCTGTAAGAGTATTCAGACAAAGCGGTGAGTTCCTATATATCATTTGCTCTCAAATTTTTGTGTGCCTGTATCCTGTCCTATAAATCTTTAATTAGTCAGTGGCATGACCCAGTAATTTAAATTTTTAACAAGCTTTCCAAATGCTCTAAAGAATGATTTAAAAAATTTCTCATATACTTATTCCTCAAGTTATCCCTTAAAAATAATCATGCAGCCTTGATGTTCATGTTTACCCACCTAGTTATTTTCCTAGCATTTTAGCTTTACAGCAGCTTAAAAGGTCAGAGAAAATTTTTGGTTAATGATGGCACACTGATCACATGGTACTGTGTCATTTACCATCACAGACACCTCACTTAAAGGGATTATAACATATAAATGTATCATAATGAAGATAATGGGAGGTGAGTGTTAAGAGTGGACCATTTTCAACAATTCTCTGCCAGACAGAAAACAGTTTGGGGAGAGGTATTGGAAGAAACAGAATAGAGGGGCCAGACCCCCGGGAAGAGTTGATCTGCCCTGCTGAATCCTGAAGAGGTTCAAGACTCAGAAACACCAGGTCTGATGAAGCACAGGGGTGAAGAGTGAGCTGAAAAAGAAGAGCATTAAAAATCTATATATGAAAGGTCACAATAATCTTATACTTCACATGGTGGACAGAATACCTGACAATGATTATCAACCCACTTAGGCAAAATACTGGAGGGTTCTTCCCTTCAGAAGTAAGTGAAGAAGTTGCATGGGGACAGCTGGTGTGGGAGTTGGTACCCTGAACAAAGATCTCAACACTGTGGGATATAGGCATTCTCAAGCATAAGGACCTGCTCATCACCAAAAAAATCTCACCAGTACCCATGCACACATTCCTATGTATTTAAGTTTTTATCATCTCATTTTTGAATGTGCATAGACAACTATGATTCAGTAGGTATTTGGGGAGGCTTGAAACAGAAGAAGAAGAAACTAAGATAAATGTGTAAAAAATATCCAAAGATGCACACATGGGCACAAATGAACCACGTACTTATTCAAATTACATGGAGATTTTTGATACTTACTCAAATTATATGGGGATTTTAGTGAACTCTCCCACCATGCACTCCTATGCGCTTTTACACTTTATTCAGTATTCTTAAAAACGGTGATACAGTACTATGCAATAGCAACATGTGGAAAAGAAAGAAAGAAAGAAAGAAAGAAAGAAAGAAAGAAAGAAAGATGCCATAAAGGATTTCAAAAGTAGGACCAGTAAAGTTGTGAAAAAGTCCTAGAGAGTAGAAAAAATATATTGAGTGACCTATTTCCTGTGGAATAATCACCTCCTTGAAATATGTTTAAGTTTTGTTTTTAATGTTTAAGTTTTTTAAGTTAATTTTTTCAGATATAAATTTTGGCAGTCACCAGTATATAATATTCAGTGATTCACATGCCCGTGAATTATGCTTCATTTATTCATTATCAAGTATTGGTTGAGCATCTACTATATGTCCATCCTTACTCTAAGCACCAAATAGTAATAAAAACAGTGATCAAAACATATAAAAATCTCTGAATCCAAGGAGCTCATGGCTTAGTTGGGGAAGATAGACAGTAAACAAAAAACCAAAAATATAGAATAGATGGTCCTAAGTGCTTTCGAAGAAAAATAAAGCGCGTAAAGGAGATAAGAAGGTGTTGGGTGTGAGATTGTAGTTTTAAAAAGGATAATCAAGAAAGACTTAATTTAGAAGATGACATTTGGGCAAAAAGGAACCAAGGTAGGAAGTAAGAATATAAGAAAAGATACATGCAGATGGAGAAAAAAGCCAATACTCTAAGGCAATAGCCAATCTGGTGTGCTTGGTACCTCGTGAGGAGGCTGCTGAGGCTGGCCTGTGGAGTGATTTAAAGGCAAATGAGGCTGGAGAAATAAGTGTGGTGGAGCAGATTCATGACAGGCCTTATTGTAGACTGTGGCTTCCACTGTTGAGATATGAAACCATTGGAGGGCTTTGCTCAGAGGGGTGATAAAAACTCATATAAAGGATCTCTCTCTGGCTGGAATAAGAATAGATTGTAGTGGGGATAAGAATGGAAGCAAGGATCTCAGGGAGAGGCTACTGTAGTAAGCCAAGCAAGAGACAATGCCACATGGACCAGGGTGGTGATGGTGAAGGGGGTGAGGTGTGTCTGGGGTCTGGATGTATTTTGGAGATAGAAAAAAATAGGCTTTTCCGATGATTGAACATAGGGTGTGAAGAGGAGAAAGACTCAAGGATGACTTCAGGTGTTTTACTGAGCATCTGGAAGGCTGAAATAGCCCTTCAATTAAGGAATACAGTGGGAGGAGGATTTTATGGAGAGTTGAAATTTGGAGTTTGTGTTTCAGACATACCAAGTTACAGATGTCATGTAGAAATGCAAGTGGCAACGGAGAGGGTGGCTGGATAAGCGTTTTGGAGTTCAGTGGAGAGTTCTGCATTGGAGATACTAATCTGTGAGTCATACAAGTATGGTGGCATTTAAAGTCATGTGAATCGGTAAGATAGAGAAGAGGTACAGGGTTAGGGTTAGGGTTAGGGTTAGAAAGAGCCCTGCAACACTCCAACCCGTAGAGGTTTGCTTGGGTGATGAGGAAGAACTTAGTTGCAGAGGCCAAGACGGGTTAGCCAGAAAGAACAAAGAGAATATGGTATTCTGAATACCAAGAAAGGAAAGTATTTTGAGGAGGAGGCAGTGATCAGTCATTCCAAATGCTTTTATAAAAATGTTTTCATCTGCAAATGGGTAGCGGTAGTGCTCTTATTATTTTACAAGGCTATGAGAGTACATAGAAATGGAAGTAGTTTGCATTATGTACCAAAATGTAGCCACTTCAAATACAACTTTGAAGTAAGCAGAGTAGAAATAAATTATTCAGTTAACCACTAAATTGAAAGGCAAGGGTCGCACTATTTGATGATCCACAGGCAGCATACCCACCCACCCCAACCCTCTCCCCGCCAATAAATCACATGGGAAATTGAGTAACTGCCTTTGTTATTTGCCTGTGTCCTAATAGCATCTCTGAAACCTGGAATCGTTATTGGGGTATGTTGGAAAGTTGTTTTTGGTAATTTCCCTAGTTAGGGGAAGGGAGTCAAAGAGGCTGCCTTGTTGGTGGTATTTAAAAACATATTCATTTTGGGTTTTCACACTTATGCGAAATTGAATGGGTGACAGATGTTTATCCACTGAATTCCTTTGGCTTGGATGAATTGTCAGAGTAGCAGGGAATATTCTTACTTTTAATACATTCTTTGAGTACCTAGAGTGCTGTCAGTACTTCATTTATTATAAATATATCAAGATGTGGTAAGTTAACTTGTTGAGATATTATTTGTTGGTTCTTGCATTTCCTTACCTCATTTATTTTCCTAGGGCCTCTGCTTGGGAGTCCTCAAGGGGAGAGAGAGCTCTTCTTATTTTGAAAGTAAGGAAGATGCAGAACAGAATTTATTCCCAATTTAGTAGGATAGAGGTTGTCAGATTTTTGAGGAGGAAGGGATCTGTCCCCACTTCGGAGTAGTGCCAGGCACAGTGGGCCTAGCAAGCTTCATCCCTCAGTGTGGAGAGTCCCATACTACAGATTTCATACCTCAAGTGTGACACCGGGGCTGCCTTTAGCTTCTGGGCCCATGTGTCTGGAGGCAACAGATGCCATTCTTCTGTAATCTCCAGGAGGCCCTGGATTAAATGTATGTGCCAGAGTTCTATATAGTACCATCATACCTCTCATTCTTGCTCTTGATTCCTAGGCTACTGCCCCCAAACCCAAGGTTTTGTAGTCATAGTTTTTCTCCTAAGTAACACTATTTTGCTAGTTCTTCCCTGCCCCATGGGTCATTTTCAGATGTCTTCCATGGCCTTCTGTAACCACATTCTACCATAATACTCATTTTTCATGGAATGCTTCATGCAACAACTTTGCCCTAACTGAAACTAGTCCCCCTGCTAAGGACATGATTTTTCTGGCAACCATCTACAACAGAGGCTACTTATGCATCCCATGTTTCACAGGGCTTGTAACTCCCTGTTGGTTTTCTAGACCATTTCCCGCATCTTCCAGTAAAAATCCTCCTTTTACTTTGAGACTTATTCCTGACATCCATTCTTCCTTCTGTGGCACATTAATTTATCTCTTGTGTTTGTCAAGAACTTTGGCACTTAGGTCACAATTTTACTTTTCATTCCACGTGCTGTCATTTTTCATCATTACTTGCTGTGGTTCACACAGCTCTGGAAGTTCACAGTTCTTACAGTAACCTGCTAGTGGTTACATCCTGGACCCTCATTCCAAGCATTCCTCTGTCTTTGGACTCCAAAATTCTACTGTCTTAACTTCTGGTTACAGTTTCCAATATTTCCAGTTTTCTCACGCCTACTCATCAGTCTTAATCTTCATTCTCTTAACTCCTTCAAGTCTCTTCTTCCCTTTCTGGCTTAACTTCATTTTCTCTTACTACTTAAGTCTTCCTTTGCCTGTGTTCTCAACTTCTTAGTCTGTCTTTGTCTTTCCCTCATTCCTTTTCCCTCTGTTCCGTCATTTGTGTATCCCCTCCTTCTTTCCTTCCTCTGTCTGTCTTAGTTTCTTGAAACCTACCCTATGTCAGAAAATGGCTCACTGTTCACCAAAACCTCTTTTCTTTCTTCTTAGCACACAGGCATGCATTTGGTTTTGGCATGCATTTGAGGTCTGACCAATGGGTTGTGAGTAGAAATGATGTGTGCCACTTCTAGGTCTGGCCTATATAGGGCTGGCCTATATAAACCTCTGGTATGACCTTCTACCTTCTCTCCCATTCCCATATGCTGGTTGGATGACAATACCCAAAGTATCCTTGGAAGTTGCATGCCGAAGATGGGTGATTCTTCACTAGCTGGACTCCCTAAATAAATTTATGAATAAATCCCTACTCCTGTTCTGAAGAATTTCAAATCAGTGAGAAATAACTTCTATTGTGTTAAATCATTGTAATTTCTAAATTAATCTGGTGTATCAGTGAGTGTTATCATAACCAAAGGTAAATCCACATCTCTGCCTTTTCTCTTTCCATATTTTGTCTGCTACTGAGGGCTACTGGAGAAACATACCATCATGTGGATTTGTACCAAAATCTACCATCTTCAACTTTAGCTGAATTACTAGTTCTGCTCAGCAATCACACTATGTATCGTATTGCTTCTTTTTCTCATTTCCTTCAATAATTAAGTCTTTATGATGAACATCCGCATTTGGGTATATGATTTATATCCTATGTCATAGAATTAGGGAGACCTTGAAGTATGAACTTCTTCAAATTCCTGTCTCTTTCCCTCCAACTACAAACATGTCTGCATTCATCATGCCCACTTTACCTCATTTCTATGAAGGAATGGATTCTCTTTCTTCCTGAGGCTAATGACTCCATTTGGATCCTCATTCCATTTACCTTCCTAGAACCTTTGGTCCATCTGGGATTCTCTACAGGGCAGAATTTGTGCTAATTTAACCCATCCTTGGATGCCCAACACAAAGCACAGTACATGACATACAGTTGGTATTTAAAAACACGTTTCTTGGATGAGAAGATAAATGCATTTCCTTTGCTGTAATTTCAACATCATCCTCTCTACTGACACTTTTTCTCCTCATTATATAGTCAATTCTGTTCCTATGAAGAACAAATCAAGTAAGTGAAACTTCCTCAAGCTTTAAGCTCCTTGAACTCCTCCATTTCTCTTCTCTTCATGAGTAGTCTTTCTGAGAAGTTGTCTATATGCACTCTTCCTCTCAACCCACTATAGCTAGATTTCTGTCTCTTATCACCCCACTGAGCTGTTTGGGCAAAGGTTGCAAAGACTTTGTAATTCTTAAGTTAAAATTACATCCACACTCTTTAGGCCTTAGTTTTCTGGATTTCTCTGCTGAATTTCACATTATTGTCACTCCCTCATCCCCACCCCCACACATTTTTTTTGACACATAGTTTTGGTTTTCTTCTTCTCTTTCTGCCATTGCCGTCCCACCATCAATTTGTCTATTAAATGCCGGTGGGCACTTACTTGCTTTCTTCTCTCTTTGTAGACTCTAAGTGATCATATCGCACCCAGGGTCTCCCAATTTACAACAGCCCCCACCTTTGTCCAGTTTCTCATCTGTTTATTCAACTATTCATAGGATGTCTCTGAATGATCCGTAGGTGCTTTGAACTCAACATGTCCAAAGTGTAGTCATCACCCTATCTCCCAGGGAAACTTCCTACTCTTCCTAAATTTCCTTTGTCAATGAATAACAAAATCCTAATAACAGCATATACTGGAGATTTTAATTTATTTTTTATTTTTTTCCTTCAACATCCTACTAAAGGCTAGAGTACTGGAGAATACAGTAGTGAGGACAAGAGAAGGTGACTGCTCAGGAGAGCAGAATAGGACTAGGTGAATATCTGAGCCAAACTGGAAGTAGAGTAGGACCTAAGCACATCAGGTTATTTTCAAGTTGTACATCTGAGAAAAAAAAACCCCTGCCCTCCCCCAAACAGTGAGTGGAACAGGAACGATCTTCAAAACCTATCTTTTGGCAACACTAAGTCAGAATAAAGTGACTAAAAATTTAAAAATCTTTTTAACATAAGACTTATTACAACTTTTATAAAACAGAGGAAAAGAAACATCACATGAAAGACTCAGAAGAAACACAAAACTTTGAAAATCACCTATATAGCAAATGGCTGTTTTTAAAAACACTGTCAGAGGAATGAATCAATTAGGAATGAATACTATAAATTACATGAAGAAAGAACATGAGATATGTTCAAAGGAGACTCTCTGAAGAATTTCACAAACAAAAGGAAATGACCTTAAAGAGATGAAATAGAGATATTTAGTTGAAATAATCTTAGTCCTTCTGGTTTTTCATGTCTTATATGTATTATTCTACTCAGGCTGTCATAAAAAAATACCACAGGCTGGGTGGCTTAGACAACAGAAATTTATTTTCTCCCAGTTCTAGAGTCTACAAGTCCAGGATCAAAGTGCCCTCAGGGTTGTTCCTGATAAGGCCTTTCCTCCTGGCTTGTAGATTGCTGCCTTCTAACTGTGTCCCCACCGGGCCTCTCTCAGTGCACATGCAGAGAGAGAGAGAGAGAGAGAGGGAAAGAGAGAGATGGATCTGGGGTTCCTTTCTCTTTTTAAAAGCACACTAGTCCTCGCAGATTAGGGCCCCACCCTTATGACCTCATTTAATCTTAATTTCCTCCCTAAAGGCCCTGTCTCCAAATGTAGCCACATTGGGCATTACGGCTTCAACATAAGAATTTTGCTGGGACACAGTTCAGTAAATAACATCATACTATACAGAGTAGAGGTTCACTGAAGTGATTGCTTACTAGGTAGTATTATTACTCTATGCATCAGCTCACGTGCACATCCATTAAAGCTCTGCCAGTCAGACGTGGTCTTCATTCTGTACAAATGTCTGCAATATTTCACTTTTAAAGTTAAAACTGATTTTAAACTAGACATGCATAAAAGTATCTAAATGCACCTAAGATCATGTTATTTTTGGCCACTTTTGGTTGAGTAACAAGAAAACTAATTTTGACTTTATTTTGTAAACTAAAAAAATAAAATAAATAAAATAAAATTGCACACTCCAGTCAAAAATTTCTATGCCAAGTTTAGGCCTGGAGCCAATGTTAAGACCAAATTATAAGTCCCTAAAATGTGGAAGGTTGCTAGAACCTTAACGTCCTTGGACTGCCAATTGCTTACTGTAATATTTACTTACGTTACTAGCACTTAAGCTAAAGGAAACTGAATGTAGCTGCATACTTAAAGACACATGAAACTATGTGCTGTATTTTCTATGCATTTTACTCCTTTCAGCATTTACCAAGAAAATGGATGGTTTTTACCTAGAAGTAAAAAAAAGATGACATTCACTGGCCACTGAAAACATTGCAGTGCTAGATGTTACACTCATAGTGTGTGATGCAGAACTTTAAAAACAGTGTCTTTCAATTCCCAGTATTTAAAACTTTGCTCCCAGCATTTCAGAGCTTTACAGATGAGGTATATCGTCCAGGATTCCAAACTTCAAAGACACAAAAAATAAACTGCAGACTAGCAAACTTTTCGTTTTTGTTTTACTTCTGTTATTTTGCTAACCTTTCCTTTTAAACACACTTTTTCTTGATTTTGCCATTTGCAGATAAAGTTAGTAGTACTAAAATAATTCATTTTTAATAAATTCTAAATGTGTTAAGCTTTCTGTGACTTGGACCAAATGACATAAAAACTGTAAACTCCAGAAATTTTATAGTTTCTTCTACCTTGTCATAATATTTTGACATCTTCTAGTGAGCTTCATTTTAAAAAAGTACCTCGAATATTATTGATGAACAGAAAAACAAAGATCTGTGAACTGCATAGAATATGTATATCTTTTATGTTTTCAGTTATTTAATTTTTTACTCAGGCAAGATAAAATGGGCAAGTTTTTTTCTTTTATAATGAGCATACTCCTTTTATTAAAAATAGTAAAATTATAAATTATTTCATAATTCCAATTAAAAATTATTTTTTCATCACTAAGTTGTTTTCAGATATTGATCAAAGTTTATTTATAGTCAATAGCAGAATAAAAGTTACAGTTCTTGATTGTGTGTGGAACCTAAATGACCCAGATTATTTTGTTAAACTACTACTTGTACACTGGACCCTATTTTCTGGCAAAATTCAAGAAAAGACAAAGGTAGAATTTGAGGCGTCTGTCTTATCTGATATTGTGATTTAGATAACTCAGGTGAAAATGCTAGAGTTGCCAATGAAGCTGACAGGAGAGGAGGGTGACGGTGTGGAGGGGTCATAATTCCCCATGCAGGCAGAGACAGGAAGGCATAGAATTTACTGCATTAGGAAAGAGGTGGTAGAAGGTTGCAGAGGGAAAAATTCCAAAATGCTCCCACAGATCCCAGGGAAGGGGGTGAGGGAATCAATTGCTTCAACTTTCCATACCTTCCACAACCCCTCCATCTCTTCCACAGTGTAAAAAGTGTTGCTGTATTACGAGGATATTTAAATAGATCCCTGTCCTCCTTCTCCCCTTCTTTGGAAAGAGTGAAAGAGAAAGAAAAATAAGGGAAGAAATAGAATGATACATAACAACAACAACCACCACCACCACCACCCAAACCAGTGCACAAACGAACAAATCACAGCCTTCCTACACACATCTGGGAAATTTTCCTCAATGTTTTTACCCTCCATAGGCTGTTCTTTCCTTGAACATACGTGAGCAGGGCTTCTGAAACAGGCAGTCCCAAAGAAAACAAAAAAGGAATGCCTAATGAATAAACACTTCGTATGATTAACATTCACAACCCTGAGGATTGCAGCCAGGCAACTCAAGCTGTAGTTCACACACAGACGAATGTAAACTCTCTCATTCAGCAGCCACAATTTCTGGGAAGAAACAGATCCTCTCAGAGTTGCAGAGGAGCGCCGCAACTTCCAGATTTTGAGGTCCTCAGTTGCAGTTTTTGACTTCTAAATGATGATACCTGAAAATAATTCAGGGTACCTCAAAAAACCTGAATCATTTTCTGGTCATTTAAAACACACATGACCTACTAATTGTGCACAAAATATCTAGTTTTTGCCAGACTTGAATGGCATCTACAGAAATGTAAAAAAATGGCACAGAGTACAAATTAGAAGCTTTTTTTGAGCCAACATCTTTCTAGAACCTCTTTGTGGAAAGGAATAACAAGTATAAATCATGGAAATGCCACCATAAATATTCGTTGTTATGTTCTTTTAAACAAAAGGAACCCAGTATTTAAGGGTTCTAAAGCTTCTACATGAATTGCTTATAAATATTTGAAGAAAGCAAATTTGTGAGGCTTCCTCCCAGTATTTTTTCAAAAATATGCATCACTATCTAAAATAGGTGTAAGGTATCCAGAACCGTATTTCAAAATGTTTCAGCTGAGGGCCCAGTTTTGAGGTGTCGTCCTTTTCTGGAGTGTTTACTAGCCCTGGAACTCTGGGTACATAGTCACGAGGGCTTTCTGCTCCTGGGGCCATTGCTTTTCTACTAGTTCCTTGAAACCAACCAAATGTGGTAGAGACTTAACCTTCCTCCCCAGCCCACCCCAAACCCTGGGGAATCAGCTGAAGGTAGCATTTTTGATCCCTCAGCTCCTGACTTCTGTTTTTACTGAACTGGCCCCCTGTGGCCAACAGCAAGTAGTCTTTACCACCCCATCAGACGCTCTTTCATCCCAAGCTGCTGCAGTTTTGTATCACCTCAGACCCTGCACGGCAGGGTACATACACAATGAGACTAGTTAGAGATGTCTGTCAAGACCAAAAGATGAAATAACTGTGTGCTAAGGTTTTCTAAACAAAGAGACTTGAAAGACTGTAATCCTATGCTTCTCTGTCAATTACAGAGAAGAGATGGCTCTTGATTCTACCCAGGAGGACTTTAGCATCGACATTCCAGCTGAAAGCTCTGGAGAAGGCTGTACAGTTGAAGCTTGTGTTTGAATAGCAAGTCCACTATTTTTCTCTTAGGTTGTGTTTCCAGTTGAGATGGGTTTGGGCATGCTGGAACCAGCTTTCACAAGCTAGCAAGTCGATCGGATAGCTCTCTTCCCAGATAGGCCATTTGTTGATAGCTTGAAATTGGCCAGGGTGGGAGTATTTACACATTCATGCGATGGGTGCTGGCAAATGAGAACAATGAAGTTGTTCTCCAGTTTTAGGCATATTGATGGTAATTGGAACAGGGCAGCTAAAGCCATTCTAAGCCAGTACTTTGGTGGTATCACTCAACCACTCCCTAAAATGGAAACCTTGCCTTTTTTTCTCCTTTTTGCTCATCTTCATTTTGCTCTAGATTTCCTTTCCAGACTAACCCACTTTCTCCATCTCCATCTTTTCCCACTCTACGTTTATTATAAACTCATCTGCCTCTTGAATCTCTTTCCAGAAAGCTCTCTCCAATTCCTTGTTTAGTCTCAACCTGGCAGGCTTCTAAGTCCGCAACGTCTCCTGTACCTGCATTCCTCTTGTTCAACATGTGTGAGAATGGTTTTTTCTCATGTGCCTTCCAACTCTGGAATATTTAATACAGACAAAATAATGCATATCTTTGTGCCAAGTGATATGATACAGGTGTGAATGAGAACTGACTTACAGAAAGAAAAAGTTGGTACCACATAGGCATAATATTACCTGTTTGAGCCCTGTCCTTCCCTTCCCTTCCCTTCCCTTCCCTTCCCTTCCCTTCCCTTCCCTTCCCTTCCCTTCCCTTCCCCCTTTCTCCCTTATATGTAATCCAGGTTTTTCACTTACAAGACTGAAGAAAGGAAATCTGTGACCATTGGAGATGTCTTTAATAAGAGAAGGCACTGAGAACCAAAGTGAGAATTGCTTTCTTTGTTAGCTTTAGAAAACTCATTGGTTATTGTGGCTTAGGAAGGGATGATATGTCTAGGTATGACCTGGAGCTCCCCTTCCATTAATCTTTATCTCAGTGACTGCAGCTACATTGTCAAATTCAGATGACTGAGAAAAAGCAATCAGCAAATTCAGTACAGTATATATTTAGAAGCTTTAAAATTCTAGACTAGTGGTTCTCAGTATGTGGTCCCAGACCAGCAGCATCCTTCTAACATAGGAACTTGTTAGAAATGCAAATTCTGGGGCTACACTCAGATCTACTAAATCAGAAACTCTGATTGAGGGAGGCGCCTTTTGATCTTTGTTTTCACAAGCCCTCCAGATGACTCTGATGTCTGCTGACATTTTCAGAACCGCTGTTCTGGGCCTTGGCCACAGAGTTCACTGCCAGTGCAGCCATCTTTTTCTCTGAAAAAGAACATGGGATTTGGATAATAAAATGTGCATGAGTATTTATGAGTACGATGCACGGGTGTTTACTATTTATGTGTCCTAGAGCAAGCTACTGTTTTCTCATTTGTACAAACATTTTCTCATCTCTTAAGTGGGGATAATAAAAATATCTAATTCAAAAGATAGTCCATGTGAAAACACACAAAAATTATGCACTATTACACATATAACAACAATAATAATTTTGACAGTAACATTGATACACAGGAGGACGCGGGGTTGGGATGTTAGGAAATGGTATCATTTAATGTATTATCCATGAGTTTCCAACCAAAAAGATTCATAGCTGAGACATTTCCTTTAAAATTTAATTCCAGGAAAAATCTCTTATTTTTCCTCAAGAATAAATGCTTTTCTTCATTTTTGTTAATGAGAATTATATAATTGGTAGAGAAAATAATTGCAAATATATTTATTTGTATTTTGTAGTCCGTCATCTCATACAATCAGTTTGGAAACCATATCAAATGAAGTGAAATTCTACATGAAATAAGTTGATGCTAATAACAAAATGGTAATAATGAAAGTAGTAGTCATTTTACACTATTATCGAGCACTGTACTAAGTGCTTTCTGTATGTTGATTCGTTTAATCCACGAAATAACCTCCTACTGGGAGATCTCACAATTATCTCCATTTTACAAAGGAAGACCTGAGACTTGAGGATTTACATAATCTGTGCAAACCTTACAGTGGTAGGTTGTTCAGACTGTCTGCCTTCGTAACATATGTCCATCACCAATGGCTATCCTACAGGTTATTGTACACTGCTTTAACATTATTTTTGATAACAGTTATATCAGAAAATGAAACCAACCTCTTCCCCCTCCAGAAAAAAATAAAAATAAGTTCCAAAACAACAACCATAAAAAACTAAAACCCTAAAAATGAAAACAAGTGCCCCCAAACTCAAGCCTGTTAACAGGTATTACTATTATTGGTAAACTTACTGATAATGTGTGGCATATTCATAATGTATCTTTAAAAAGCACTGCTATGACATTTAACAGACTTTGGCAGGAAAAATCCTTTCGTGGCATTAATTCCATGCAACCATAAAAAGAATCCTTGCAAAATGCCAGCAAATGAGGTGGTAATAACTTCAAACTGCTTTACTCAGCAGGGAGATGCTCAGCAGGGGAAAAAAAAGATCTGCTTTCCAATCTCTTAATTTTTCAATAGAAAGCAATGATATGAGGTTCAGGTGTGCTTCATGAACCATTTAAGTTGAGGATGTATTAACATGTGAAATAAGAGGTATCCATTTTACAGAAATGATCTATTTTCAAAATGTAGCATTCAGACTCCACAGCGTGACTGCCAGTGTTTCTTTAGCTGCTAGATGGGAGAACCCTTGCGCTCCTTCCCACACACCTGTGTTTACATTGAGGCCTTGGCAGCACATGACCCCGCAGCCATCCTTCACTCACAGCTTTCGGTTTGCTTTCAGCCATGGCAAGCCACGCTGTCCCTGCACTTTCACTAGCTAGCACTGTTAGAATGTTGACTTAGGAGTCCTAAGCTTGGAATTTACTATAAATCAGTTTGTTGAATCTCACTCGTTTTAGAATGTTACACAGACATTTTCTTAAATCCTAAACTGGAATCGATTATGGCTTGTAAATACTGTTGAACTTTAAAAAAGGGGTGGAGGGGGGGAGTTGTTTTCATGTAACTTTTTGCTTTTATATGGACTTAAGACATTTTCCCCCATTTACATCTCTTGGAAAATAGGAGTCACGGACTGAAAATGAGTTATTTAGTAAAGCAGATAGCAAGCGGGGAGGGGGAAGGATGGTTTTTCTGAGACTTCTTGGGTTTCATGGGCAATACATTGAAGGAAAAGAATCTATAATAACGCACCTTTGCAGTGATAAAGTTTTTGGATGCTGTCTTTTAAATGAAAAATTTGATGCAAAATTAATCTGTCCAATGAAGTTTATGCCATTGCTGTCAGGACCTGATGAATGAATAGTGGAGTGCACTCACCTCTTGATTTCTTGGGAAATAACGGGTGCTGTGGATATTTTCAAGTATAGCGAGTGTGATTCAGGTGATTAAGTGGTACACAGTTCACTGATTCATGAAAAAACTACTATGCTTTTAACACATACATTGCTAAAGAAGAAAATCAGCTCCTGCCCCAAAAGGAGCTTAACATTTTTTAAGGGTTAGAGACAAGCAAATAGATCTTTGTAATATGAAATAAATATGGAAGGGGAAGTTCAGAGTACCCTGGGAATCCACAGGAGGGACCCCTAACCTAGGTGCTGAGGGGCCAGGAAAGCTTGCACAGAGGGGGAGAGCCAGCCAAGCTGAGACCTGACAGGTGATCAGGGGCCAGCCAGCTAAGGATCAGGGTAAAGAATGTTCTAGACAGAAGGTAGAGCACGTGTGCATTCCCCAAACCAGAACCATAGTTCTACAAAATGAACTGAGTAAAATGAGGCTGAGGACCAGTATCATTAATCCTTCCAGAGTGGTTCTAAAGTTTAGCTTCAAATTTTATAGTTTTTGATATGTTTAAATTGTCCCACACTTAAAAAAAAATACAACACGGGACTCTTTTAGGGAGGGGGACTATCCCACATCTTAACAAAGGGACATGCTGAACAATAAGAATAAGAATAATAACGTGTTTATTTGAACAATAATGTTTGGTTACATATTTTTTTGATAAATATGATTTTACATGTATTTTAACTTACTGAATTATGAATCTTTTCAAAAAGCTGAGAAGTGAGGTTAGTGATATGACAAATAATGCTCCTAATTTTTTATTTAAAATTTTTAAAAAGATTTTCTATATTTATTCATGAGAGAGTGAGAGGGAGGCAGAGGCAGAGGGAGAAGCAGGCTCCCCGAGAAGTAGGGAGCCCAATACAGGATTCGATCCCAGGACCCTGGGGTTATGACCTGAGCTGAAGGCAGACACTTAACCGACTGAGCCACCCAGGTGCCCAATGCTCCTTATTTCTAAAGTGGTTATGAGAAAGTGATTGTAATTAGAATCTGTTCTTTCTACTTGGAAATTTCTTAGATGGGACCACAAATTTAAAGTCAGTTTCTGAACACCGAAAGGTTAATAAAGCATTAAATAATTGCCCTATTCATATCAAAAACAATTTAAGACAAATTCAGTTTTCTTCTTTATGGTAGGGTGGAATGGAGAACATATATGTTCAAATTTGACTTTGAAACAACTTTCTGCATTTCACCATCAGTATACTATGATAATCATTTAAATATGGTTTTATATCATATAATGGGGCACGGAAGATGGGTCAGGTTAGAAATATTTTGCAGAATGTAAAGAAGAATCTAATTGAATTGTGTAATTCCGTAGAAGTTGAGATTTATTATTTCAAGCAACAAAAAGGAATAAAAATGCAGGCTATATTTATAAATTGACCATTTATTTATCAGTTCCTTCAACAATATTATTTGTTGATGGAACTGTTATTCTAGGTCTTGGGCACATGGAGATGGAAAAGACAGACATGGTGCCTATGTTCGTGGGGCTTGTGTTCTAGTGAGGAAGACAGGTAGCAAGTGAGTAAACAAATTGATTTTGGAAATGTGGTTTCAAGTGGTAATTGATGCTCTGAAGAAAATGAAGCAGAACAAGGTGATGGGGTTGATTCAAGGGGGGTACAGGTTATAGTGTGTTCAGGGAAAGCCCACCAGAGGCTTGAAACTAGACAGAACTGAGCCGTGCAAGGACTCGGGAGGGTCCAGGCAGAAGAGACAAAGGCTGGGACTGGGACTAGGGTGGCGTGGGTGGCACCATGGGGAGTCATGAGAAGGCCTGCAGGGCTGGAGCAGAGGCGCAGAGGGTGAGGGAGAGGAGTGGAGGCTGAAGAGGTGCTCAGGTGCTGGGGTGCTCTGGGACTTGGAGGCCACGTAAGGACTCTGCACAGCGCTTAGCTTAGAGCTAACACAGGGTAGTGTTGCATTCAACTTAAATCAACTGGCTGTTGTGTGGAGGGCACATTATGTGGAGAAACAGAAGCAAGAAGTTAATAGGTATTGCAGTACCCCAGCCAAGAAATGACAGCGAGGTAGTGGAGTATGATAGGCTTAGGAATCATTGTTTTGGAAACAGAGTAGCAGGATATACTGATGGATTTGATATGCAGAGTGAATGAAAATGGAGATTCAGCTGAGACACCTAGGTTATTTTTAGCCTGAGCAACTGGGTAAATTATGGTGCCATTTGCTGGATAGGGAGTTGAGGAAAACTGAAAAAAGTAGTTGTTCTGGGGGCATGCAGGGAATAAGAGTATCTTTGGAATGTGTTAAAATTGAGATACTTTCTACCATCCAGGTGAAGATGTTAGGTCACCTGTTGATGTGTTAGTTTTGAACTCAGGACAAAGTCAGGGCTAGAGTTGTACATTTAGAAATAGATAAGCATCAACAATGAATATTTGGTGTTTAAACCAGAGGACTAGTTGAGAGGCCCCAAGGAGAGAGATGGAAGTAAGGAGGACCAAGGCCGGAGCTCTGGACCACTCCAAAATTTAGGATGAGGAGAGGTTGATAATCTAGCAAAGAGCCTGAGAAAGAGACCCAGTGTGGCAGGGTGGAAACCGGGAGAGTGTGATAGTCAGTAAAGAAAGAGGGTGCTAAACTGTTGGTAGTTCCTGGTGAGATCAAGGGGTCTATTCTTTTAGTGGATGAAATCTATAAAACAAGACCCACGTAGTGCTCTAAAAAGGCTGTCCGTCCTCCAACCTCTAAAGCATCAATGATAGGAGTAACAAAGGAGTTCTCGAATTCTCGATGCTCCTGGAAAGATTCCTCTTCTCCCATTCCCTCTTACCCCACAACATCCACAACTTCACTGACCACCATCTCCCTTGATAGTATTGGGATGAAAATTATTTCACTTCCAACTAGGGCCTAATGATTGGTGGCCTGCAAATTAATTGACGGTAGATTAACCGGAGAAAAGACAAGGTTTATTTATGTGTTCACAGGTACAGGGAACACATGCGAGGTGCTCAGTGAGGAGTAGCTCAATAGCCATAGATAAAAGGTTTACATATTGAATTGAACAATGGGGGGAGATGTGGTTTAGAGCTTCAGTGGGAATGTATGGGAATTTCTGCTGGACTTTCTGATGCTAATGATAATGGCAGTCTCTCTTCCTGGGAGTTGAATTCACAGGAGAGTCCTTTGGAGGAGGGTTAAAGGTAGCTGTATTTTGAGGAGGGCTGTGCTTTAATCATGTAAACAAATTTCAGATAAGATTTCTTTCAGTATCTTCTTTAGTTCAGATGTTTTCACTTTAAAATAATCTTTATACCAACTCTGGGGGTCCAAGTATTTCCCCACAATAATACCAGGATTAATCTCATTATATATTTTTTTCATTACTCGTGTCAGTTATACAGAAACTCAGGATTTCCAGGGTTCCTTATCCACTGGAATTTCATTCCATTTGTGCATCCCCTTTCCTGACTCTATTTCCCATCTCTTTCCAAGTTTTGGTTCCCATCCACTGGGCTCTCTGGAATGCTTTTCTGATCTCTCCCTTCACTGCCAGCTGGCTCTTTATCAAGGACATGATCTCCTCTTCTCCTGTGGTGGTGAGTTTTACACCTTCATAACCCTGGGACTGCTGTTGGACACTTTTCCTCTGTCTCCCTCAGTCTCCCAGCATTGAAGGTCATGTCTTCAGACCGTACCGTCCACCACCCCACTTCTTGATACTATCTGTAGACTTCAGTTTAAGCTCCTGGATCTGTCGGTCTCTTTCTATTGTTGAAAGTTAAACTGGAATGTTAAAATTTTCAAGTTTTTGAGCAGAGATCAATTTTAATTGGGTAGTGCCAATCGGAAGTGGTTAGGAGTGCTACACCAACAGGAGTTCAGAGAGGGACCCTTCTATAGAGAAAAGGCAGAAACAAGGGAATTACTGATTGACTGACTATAGCTTAAAGTCTCATTGGCTATTTGTGATTCGTTGTCCCTAGGTTTTGTAACCATGAGGCACTTACAGCTTGGATTTTGGTTAGATTACTTATGCAGGTCTTCACGGCATTAGAGTCATCTCAGTCTGATGGCCTGTTACCTAATTAATTTAACAATCCCTATGCCTCCTGTAACTCTTGGGGATTGAGTAAGCATGGAGATAAACCTTGCAGTCTGCTATGACTCTAGCCCTCCTTTTGTTGCCAATCTCAAACTTGTCTGTGCACCTGATGCACAGTCAGCCAATGTCTGAGACACCAGTTTTGAAGCAAAGAAAGCTAACGAGAAGGCAGGGGATTGTTCCCAAAGTTGCCTTGCTCTGTTGAGCCTAAGTTCAGTCTATATAAGATTGGGGAAGAAGGTGAATCCATGAAAGGAGGGTGATGAGTTTCTTGAACCCCTGTGGAGGGAAAGCCTTCAAACACTCAAAAGGTCTGTATTCTTCTGGACAGGGAGGTGCTAATCTGGTACCTGGTACGTCAGATAGTTTTCAGACAAGGGGTAGAGTGAAAAGGGCAAAGTTAATGGTTAATCGTGCACAGGGCTTTTCATGCGCTGAAAACATAATTCTTTAGGGAACAAAACAGAACATGGAGATAAGTTAATAATATAACCAATACAACCATAGTGCTGCTTTTGCTTTCAAAACAGGTCTAGGAACTAAGCGTGCAGCCTTGCCCTTCTCCAGCGATCTTGTCCACCAACCTACTGCGTCCATGACATTCCATCCTCAGACCCTAGATCTTGCATTTTTGGTATCTGCGAACCCTCCATAGTCTCAGCTTCAAGCAACCCACTTTCCCGACACTACTACTGAGCTTTCCACAGCTTTCTCTTCAGTTCTCTAGATTTAATCTCTGATTCCCAGGAGCCTGATAGCCCACTGTTCCTACGGCCTTTTTAAACTATCCCTTCAGTCTCCATTCTCCCATTTTCTTCCCTACTTAGTTTTTTTTTTTTTTTTAAGATTTTATTTTATTTATTCGACAGATATAGAGACAGCCAGCGAGAGAGGGAACACAAGCAGGGGGAGTGGGAGAGGAAGAAGCAGGGTCATAGCGCAGGAGCCTGATGTAGGGCTCGATCCCATAACGCCGGGATCACGCCCTGAGCTGAAGGCAGACGCTTAACCGCTGTGCCACCCAGGCGCCCCTTCCCTACTTAGTTTAGATTCCAGTCTATCATTATAATCACTCTCTTGCCGATACTGTCAACTCACTTGCTTTTATTTTTTGCTTTATTATTGTTGGCTGGCAAAACTCCAATTCTGGTTAAATCCAACTTCCTTCTCCCTCCACACCTGCACTTGTAGACCTGAACGTGGCTGGAGAAAAGCCTGCAAAAGTGACTGGCTTCATTTTGAAGTAGACTGTGCAGATCCTGAGTGCCCCAGAAATCCTACTATGTTTCTCTAGTGCATTTATTTACCACTTCTCTAAATTGGTGACCTTCAAACATATCGTTCATTCATTTCCTAGAATTTTGAAAAGACTATATACCTCTTCATTTATTTTTAAAGTTTATGCCTAATATTTTCACCATAATTTTAATTATTATAAAGGATGTTACACCTGGGGTACTGTGTGTCACCTTTTAAAATGTAGCCAGTAGAAACTAAATAGTGTAGCAGGTGACATCCACTGTTTTCCATTTAAAAACCTGGACAAGCTGTTCTGTAACAATTGAAAATGTTTGTCATTCATTTTTCTTCTTGACTCTATTTCCAATCCACTCACCCACGGAATTTTATTTTAGTCTAATATAATTTTTTTTGTGTTTGATAGTCTTTTCTTTATTACTCTATCATACTTATCTGGAAGAAAAATGCACACAAATCAAAATTTAAAAATTCTTAATTTTTGTGCGCATAATCCTCTAGCAGTTAAATAATGAATTTATTATCAGTAAAAATATTTCTAGTAAGCATTTGATAAAAATCTGTTACATATATTTTTAAAATGACTATTTATTTATTTATTTTAGAGAGAGAGTGTGAGCAGAGGGCAGGGGCAGGAAGAGAGGGAGAAGCAGACTCCCTGCTGAGCGGGGAGCCTGATGTGGGGTTCCATCCCAGGACCCCGAGATCATCCTAGGGCCCCGAGGTCATGACCTGAGCTGAAGGCAGAAGCTTAACTGACTGAGCCGCCCAGGTACCCCTTTGTTACATATTTTGAAAAACAACATTAAACCTAAAAATAAAATATTACTGGAAATTCAGTGTCAAAAAGAGACAGACTTAATTTTTAAGTTCTGATAAATATGTACACCAAATGGAACCACTTTACTTTTGAATGCAGTAGTTGGGTATGAGTTGACTCTATTTTCTTATATATTCCTCAGATGCAGGTTTAATGCTTTGTCTTTATTTATTTGTTTGTTTAGTTTAGTTTAAAAGTACTTTGCTTAGATGGAATGTCCTGACAAAAAATAGCATAATTTTTGGGAGAGATGAGAAGGGTGTTGATATAGTGACTTTACATAAAATTTTCAAAGAATTCCATTCTAACAAGAGAGTTTACATTAATAATATCAGACAAGTCTTGATGATTAAAGTGGCTCCTGATTCATGGAGTATGCTACATTAGTTGGAGTATTCTGCCTAGTGTTGATTATCAGAATTCAAAATGATTATAGATAGTTTAGAACAGAAAAGTACGTAAAAGGATACTTTAGAAATATAATTAGATGAGTATAAAAGAAGAAAAAATAGTGGGGTTTCGGTCTATTTAGTCTACCAAAGTGAAAACTAAGGGATGATATAACAAATTTATAATGCCAAGCACAGTACCTTAGTGAATATTGCATGGAATTGGATTCTATAAAAGCTGAAGTTTAAGTAACCAGTTTATCAACAGCCCCTGTTGAAGGGAAAAAAGAAAAAGAAAATGAGACACAGGGAGCTTAAAGTGAAAAAAATAGAGATTTGAAATTTTGAATACAAATTATTTAAGAATTAGAAATGAAGTGCACAAGGAAGACTTGGAAGTATTTTTTTCATCCCAAGGTAAGTACTTACTGCATGAGGTTAATATCTTTTATGGGGTATAAGGATTCCATAGTCAAGTGAATTTGGGAAATGCTGAGTTAAAATCAAACTGATTTCTTTATTGCAAGATTTCTCAGACCATTTCGTATGCTAATGTGCCTAAGAAAAGCAGATAAAATACTTTCGTATTCTGTGGAACTTAATATATAAAATACCAAATTAGATTTTAAGTAAATGTTTCTATCATTAATTGGTCTTTTCAACTTTTAGATAAGATATTAGGACATATTTCTGGTCAAAAATCCAAAAATGTGCCACAGACTGATAAAGTAATAAGTTACTTGTTTTGAAAATTGTTCTCTTTTGAATAATAGAGAACACTGTGAACTAATCCATTAGATAAATAAATTCAAACTAGATATTTTAATGGTAAGTAGTCATGGAGAACTTGTTGTAATATGATAGCGAGCTACATAACTTTAGGCCAATAAACTTGTTTAGTTCAATAGACTGCATCTTGAAAAATCTTTATTTTGGTACTAACTGAATTAAGGGGACACCTGGAACATTAACACATTTTGGGAATCCTTAAGAGAACCAAGTGACCAAAAGCTAGCAGCCCATTGCTATAAAGCTAAAACATATGTTCCGATTTATGCTGGCCAAGTATCCGCTAATAGCTGGATCCAAAAATATTTTTTTTATGGTTATACCCAGCTGTGGCAATTTAATGTGGACCTGGGCAATACCTACTTGATCTTTTCTTTTCCTTATGTACTAGGGCATTTTCCTTAAAAAAAAAAAAAAAAAAAAAAGCAAGCTTTTAATAGCATTCTTTCTACAGAAATTATCCCCATGCTTTCTTATGGATAGTACTCTAAGGATAAAGGGTGTTTAAGTAGATGAGTAAAGATGTTGCTGGTTGTTGTTTATTGAATTGATTGCTTCAAAAAGTTACATTCCAAGATGCTATATTCCTACTAAAATGAATTTCAAATTAAAGTATATGTAGAAAAACATAATTAATTCTGGTGTTGGGTTTATTCTCATTATTTATAGCTCAACTCAACCTACAAAGACTGCAATATCAAAATCATTTGTCAATGAAGTATTTTTAAAAATTATTCCATATCAACTTACTTCATAATTCTTCTAAACATGTAAGTGCTGTTGTTAAAGATCAACTAACTGATGGCCAAAAATGTGTTCATTATCCCTGGAAAAGTATCAAAATGCCCAAGAGACATATTTAGACTATTGGTTTTTTTTAAGCCATGTAAGCAGAAATGGCATTTCTAAGATAATGGCTTGGTCATGTAGGCAACTGGGAAAGCACAGTTATAAATACTTCTAAGAAGAGGCAACACTTTGTTGAAAAGTTTAATATCAGCAGAAGCAGTCAACAGATGTTCTGAGGATTTAAGTTTGACTTGTTAAAGGCAAATAGTCCAGACACTGATCAGTAACGCACTGAAACGAGGATGCTCTTGTGAAGTTCATGGCTGGTTGTTTCTGGAAAATATACGCCACAAAAAAAAAATAATGTGCTAAAATTATAGATTACCACCAGATGAATCCCCCAAAACTCATAGCAATGACATAATATTTTAAGATATATCAATACATACATAGGTTAGTGGGCTGTAGAATTTTAGCTAACACAGTTTTAAGTCACTGCAGATATTGCACTCAGTTTAAGGCATTTTTTAAAAAGATTTTTAGAATTTATTTATTTGACAGAGAGAGAGTGAGCACAAGCAAACGGAGCAGCAGGCAGAGGGAGAGGGAGAAGCAGACTTTCTGCTGAGCAGGGAGCCAGGGGTGGGGCTTGATCCGAGGACTCTGGGATAGAAGCTTAACCGACTGAGCCACCCAGACGCCCAAGGCATTTTTTAAAAAACTCTCAACTGTTGAAAGAGCAGATTCATCTGTTTTACTGGCTTTTCAGAGTACATAGGAAATAATCTTGTTAATGTGAGTCTTTTTTCTTGAGAGTTTTGATTACTGACTGCAGCTATTCAGTGAGGATAAAATTTAAAGCTGGAAGGAAACTTGGAGACCTAGTCTTTCTTTCCTTGTTTTACAGATTGAGGAAGCCAGGCATGACCCTGAGAGCTTAAAAGTGACTTGTTTAAAAGCTACATGCTAATTAGTGGCAGAGCTACAGCTAAAATGCAGGTGTTCCTACTTCCAAACCTGAAAATAGAAAATATATTTGAAGGACTATATATTTATTGTTACCAGTTCATATACAGTGATAATACCGCTACCATGTATTTTTTCCCCTACTTATGTTCATCTAAGAATTTTCCAGTAGGATCCTGGTTTATATTTAGGACCTGGTACATGGCTAATACTCAACACCACATAATTAATTTAGTGATTCCATTCCAAGAAGAGAAAAGACAGAATATTTGTTATGTTATATGTGGCATTATTTGAAAATATGGGAACACACATGTTCTGAGTGATTATATGAGAAAGGATTACTGCCTAAAACTGGACAGTAATAAAAGAAGTGGAAGAGTCAGAGAATCTTGTAAAATGGCTCTGTAACTGCACAGGTGGCTACTATCTGGGAATATAGAATTCAAAGAAAGATTTTATGATGCTTGAAATTCTTTTACCAGAAATGTGTACTAAATCAATAAATACGTACATATTAAATTCAATAGTACCAGTACTGGCTCTGCCTTTTCTCTTTTCTCTGACCATGAACAGATACCAGAGGATGAGAGGCATTTCAGAGTAAATCCTATGGACTGTCACTTTTGTCTAGGTGATATTTCTATCATCTGTCTAACAATAATATTACCCATAAAGTGTTCTTTTGGGAAAGATTAAAATGCCATTCAAGATTACAGTACTCCTAAGAAATCTCTTATCAAGTCATCCAAGAAATGAGAATGTTGTAGCACATAAAGTTAATAAAATATTTTGGTTGCAGGCTATAGTGACATATGCATTTTAGCCTTGTTCAAGTTAGTAAAACGATAAGGAACAAAGCAGTAGAAAATAAATGGAGGAAAACAGTCTTAACCCCAGGCAGAGGTTCAAAGAGGTAGCAAATGATATATTGTTTTTAATAACCTAATAATATATACTTTTTAAATAATCTAATTATATTAACTAGTGTTTTCTTTGAAGGACTTATACTAACTCAAGCACTGTATCTGCTCTTTTACCTAATTTACCTTTATTTTCACAACAGTCCTGTGACGTATTTTTGTCTCCCTTTCTTAGATGAGGAAAGCATTGCCCAAATAATTCCAAAAATAAGCTTAATCAAATAAGCATTAAATGCCAAAGCTGAAATTTGAATCAGGTTTCTCTCTGAGCACTAGCTTTCAGTGAATGATAATGTCACTTCAATTTTTGTCCTTTAAATATATTTAGTAGTGTGTATGTAAAGTCCAAAGCAGGGGCTTCAAAGATGTCCTTGTCCTAATCCCTGGAACCTTGTAAATATGTTCCCAAATGGCAAAGGGGAAATAAAGCTGTAGATGGAAATAAGATTGCTAATCACTGACATTAAAATAGGGAGATTATCCCAGGTTATCCTTGTGGGACCAGTGTTATCACAGGGGCCTTGGAAACTGGAAGAAAGGCAGAAGACGAGGTCCTGGTGATGCTGTGTCACCTGCTGTATGTCCTATGCTGTGCTACTTGTGAAGGATTCAGCCTGCCCTTTCCAGCTTTGAATATTGAAGGAAACCACAAGCCTAGGAATGAGGGTGACCTAGAATGTGGAAAAGGCAAGCTTCTCTCCTAAAACCCTAATTTGCAGAACTGCGAGATAATAAATTTATGTTATTTTATATCACAGAGTTTGTGGTCATTTGTTGTAGCAGCAACAGCAAACTAATACAGCAGGTGTAATTTTAGCATTCTCCTTCTTTCCAATTATATTTTAGGTGAGTTGCATTGATGATTTCTTATTTTTCATTCTCATCATTGGATTATGGGTAAAAATATCAAGAACATCTTTTTGTCATTCTTAATTTTGTCTTCATTTTATACTGAGTTTCTCCATGATCTTTTATGATGTGTCTTTAAGTAAGATGAAAGTGTAGTTTATAACTAGATGAAGTATGGGATCAGTTTTTTAATATATGAATGAAAATATTAAAAAATCTTTAGGAGTCATTCGTAGTAATCGGTTCTAAAGAATATTCAACAAATGTTGACAATATTTAAAAAGTAGTATTCTTAAAACTTTCCCCCTTCTTTGTTCCTTTTGTCCCAAACATAGACTTTAGTGATCAAAGACCCTTGTTATAGTTGTTAATTATTTAAAAAAAACTTTGAATCTCTTGTGAAAACATTTTCTTTTATCCTTAGATAATTAGGGCACTTGAATGTTCAAGTTGCTGTTTGTTCAGAACCATTTGTAATATCTGGTTTTTTTGGCCGTAGTATTGAAAGCATTAGTTTTTGTAACAGTCTCAAAAGTTTCCTTTAAAGGAACAAATTCTTTATGCTAAACAGAGTAGAGAAAGGATCATTTTATTCAAATATGGAAGAGGTATTAAATTAGTATAGTGATTTTTTTTAATTGAAGTGTTGTTGAAACACAATGTTGCATTAGTTTCGAGTTTACAACAGAGTGATTTGACAAGTCTGTATGTTATTCTATGTTCACTACAAGTTTAACTGCCATCTGTCACCATACAATGTTATTACAGTATCATTGACGATATTCCCTATGCTGTGTCTTATTCCTGTGGCTTATTTATTTTGTAATTTGAAACCTGTATCTTCTACCATTTACCCATCCCCTTCCCTTTGGCAACCATCATTTTGCTCTCTGTATTTATGAGTCTGTTTCTGCTTTTTGTTTGTATGTTTATTTACTTGTTTTATTTTTTAGATTCTACATATAAGTGAAAGCACACGATATTTGTCTTTCTCTGTCTGGTGTATTTCACCTAGCATAGTAGTCTCTAGCTCCATCCATGTTGTCAACAAGTAGTAAGATCTCATCCTTTTTTATGGCTGAATAAGATTCTATTACATACACATACACACACACACGCCACATCTTCTTTATCAGTTCATCTATCGATGGACACTTGGGTTGCTTCCACATCTTGGCTACTGTAAATAATGCTGCAATAAACATAGGCGTGCATACATCTTTTCAAATCAATGTTTTCTTTTTCTTTGGATGAATATCCAATAATGGAAATACTGGATCATATGGTATCTCTATTAAAATAGGATAGTGATTTTTAAAGTAATAAATGACTTGGTTTCAAATTGCATGTGTTCATTTATCTTTTTCTTTTTCTTTTTTCCCTAAAGAGTTAATGAAATGGAGCTTCTTTGACAAATTTTAATTGCTAAGTTTATTAATTTTTGTTTCTTTGTAGCTCTAATGTCCCAATAAAGTGAGTAATTAAAGAGGTCATATATAAAATTGATTTCTACTAAAAACATCTAAATCATATTCACTAAAGATACCTAATAAGATGCAGTTGTGCCTAATGCATTTTATAAATGTAACTTAATACTTTTATCTGAGTATAAATGAAATGAATACTGATTGCAGAAATTATTTAAATTCAGTGCTATAAGCTGAAAATTTTTCCTTATAAAATATTCTTTCCTCTGTCAGAATAATTTGTATAACATGTTTTATTTTTAACTTTGCATTATGAATGCAATTTTATTATAGAAAAATTTAAATAAAAAGAAAAGTTATTATTAATTTCAGCATCTGCTAATTCAGTCACTGTTAAGTGTTCCTGCTCTTTTTTAGTGCATATATTTTTATATAGCTGACATAAAGGAAAAGGAATATTTAGCTTGTTTATCCTATGAAAATTATACTTCAGAGTAGAAATGGTTTCAATTTATGGGAAAACATGCTTTATGCAAAAATCCCAGCTAAGAAATATAGAAGGAATGACAACATTAGCAAGTCACATTTGTAATCATATTGGAAAAATTTAATGAGTCAGTAGTAGCAATGAATGCTGAAGCCATTCAGAGAAGGAGTGACAAGTAGCTTTATAATGGAAAGACCAGGCTATAATCACCTAAGCTTAGTATCACTAGATGACGATAACTAGGCATTATGTGTCTCCTCATAGGATACTATGTGTATTTCCCAGCACCACCTATGAAGTAGTTACACTAAAGAAGTCACACCTGACTCTGATAGAGCCTTTAACTCTACATTTTTTATGGTTATGTAGGGGATAAAGGCACCACCTGAACTATAAGAGATAGCAATCAGAAAACTTCAGAATAGGAAGTATTCTCAGGACAATGAACCCAGTTTCTTCAAGTCAATGGCATGGATGGGTGGGTGGGAATGGGGTGGTTGATTAAAATAGAATTTGAGGGGTGCCTGGGTATCTCAGTTGATTAAAAATCCAACTCTTGATTGTGGCTTAGGTCATGATCTCAGGGTCATGAGATTGAGCCCTGTGTTGGACTCCATGCTCAGCATGGAGTCTGCCTCTGATTTTCTCTCTCCTTCTCCCTCTGCCCCTCCACCTGTTCGCAGTCTCTTGCTCTCTCTCTCTTTCTCAATAAATAAATAAATAAATAAGTAAAATCTTTAAAAAAATAGAATTTTAAAACTAAATGTGTGGATTTTGTTTGGATGTCCACTTCAATAAGCCAACTATTAAAAGATATTTTTGAAGATAATTGGGAGAAATTTAAATATGGACTTGATATTAAATGATTAATAGAATTAATTTTGTTAATTTTGTTAGGTGTGGTCATTATAATTATGTAAGAAAATGTCTTTTTCTGTGATACCTATGGAAATATTTAAGGGAAAAGGACAGTATTTGAAGAATTTGCTCTAAAATAATAGCAAAAAAAGAGAGGGAAATAAAAAGAAGGAATGAAAAAAGATGAAGCAAATATGGCAAAATATTGGTAATTTTTAAGCCTTTATCCTAATATATTTTAATGCATCAGTAATAGTCATTTCTAAATAACATAGTAAAAGCCCTTTTAATTTCATTTCTTTTAATGCATTTTTGGTGTCAGTTATAATGCCTTAGGAACTAGTCATCTAAATTTAATTTTCATGGTGTAAAGCGTTGTTATTTGAACATAACCATTGAGTTCTAACCTAAGCAGATTAGTGACTATTTTATATGTGTGTATGTGTGTTTACTAAATTGAATTTATAACATTCTACCAAATAACAACTTGTGCTTCCTTGGTTTTAGGTAATATTTAGGTACTTAGTGTCTGCAAGCTATTAGTGGGAATGGGGACAATGTGTGTGGTCTCCTCTCCAGAAAGGCACTAAATGCCTCTCCCTACCTTTGTCTTCTAGATGAAGCCTTCAATGCCAGTGGCTTTTACCCCCAGGGCTGCCTTACTTGGGGCAAAATTCTAGCTGTGCTGTCCGGTTCAGACTCCTAGATGCGAATTCCATAGAATCAGGGTCTCTTCTTCAGCCCTTATTCATCAAAGTAGGATCCAGGGAAGCTCCTGTCCAGGTTTGGCTGCTGAAGGAAGAAGCCCTAGCTTTAATGTCTGGTTATATATCCCACCTTCAAAGACCTGTAGGTTTACTCTGGTTGCCAAAAATCAACATTGTAGCTCAAATATTCTTCTCTTAGAGAAAAGGCACTGATTTAATGATATGTAAGGATACAGTACAATTGTGAAACAAAATATGTCCTCTCTCATCCTGCTGGAGTTCTTGTGTTTCTTTGCCACACATGTGTCCTAGGACTCAGTCACTGTGTCTCTCTGTGAACATACTTCACCTGAAGGTTAACCAAGTCTTGGCTGCCAAGAGGCATACATACCTTCCAGTGCTTCTGCTTGGGTAGCTCAAACAGATTTTTTTAAAAAAAGATTTTATTTATTTATTTGAGAGAGAGAGAATGAAAGAGGGAGAGAAAGCATGAGTGGGGTGAGGGGCAGAGGGAGAAGCAGACTCCCCGCTGAGCGGAGAGCTGGATGGGGGACTCAGTCCCAGGACACTGAGCCAAAGGCAGATGCTTAACCGACTGAGCCATCCAGGCACCTCACTGTAATAGATTTTTGAGCCCCAGTTTATATAGCCTCTGTGTGTGGCAACTCTGTATCTATTGGTCCATTAAAAAAAAACCCAACTGCATTTTGTTCATTGGCCACCATTGGCTGGGGCCTTTATTAGTTGTTTTTTTTTTTCTAGTGTCCCAGGTGGTCATGAGATAAGATGTCAGGCTTGCACAGAGGCAGGAGGCTTTTGTGTTAGTCTTCCTGATAGTAGTGCCTGGACCTCTCCTCCCTTAGAGAGCACTGTGATATTGTGTTGCAATCAAGGCCTATATATTTAAAATATTTTACAATTAAGTATTTTTTAAAATGGATTCAACTCCTTCTTTAACCTTTACAAAAGCTTGCAATAAATTAATTTATCTCCCTATAATGAGAATTCCCATCTGGGAATTTTATATACCTTGAGTCTAATGAGAACTATCCTCAGGTCATTGAAATAGCTTTACTTAATTTGCTGGAGAATATAAAAATGCAGAATGGGTTTTACTCCTCAAGTATAGAAGCCTATCTTATTATCCAAGAGGTATTTTTAATTTTTTAAAAAATTATGTTATTTGTAAGATCTTATTTAAATATGGGACTACCAGTTTTGACTATCAGACAAGACTGAGGAACATCAATCTCTTTCTGGTGTCTTGTGCCATATTTTGGACTCTTCAGAGATAATGGTTGAGGAGGAAAGAGGAAAGGGGTGGCTGCTGATCCAAGTGTCCTTAGTTTTCTTTCTTTGAGTCTAGAAGGTAGAGAGGGGTCCCTATTTAAGCCCTTTTTAGCTAACCAGCTTGGTCATTACTTAACATCAGCAAAGATTTTCAAGTATAGTACAGGGTTAGAGGTTTAGGGAGATAAAGCTGAGTGCATGGCCAAGATGATAAAAGGGAGACTAGTGTGGAAGCTCAGGGTATCAAATGCAAATTTACTGTTTCATTTATAATCGATACTCATATATATTTTTTCCTATGTTTAAACAATCAAGACCTTAAAAATTTTATATTGACAGAAGGGAGGTGCCCAGCATAGAACCATAGGGTCATGATTCACTTCCTCTCTCCCATTGTTTTGCCTAATAATTCGCCATGGGAAGGTGTGATAGTTGGTAAAGGAATGATGGTTAACTACCTTGTCTGTTTTCTGTCTGTGTGTTGGAAAATGGTATAGCATATAGCACCTCCAAAGTTTTACTCATTTTAATTTTTTAAATGTAATGACTTCAAATAAGCTTGATACCAAAAAGTTGATAATAATTTTGGACAAAGTACTAACATAACATATCAGCATTATACAATATAAAATAATAGTTTTAGACAAAATACTTTTACTAGTTGGTATATAGATGAATCTGTATGGTGATCTCTAAGCATGTGAAAATAACGTTAAGCCTTTGTAAGTTTAAGTAGTAAAACGAACACTTCACTGCAACAGCTTCCTGCAGAAGTTACCTGAGAGAGTGGGTGTAAATGAATCCTTAAGAGTTTAGGAACCACTCAGAAATCCTAATCAAGGATACTGGAACATTGCTGCAGAAGGATGGAGCTCGGCTGATGGGAATTGAGAAATTTTACACACTTTATTCTTTTATTCATTGGTGTTTATTGAGTGTGCCTTGTCATGTGCTAGACTCTCTGTGCTAGGTGGGAGGTACAGCAACAAATGAAATAGCATGGTAAGTGCTCTTAAATGACTGACTATGTTGTGTCTTTTCCAAAGGAAAAACTGTCAAAAGCAAAGGAGATGTTCAGCATGGCATCTGGAATCAGATGGCAAGATAATGTTAATGTGTCTCTTGGTACTGCCAGGATTCACCTTTACAGTTACCTGAAACAAACATTAATTACTTCATGTTCATTGTCCTTAAAAAGTAATGGTATTTATTTAGATTTAACAGAAAGAGTCAGCTGGAGCTGAGTGTGTTGTGGCCTCCCTGAATATTTCTTCTTTACTTTTTCTGTGTTCTTCTTGGAGATGAGTCCAAGAAGATTTGAATTGGTCCCTGTTGGTTGGACAACACAGACCTAATTCTCTAACAAGATACATTGAAAGATATTTTTACTATTACTTTTTAAACAATTTCATGTACAGTTTCTACTGAATGGGGAGCTGCTGTTCACATGGCTGCTGCTCACTCTTTATTGATCTAAGTAAGCCCTGAAGTGTCAGGCAATTCTCTCCAACTGCTGACCAAAAAGGGAGGTGGGGTGAATGTACTAGTAATTAGCCTGAGGGCAGCATGGAAATTCAGAGTCTGTTACTGGATAAAGTTTCAACTTTAGTCCGTGTCACAAGAAGACAAGAGATAATATGGAACACAAGGAAGGCAAATGTAGAAAGCAAACAGAGCTCTTCACCTAACTCGGCTACATCGCAGAAGACATTGGGATATTCATCTAGTTGGAGACGTATGAGGAGCTAGGGTTGCATATTTATTTCCGACATCTGGTCTCCTTGTTATCTCTGGTTCTGAGAGTCACAGTTCATCTCCCTGCCTCTTGACCTGCCTGTCACAGGGAACTGTTTTTGTACTGGAAGTTTTGAAACAGGTTGCTCTGATGACTACCATCTCAGTCAGACTTGGCAAATTCTTAAAGCTTAAAAGCTCAAGTTATGATCTGTTGGACTACTAATTGTAACTTTTTTTTTTTTGACCATTACAATTATTTAACTGTCTGTTCTTGTTAGAATTCATGGCCATCAAAGCAGTCTTCTGATTTTAAACTTGCTTTCTTTGTGGAATTTTCTGTTCTGAAGAAACAAGGTGCTTATTTGCTAGTGTAAACTTTCTGGTTTGCTCTGCAGTTACAGTTCCCATTGCAAATTAGCTATCTGGTTGTACATCGGTCTCTTTATTTCTAGCAGAAATTGGTATCCCTTGAGCCTGATGACCTGCGACAGCCTGCTTGTGGGATCAGCCAGCTTCTTCAGACATTAGTCGTCCTAATTTCAACTTTATATTTATCTAGATCTTTATTATCTCCTATATATGCCAAGTCCATTTATATGGGTTGGCTTCTTTTCTCCCCATTTCTGGGTGCTGTTGTAGTGTAGGGTTATTTTAATTATGTCAAATACTTTGGAAAAATTTACAGAACTTCTGTCTCCAAAGAACATGCAAAATAATCTATTTTGTAATTTCAGGCTATTATTTAATACATTATTTTAGCAATTATGGAAGATACATTCCATAAAAAAATACTTTATCAACAAAGATCTTTGTGAACTATGACAACTTTGATGAAAAAAAAAAGTAATATAGATCCTGTTTTATTTTTCCTGACATTTCTCTTCATGTTCTACTTAATATCCCTTTGTGAAACTTAAATATAATCTTCCCAGTTCAGGGGTTTCTGGAGAAATTTGTAAGGGTCTATTCATCTTCTCATACTGTTTCTTCCCTGTGAATGTATGGATCTCTTTCTGCTTCATGTAGATGATAGGCTCTGTTACCCACAGGGTTTCATAATCCTTATCTCTTTCTCTTGATTTTGACTCTTCTACACCATAGCTTCTTTGGCGCTTGGGTTTTCTCTGTTACAGCCCACCTATACTGTCTCTTTTATAGAGCTTCCTGACTTAGATCGTTCAAGTCACCACCCACTTTTGTTCTATTTTATCAATCTCCATCCCATAGAGAATGAACTGCACGGGGGCAGAAACTTCTGGTTTTTTCACTGAGTCTTTAGTACCCAGAAATGTTCCTGGATGATAGTGGATATTAGATGTTGAATAAAGTCTGAACCCAGTGGAGCCTTATTCTATATATCCTGAGAATTTCTAATTTCTTCTTCACATCTACCAAAACTTTTCTGGATATTTTTTGTTTGTTTGGTTTAAATTAGCACTTAAAAGAGTTAAATATATTTGTTGTGCAGCCCTGTAGCTTAAAATCCAGTGCATTATCCATGATATTTAAATCATTACAACCATCCAACGACTCAGTAAAATGTTCTACAGAAGAGATCACTGCCTTCATAATGACATCATTTCATTTACAACTTTTTATTATATAAATTATATAAATTTCATTTATTATATAAATTTCATTTTCTATAGTATTTTTGTAAAGAGCATGTTTTTCTTGGTTAATCAGTCTTGCTTATGTCTCTATTTTGGGAAAGACAAATTTTTAGTTTCGGTAGTGCCTGAGTAGCTTGTGATTCTCCTAGCAAAAAGTTCAATTTAGCAATTTACAATGTTTGCCAAGTGTGAAAATATTCAGACTTGAAATGCTTTGTTTAATATGTTTAATTTTGTCTAATATGGATGTCATTAAGCTGTGGATCAGAATTATTTAATAAAAATAATTGCAATATGCTTTTCAGGAAGGACCACACATTTTATGTAATGATTTAAAAAGCATGACTTTTTAAAAATTCTAAGGATAATTTCGTGGTTTAAAAATAGAATTAATATAGGTTGGGTACCAGGTTTTCTGTACATTTAATATGTTTAATATGTTCATAAAAATAAAGGTAGTAAATTGAACTTAGAATCCTGAATACTATTTGATAAAAATACTTAAACGATAATAAGCTTTGCTTAGTTTTTAAAAAAGAACTCATCTGGAAAGTATGTTTTGTAGAATAACACATATAATATACATACAAGTATAATAATTAACATTCATAAATAGGATATAAGATTAATAAGGTCATTTTCTTTCTGTATTTAAGGAAATGTTTTATTATATTCAGATAAACAGAGTATCGTACAGCCCATATATTTGTATAATTACTTGGAGGAACTTTTACTTTCTGTTCATTCTCACCAAATTTCATGGGTTAATATCTTTGACAATCCATTGTTGAGAAGAATTAGTTATAGGGATGTTTGTGAAAAGTGCATAAGCATATAGTGCCTCATGATAAACTAATTCTTTGGGATATTCAGGGAAATAATTATGACCAGTAGGAAGTCAAAGGTAGAGAGTTTTATGTAGGAGAAAGTGGAGGGACTTGAAAGTATGTGTAAGGAGCCAGAGAGCATCACAGCTTGGTATAGTATAACACTCGTTGCTAGTTTGAATCGTTTCACCGGGCTCTGGAGTAAAGGGCTGTCTCTACTCGTCTGGTACCTGTGCTGGGGTGATTAGGGCAGCAGGATAGTAGCCCAGAGGGTCTGAGCCCTGTGAGAGCCTGATAAAAGAGAGATGCTTGAATGTATGGGCTATAATCTATTGATTTGCACGTGAAAGGAAGGTGCATTCTCAGGGGAGTCCTTTACCATCGCTAGGAATTGGCTAGCCTGAGGAGGGATAGCCTCTCCAGGGTCAGAATAAAGACATGTTTAATGTAGTCTCTCACCAACCCTTAAGGTGGATATAGTATTTATAACTGTCTTCTCTAAGTGCACACATCATACATGCCTATGGCTTTAAAACGACTCATATGCTGATGACTCTTAAATTTGTATGCGACTCTGGCTTCTCTCTTGGCTTGAGCCAGGTTGTACATCTGTTGTCCCTTCTGCATCTCATGTCTGGGATCAAGAACATCGTATTCTTTTTTTTTTTTGCTTTTAAAAAAATTCAAATATAATTAACATACAGTGTTCTATTAGTTTCAGGTGTGCAAAACAATGATTCAGCAATTCTACACATTATTCAGTGCTCATCACAGTAAGTGTAAGAGCATCTTATTCTTGAAGTTAAGTTTGCTTAATTCCTAACCCCATTCTTTATCCAGATAGGCTCCTCTTCCCATTTTCCCCAGCTCCACTGTTCTAGATCAAGTCACCACCAAACTATTCACACTTTTTGCTCTCCTCTAGTATTTCACATAATTGGCAGTACATTTTAAAAAATATATATACATCTGATCATGTGACTTCCCTGTTTAAAACTCCTGCTTGGCTTTCCCTTATATGTAGAGCAAAATCTAAACTTTTACTGTAGCTTATCAGTCCCTACACAACCTGACAGCTGTCTAGGTTCCCATCCGTATCTCATAGCGCTCTACCTATGCTCATGATCTCACGACCCTCTGGCTTTCCTAGTCTCCTTCCACTCCTCACACCCTAAGACCATTCCCATATTACTTACTTGCTTTTCCCTTTGCTTGGATTGTGTTACTACAAGTTCTGCATATGTAACTCCTTGTCCTCCTGGTCTCAGCTCCAACGTCACTGTTGTTGAGCAGCGTTCCTTGACCACTTGAATTAACTAAGCGGCCCATTGCTCCTTGACCCTCCATCAATTTTATTTCCTTCACAGATTTTTTTTTAAAACTACAATTTATGATTATCTTTAGTTATTCATGTATTTTTTATTGTCTTTCATTCCGTTGAAATGAAACCCTCAAGAGGGTTGGGACGTAGCCTGTCTCTGTCTCTCTGTCTCTCCCATTGTTCTAATCTCACCCCTGTGTTCTTGTGACTAGAATATATACATGGTCGATATTTATGGAATAAATACATATATTAATGTGTGTGGTAGACTCAGAAGAATCAAGGTGATTATCTATGGCAATGAAGAGTCTTTATTCCAGTAATTCTGATTCTAAGTCCAGCACTTTCTCTGGTATAATTTAAAGAGAGTCGTGGATCTGCTTCACCTCATAAGGTTTAAAAGAAAATGATCACAGTTATATGCTTTATTTTATTACATTTTGTTTTGGCGTATAAAGGTAGGCTAGATTTTATTGATTTGGTCTTCCTCCACAGTGGTAAAATTCAGTGTTAATTTATGTTTTACAATGAAGGTAGGAAAGGAAGGAGAAGAAACAACTATTTAATTTGGCAAAACTCTTTTTTTTTTTTTTTTTTACTGAAATGTATAGCTATATGGCTTGCTTTTCTAGCAAATAGGGATCTGCAGCAAGAACAAATTTTACCAATATATTAAAAATAACATTTTAGAAAATGATATAAAGGAACATTACAAACACATTTAGCTGCCAATTCTGGGTCTTGGTGAAATTTTTAATGTGGGTAAAAAAACCCAAATTATAGTCAGTTTCTCTTCATTTAGAAGAAAATTTTATTTTCAAGTAATTATACAGTTCATATCAATTTTTCCTTTTGTTAAATTTTCTCAAAGTAGTAAAGCAATTTTTGTTAATAACAAGTGACTTTTTTTTTTTTTTTAAGATTTAGTTATTTGAGAGAGAGAGAGCGAACATGTAGCGGGGAGAGGCAAAGGGAGAGAGAAAATCTCAGGCAGATTCCCTGCTGAGCACAGAGCCCCATGTGGGGCTTGATCTGAAGACCCTGAGATCACGACCTGAGCTGGAATCAAGAGTCAGTCACCCAAGTGACTGAGTCACTCAGGCGCTCTGGAAGAAGAGAACCTTAAGCAGACTCTGCACTGAGTGTGGAGCCCTATGCGGGGCTCCATCTAATGACCCTGAGATCAGAGCCTGAGCTGAAACCACGAGTTGGACACTTAACAGACTGCACCATCCAGGTTCCCCAATAAGAAATGACTTTTGTCGTTTTTTTTTTTTTTTAAGATTGTATTTATTTATTTGACACAGAGAGAGAGAAATTGAGAATGAGCAGGGGGAGCGGCAAGTGGAGGGAGAGGGAGAAGATTGATATCAATCCCAGAACCCTGGGATCATGACCTGATCCAAAGGCAGATGCTTAACTGACTGAACCACCCAGGTGCCCCTGTCATTTCTTTTGAAGTAGATTTCCTTACTGGACTTGAAAGAAAACAGATGTATGCTTATTTTATTTTATTTTATTTTATTTTATTTTATTTTTTTAGGAGTATTCTAGTTATAAAGTTAAGAAATAGAGTATCAAAGAAGACAAATTCAATGCTCATTATTCTAAAAGTAACCCTTCTATAAAAGTAATATATATTCATTATGGAAAGTAAAAAGTAAGTGAAAATAATAAAGATTGCCGATAATTCTACCAACTGGTTTTGATATTTAGATACACTCTTTTCTCTTCATTTCTTTTCATATATGTGAATCTTTATTTTACTGATATTTAAAATTTGGGTCATAACATTCAGTTTTGAAACTTGCTTTTTAACCTAATGAAAGGTATATTATGGATAATGTTCAAAGCCATTGAATACTTTTCTATGACTTATTTGTTTATAAAACATATTTTTAATAAAAATTATATATAAGATGTACAACATGATGATTTTATATACGTATATGTTGTAAAAGCACTCCTGTTAATTAACATGTCCATCACCTCACATATATACCTTTTTTTTGTAAGAATGCTTAAATTTTACTCTATTAGCAAATTTTCATTATACAATACAGTATTATATACTCTGTCACCATATTATACCTTTATCTTACAACAAAAACTTTTACCCTTTTATCATACTCTCTTAATTTTTCCCACAGGGCCCTGGCAACCACCAATTCTACTCTCAGTTTCTATAAGTTTGACTGACTTTTTTTTTTTTTTTTTTTTTAGATACTACATATAAGTAACTCCATACAGTATATGTTTTGTCTTTCCGGCTTATTTCACTTAGTATAGTGGCTTCCAGTTTCATTCATGTTATTGCAAATGTCAGGATTTCCTTCTTTTTTTTAAAGACTGAATAATACTCTGTTATATATATAAACCACATTTTCTTTATCCATTCCTCTGTTGAAGGACACTTAGGTTGTTTCCATACCTTGGCTATTGTGAATAATGCATCATTAAACATAGGAATATGGATAACTCTTTAAGATAGTGATTTCATGGAACATTATTTTTTTAAGATTTACTTATTTATTTATTAGAGAGCATGAGTGGTAGGAGAGTCAGAAGGAGAGAGAGACTCTCAAGCAACTTCCCGTTGAGTTCGGAGCCTGACATGGGGCTTGAGGACCTGAGCTGAAACCAAGAGTCAGTTGCTTAACTGACTTGAGCCAACCAGGCGCCCCTTTGTAACATAATTTTTAATGGTGCTATCATAATATGGATGTACCATGTTTAGTTTAGGATTAAAAAAAAAGATTATTTATTTTGAGGGAGAAAAAGAGAGAGTGAGTACAAGGGAGAGGGGCAGAGAGAGAGAAACTCAAGCAGACCCATGCTGGGTGTGGAGTGGGTCTGACTCGAGACTTGATCTCATGACTGTGAGATCATGACCTGAGCGGAAATCAAAGTCAGATGCTCAGCTAACTGAGCCACCCAGACACCCCAGGACTTTTATTGTACTTTATATTTCATTAGGGACATTATTTTCTTCTCATGATATAGTATAATAGTGTTCCTCAAACTTGATTTGCTTTCTAGACCACTGATAGATTATTTTTACCATGTAATGATTAAATCATGAATCTAATAATTCTGACATTTACATTTCTATGTTACTGTACATATCACTAGCATTTATTGCATGTATTTTTTTATCCCTTTAATTTTTACCTTTTCGTATTTTGATTTAGGTGTGTCTCTTATTAAAAGTATATGTATATATATTTTTTGCATATCCATGTATTTGGAAAATCTCTGATAGTTAAGAAGGGAATTTAGCCCATTATCAGTATTTTTGTTTAATTTGTACTAATTTTAGCAGGTGGGTTCATGAACGAATTTAGATACATGAGCTACTTTGCTATTTTATCTTTTTTTGAATTGAAGTGTACTTGACATATTAGTTTCATGTGTACAATATAATGATTCAGTATTTGCAAATTGTGCAAAATGATCATCATATTAAGTCTAGTTAACATCCGTCACTGTAGTTTCAGAATTTTTCCTTATGATGAGAATTTTTAAGATTTACTCTTAACAACTTTCAAATATGTATTACAGTATTAACTGTATTTGCCATGCTGTACATTATATAATCATCACTTATTTATTTTATAACTGAAAATTTATCTTTTGATCCCCTTCACCCATTTCACCCACTCCCCAACTCTCACTCTGGCAACCACCAATCTGTTGTCTGTATCTAGGAGCTGGTGTTTGTTGTCGTTTTAGATTCCACGTATAAGTGAGGTCACATGGTATTTGTCTTTCACTTTGCATAATGCCTTCAGAGTCCTTCCATGTTATCACAAATGGCAAGACTTCATTCCTTTTTAAAGGCTGAATAATGTGTGATCGATCAATTGATCTGTCTACCTATCTATCTCACATTTTCTTTATCCATTCACCCATTGATGGACCCATGGACACATAGGTTGTTTTCTCTATCTCCTCTTAATAATTCTTTTTTTTTAAAAAAATAAATAGCATACAGTCAATATTTATCTGAGTAAAACCCCCCATTCCTAGGGTATGGTGGCAACGTATCTCTCATAACTTCTCACTAAACCATACCATTTTGCATCTTATATTTTGTGTGTAAAATAGCTATTAATAGCCAACCTAACCCTACAGAATTTATTTTATTGACCTCATTTCTTTTTTTTTTTTTTATTTGACAGAGAGAGCCAGCCAGAGAGAGAGGGAACACAAGCAGGGGGAGTAGGAGAGAAAGAAGCAGGCTCCCAGCAGAAGAGCCTGATGCGGGGCTTGATCCCATAACGCTGGGATCACGCCCTGAGCCGAAGGCAGATGCTTAACAACTGAGCCACCCAGGCGCCCCCTATTGACCTCATTTGTTTGTTGCTTCTTGAGTGACTGGCTTATGCATTTGTGTTTTTGAAATAAGTTCAAATTTTATTTTGAGGGGGAGCGCTTGTTTAAACTTCTATTTAGTTCTCAGACCACTGGAGTCTGGATCGAACTCCTGTCTCAACTAAAACTGCACTTGCCAGCATCACCGGTGACTTCTAGTTAGTCAACCTGTTGTTCATTTAATACTGTTCTTCTAACTAATCTTTCTGAAGCATTTGGCATTATTGAGAGTGGATTCTCAGAAGAATATGGTGGGAAACCATGAGAGAATCATGTCTTAGCAGGTAGTCTCCTTTGGGTAGCTTTCTTCCACTGCAGGGGAAATACAGTAGTTTCATTCAGTGTTCAATCTTTGACTCTATTCCCTTCTGACTTTTGATTTCTCCTAGGGAGAGCTCATTTAAAAGCTGTTTCCTAATTTTCATGTACAGAGCCTGATGTCTTTTATTACAATAAAATCCTAAAGTTTGAATCCATAGGTTATACTATGGTATTCATAAAATTACACTACACTAAACCATCATATTTTAAATTCCAATAATTCTATGTCAGTATACTCAGTCTTCTCATTTGCTGGATTAACCAGCTATTTTTCTGAAACTGCTGTCAAAGCAATAGTAAATTTTTTCCAAAACGGTTTAGTATTTGTGGTATTTGGCAGTCTATTTAATGAGTCTTCAATTACATCTGATAGAAATACAGTTTCATCTGTCTCACACGTGTGTCCTACTCAAAGCATGGCCCCGGTGCGGGTGTTTCCGATGCTCATAAATAAGATACCAACAAACCCAGAATATTGGTACAGACCGTTCTGGACTAGGTTGTAAAATGTTAACCACAGGAAGTGATTTTAGTTCTTTTTTTAAAATCTTTTTTTCCCCTCCATCAGGCTGCCTACGTGCTCAGTGTGGCATTTTAAATTTCCTGGATCTTCTAAGTACTCGAAATTACTGGAATAAACAAATAGAATGTGATCTTATTTGCTTAAATAAAATGTGGACAAATAAGTAAAATGACAGTGATCTAAGCCTGATTGTTTTGAAAATGGGATTTTTAATAAATCCCATTTAAATTTATAAAATGTGTGGTCACAGCAAGTGCAGATCAGTGCATTAACTGTCTACTTTTCTGATAATTTATAACATAGCTTGAGCCCCCATAACTCCAGCCTATCTTATCACTGCCCTTGGACATTTGTATTTACAATGTGAGTTATTGCTTATTGAATTTAAATTATTTAAAATGGTAACAAAGGAACTAAAAATGGAATTAAGGGTGTGCTCAGTTTTTCTCAGTAGGTACCTAGTTTCATAATTAGTATGTTCTTAATTAATTTCAATATATAAATATAAATACATCAATATATGTACATGTAAATTTATTAAAATTAATTAAACATTAAAGAAATATCTATTGATATGACTTTGGATAGGATTCTAAGAGTTTGAACTTGTCTCAACATTTTTAAACACAAAAAATTTTCTACAGTGTTCAAAGATGGCACTGTTTTTCATATAGTATTTATCCCCTTTATTTTTTCTTATTTATAACATAAAAGAAAACAAAGTATATTAAGTGTAGTAGTTTGGAAAATATTTTTTGATTTATTTGGTATTTTTATTTTTGAAATACAGTTGGCATACAGTGTTGTATTAGTTTCAGGTGCACAACACAGTGATCTGACAGTTCTATACATTACTCATGCTCATTACCGTTAAGTGTAGTTACCATCTGTCACTATACAACATTATTACAATATTACTGATTATATTCCCTGTGCTGTACTTTTCGTTTCTGTGACTTATTTCTTTTATAACTAGAATTTTGTACCTCTTAATCACCTTCACCTATTTAAGTTTTTACATTTTTTCTGGGTGGATTTTAGTTATTCTGATCATTTTGCTAAGGTTATAATTCATTGTCTTGGTTCTGCTCAAGTGCCCGATATTTTACCACATGGTAAATAATTTGAAATACTTTTATGTTTTGGGTGGTCCATTTTAATTATTCTCGATCAAGGATGACTGATTTTATAAAAGGCCATGATATAATCCCTCTCCCATTATTTTTATATTATGAAATGCTTAGATGAATGAGTCACATTTTTGTGGTGTTGGCAAACCACAACTTAATTCAAGACCAGTGTGGGTCAGAATCTAATTTTATCAACATTTGGAACTTGCACTGTTTTGAGGTTTTGCAGATATCCATTCAGCGCGTAATTTGTTAACTAAAATAAGAGGGAAAATAAAGTATTATGCTTTGTATTTTCATTGATGATATGATATGACTTTTCTCTCATACCGAAAGCCAAAGCTGTAGGCTGCCACCTTCTTTATTTTACCTGATCGTAGCATTTCTTACTTGAGACTGATGACTCCAGATACTGTCTCAACTCCTGCCTACCATGTTGTACTTCTCTTCTGACTTTCCTTTTGCCTTCATGAACCCTTTTGGGGGCTATTTCCCCTGGATCTACTTCTGCCTGACCTGACCTTAGTATGATAGTGTTCTGCTGTTATCTCACATCTGCTTCTTTGTCCTCCATTTGGCGTGTTTTTGTCTATCTCATTTATTCCTGTTTATTCCTGCACCTTTGACTACTAGTGACTCTCAGTTTTGTAGGTGTACAAACTCTTTCTTAACTCATGACCCTGGATCACCCATGAAAGATGATTGTAAGCTGTGATAGGTGTTAGAGGAGCTATGAGAATAAATAAATAATTAAAAAAAATAAAAGGGAGAACCTGACCTAGTTTGGAAAAGGTGCTTATGGAAGGCTTCCTAGAAGAACTGATAGCTGAGGTAGAATTTGAAAGCAGGGATGGAAATGATGTCATGAAGAGGCAGACAAGCAAGATTTTTGAACCTGTCTAAAACTGAATTTGCCAGACATCATTCTTATAATAGCAATACCGGATTAAAATCCTTCAGTGCCTTCTCATCATTTACAAAGTAAAGTTAAAACCCTCAGCTTAGGACTCAAAGTCTGTCATATCCTGGTCTCAAATTAATTTTCTTTCTTTTTTTTTTTTCTTAAATTTTCATTTGATTTCTCATATTTCCTCTGATGAACTTGATTGGTCCCAAAACATAAGTACACATTTAAGACTTCATCATTTATCATTTATTTCCTACTGTTCTCTTTGCTTGGATTATCCTCCTTCTTCCCACATTTTCTTTTTCAGCATCTCTTACGCATCATTCAAAGCCGGTGAAATATTATTTTACCTTTGTAAATTAAATTTTCCATCCAGTGGGTTTTCGTAGACCTTTTGACATGACTTTGATATGTTCTTAACATATCATTCTCACAAAAGGCGGTGTTGCATAGATGCTTAAAGCAGTGGCTCTGGCACAGACCCACCTGGAGTCAGGATTCTGATTCTTCTGTTTATTACCTGTGTGATCCTGTACAAGTTAATGATAGTACCTCTGTCATAGTGTTGTCATAAGGGTTGCACATATTTATTTCTTAGAACAGTAGCTCACTTGTATTAAGTGTTCAGTTTCTTAGTTGTCACTTTTTTATTATACATCATCCAGCACTTTCAGGCTACAGCCCCCTTGGGGCAAAAGCTATGTTGTTCACCTTTGTGCTGACTGCAAAATAAATGAAAAAAAAAAAAGATACTGTTAGGTTGAGATGAAAGAGGTGTTAAAGCATTACAGTTCAGACTTTAGTTACTTGGTGGGATGGTATTTCCTATTTTGCATCAGAGCCATTTATTCATTCACCAGATATTTGTGGAGTACCTACTCTGTCCCAGGCACAATGCTAGGGATGGAACTAGGGATGAGCTGGTGAGCAAAGAAACAAGGCTCATGCTGTTGTGAACTTCACACAAAGAGTGGTGATTAAGAAAGATGTTAACCAGATAGCCATGCAAATAGACATAATTCAAACTACCTCTCGTGCTTTGAAGGAGTGGCATGTGGTATTTTGTGTTTGTGGTGTGTGTGTGTGTGTGTGTGTGTGTGTGTGTGTGCGCGCACTTATGGGGATGAGGTTGCTTTGGTTTGAGAGGTTATGAATGGCATCCTTGAGGAAGTGATAGATGTTTTGTGATGAGATAGATGAGTAAATATTACCCCGGTGGTAGGGAGAACCTGGTGAGCATGAGGGAAAGATGCTGGTATGACTGGGACAGAGAGAGCAGGGGAGAACATGATAGGAGATGGGGCAGTAAAAGTAGGTCTTTGTAGAGTAGGAGTATATTTTATATTGTAAGAATAATGGGAGATCATTTTAAGTACTGTATGTTATCAGTTTTGCACTTAGGAAAAAAAATTCTCTGTATGCAATGTAGAGAGCAGATGGATAGGCCTGGAAAGGATATAAATTGATGTCTTAGGAAGATGATGAGATTTTTCTACTAGTTTGATGATGGTTAGGTAAGGTTAGAAAGATGACCAGATTTGGATAGATTTAAAAAAAACAGGAAGTATCACATTGGACACACGGAAGTTCTTTCCTAGAGCTTATATCCAGGGAAAGCCTTAAAACATACAAAGTAGACAGCTGCCCAGCATTTTTACTTAAATTTTGTACTTTATTGGTTTTTTAAAATTTAAACTCAAGTTATTTAACATACAGTGTAGTATTAATTTCAGGGTAGAATTTAGTGATTCATCAGTTGCATATAATACCCAGTGCCCATTATGTCAAGTGCCATCCTTGATGCCTATCACGCAATTACCCCAACCCCCACCTACCTACCTTCCAGCAACCCTCAGTTTGTTTCCTATAGTTAAGAGTCTCTTATGGTTTGTCATCCTCTCTGTTTTTATCTTATTTTATTCTTTCTTCCCTTCTCCTATGTTCATTAGTTTTGTTTCTTAAATTCCACATATGAGTGGAATCGTGTGGTATTTGTCTTTCTCTGACTGACTTATTTCGCTTAGCATAACACCCTCTAGTTCCATCCATGTCTTTGCAAATGGCAAGATTTCATTTTTTGATGGCTGAATAATATTCCATTGTATATACCATATCTTCTTTATCCATTCATCCATCGATGGGCATTTGGGATCTTTCCATAATTTGGCCGTTGTGGACATTGCTGCTATGAATATTGGGGTGCATGTGCACTCTTTGAAACACTATGTTTGTATGCTTTGGATAAATACCTAGTGGTGCAATTGCTGGGTCACAGGGTAGCTCTATTTTTAACTTCTTGAGGAACCTTCATATTGTTTTCCAGAGTGGCTGCACAATTTGCATTCCCACTGTCTCCACTGTTAATATGTTTTTTGCTTACTTATTTACTTTTATGTTTTACTTAAGTATTTACTCAAATTTTACTTAAAATCCCATCATTACATTTTTCTTAGAAGAATGAAATGAATCATTTCTTCTTAGAATTCCATTGGGAGAATAACATGAAGCTTCTGTTTTTAAGACATATGCGCCACTGGAGAGGCAGAACATGAAACTGCTGTAGTTTTAGTTTAAGACCTCGATTTCTAAGATTTTTCGGAGTTTGTGGTGGATGGGGTATGAGAAGGCACTGTAGAAGTGAGGGGTTATGGAGCATTTTTTGGCAAGGTCAAGGCAAGTGGGCTTAGAAGAGGGTAGTATGGGATCTAAAAGGAACAGGAGTGAAGAGAAAGATGAAGAAGGGATATCTATGATATATATGAAGGGATACATATGTTTGTGTATATATATAAAGGATGTATATGATGTTAGGGTATGTTTATATATATGTTTATATATATATAAATAAATATGATGAGAGGATTATATACCTAAAAAAGTCATGGAAATACATCTTACCTTTTTCATAATTTTTTTCTAGAGCAGTAATAGATTAGGTAGTTTAAATTTGCAAACTTCTGTTTCTTTCATACTCCTTGAAAAATATTGAATTGTACCACTAGATTATATATGTAGTGACCAAAACTTAATCTAGTTCTTTCCTGAGTGGGAGGACTTAACTTGGTACATTTTAAAGGAATATTCTTTTCTCCATTAATTTACTCATGTAGGTACTAATTGATGTGTGAAATGGTATCCTATTATTACAGGGAAGTGACATGAACTTTCATCACCTTCTGTCATGTGCAATTGTACTTGTTTCGATAGAGGCTAGGAATGATAGAATAAAATTGTTAAAACTAATGATGCAAAATTGATCGTTACTGTAAAAAACTTAAAGGTGGAAGTCATTTCATGAAGCGTGAATATTGTTACAAATCATGACAAAAATGGGTTTTTTAACCACCATTCCATTTTTCTAGCCAAGACTCTTGGATACTAAGCAATACTAGAAGGTGCCTATTAAAGTTTAAACGTGTGTGGTTATATACGTGAACTGAAAATAGCCCTCTTTTGATGTGAAATCTTAGAAGATACTTTATTGCAAGGGTTAAAGTTTATACTATGTGGAGAAAAAATATTTTTCTATTACCTCAGAAGGAAATCCTATGGGTCATACATACCTTTGTGTTCTTAAAAAAATGCTTGGTAATTTCTGCTGATGGATAAATTTGAATGTACTTATTTTTTTTTTCTCAGTGATAGAGATGACATTTAAATGTAAGTGATAAAAATGACATTTAATTACTTGTGACTTTAAATGTAAAACACTGCCATTCATAAATCTCCAGACTGCGTGGTAGACAGATAAATTTTAACATCAGTTCTCATTTTAAGAATTATTGGCCATAGTAAATCTAGATGAGACTATTTAAAATATCTATATAAAGAGATTCTTGGATGTGGGAAATCTTATTTTTTATAGCCAGATGATTATTATTGGAATCAGTGGGGGTTGCATACATGCAAAGATAATATTGTGATTGAGATAGTATACTTGTCTGAAGGGAAATCTCATTGAGGCTAAACTAGTTAAATGAAAGTCTGTGGTTTACTATTTCTAAGAAATACATTGAATGAAATTTTTACTACTCCTGTTTTAATTTCTATTCGTGATTTTTCAGGAAAAGAAAATTTGGAGAATGAATTTTACTTTCCCTGTCATTTGAATTAGTTGTCAATGTATTGACCCCTGTGTTTATATATCGTATCCAGGAAGTCCTTAACTGAATTGTGAGGTAGATAAAACTTGACTTTTGTCTCCTTCTTCTCCATAACTATTTACCCAAAGCTCTTCTGTTCCTAAACTCAGCTATTCTTTATCTCAGTCTCATAAACTTCAATTCTCAATTACCTGATAAGAAATTAAATGCAGTGGGATAAGAAAATAACACATCGCTAAGTGTGAATTATTATCAGTGTTCCTGTACTAGGGTTAATTGTTTAATTCTTGGAGGTTCTGTATAAAATAAATAAAGAAAACAAACAAGGAAAAGAAAAGCTGGCCATGTATGGGCCATGGTGATTGATCCAATTCTATGAACTTAAGTCTCTCTAACAATAGTTCCCATTTTTAGATGATAAAGATATTATACTTTCCAGAGTTATTTGCATTTTCACTGAGAACTGAATTTACTCCCAAGTAAACCCAATTTAAACCCAATTTCAGATTGTTCTCTTATTTCTCGTTCTAGAGCTTTTGACTCCCCTGCATCTTATATCTGTCCACATTCTTTTTTAGAAGTTTATCCCTCCATGTTTCTGCAACTATGTGTTTGTATGTGGGTAGTTGGGGAAAGGACCTGCCCATCAGTTCAGGTCATCACATTGCCACAGATGTCTGAAAGTAATGTCCATAGTGCAAATTCAGAGAAATAAACTTTGAGCAGAGTGATGGGTGTGGCATTCTTTGTGGCATCACACCACTTTCGTACCCCAACTGCTCCTAAAGTGTAAATATTAAAAAAAAAATTACACTCATTTGAAAATGTTATTAGTGTGTTTGGGAGCCTTTGGAATTATATCCTGTAAAAAGAGTAGAAGCAATTTCTCCAAGTAGTACATTCAGAGTGTTGCATTAATTTTTATCATAGAAGCTTTAGAAGCATTGCTTTCTTGGACCTTTTAAAAGTAGTCTTCTTGTGGAAGATTCAACTTAAACTGAAATCAGATCTATCACAAAATCACGTTGATTTCCCTTGAGAAAGAGCTCTTAAATTCGTTGACTTCTGCCATTTTCACTGCCACTGCTGTGGCTCATTCATGTCATTTCCTCCACAGACAGCCTCCACACTGGCCGATTTGGTCTGGGTGCTTACACTTCTGCTCTTCTCCCCAAGCTCACTGCGTGTTGCTTTTACAACAGGAACCTATTATGGGTGCCAAAGTCCAAACCTCAGGAACCTTTGTAATGGCCTCTTTTTTTCCTGTACTCTTAGGTTCCAGAAGCTTCTCTTATTGGAGATTTATGTTGTATATCCTTGATTAAAAAATAATAAATTGCAACTGATTTCCATGTAAAGACAGATGACACTTTAAAATAACAGTTTGGTCTTCATACTATACACTATAATTAGACCAAAAATAACTTTAATTATACTAGCTAGATACATTTTTAAAATAGGTCTCAGCTGGTATACAAGAATAATCCATAATTGAGACCTTAAAAATTATGTCATGTGTACTGCACCCTAGGAAAAAACAAAATAAAAAATTATATTTAGATTGTACAGAGAAAGGTGTTATTTCTCTAGGCAAAAGCAGTTAGTATGAATTTGATTTTTTCCCCCACTCATTTACTTACATTCTGAAATTTGCCACACTTCTGACTTTTTAATATTAATATCCAAATCAACTGACCATCCATGCAATAAGTTGCTTCACAGAGAAGGGCTCTATAATGATACTATTGTGTGATATGTATAACAGCTATTTTTCTGTAGTGTGGGTGAAAGAGATAACTTTTTTTCCTAATGACCAACCAATTCTATGGAATGGATGGTCCAAAATAAGCAGTTTTTCTGTATTGATTTGTTTTCTGTCGAATGTAATAGAAAAAAGGAAGGAAATTTTGCAATAAGAACTTCGTTTTATAAACCTTGTAATGCCTCTATCCTATATCAAGTGGATCTTTTCTTCACACTCTCTTCATCTTTTTAACACTGATCAACTCGATTGACTATCTCAGGTAAATTTACTGGAAGAATAATTTTCTCTCTCATTCTCTCTCTCTCTCTCTCTCTCTCACACACACACACACATGCAGAGAGAGGGAGAAGGAGGAAGGGAAGGACAGTGGGATGGGGGGGAGAGAGAGGCAGAGAAAGATAGAAATAAAGAAAAAAGAAGGAAAGAAAGACTATGGAGATAAAACAAAGGTCGATGTGGATTACCATTCAATTTCAAGCTTTCTTCTGTAACAAAATTTCATTTTAGCTGTTAATTCAGTGGATAGTTGCTGGCATCATCTATACTTTGATAGTCAGGTCTTGCATACAGAAGTTTGTGGTTTACATCAGTTCCTCTAAAACATTTCTAGGTGATTTCAGTATCTTCTGTTACCTCAGTTTATCAATTCCTTGCCCCTTTCTCACTTGATACTCATCTGGTAAAATCCCACACTTGGTACAACACATTCCTGCTTACTATGTGCCTGTACGTCTGGAGCTGAGCATGCCTAGAAAATGCATGCTATATTCAAATTCACTCCAATTTCCTGATCACTAAGCTGCTGTCTTGTTAGTGCTTCCTGGCAGTCCTATTACATTTACCTAATCCATTTGCTCTCCCACTCTCCTAGATGACTTTTTTCATACCTTCTTCCATCTGTTCAACACCCCCCATCCTCACTTTCAGCTGATGACCCTTCTTCCCATCTTACTGAGGAAAATAGAAACAATCAAAACAAATTATAAAAGCTACCACCACTGCAACAATCCATCTGTATTTGTACCCATATATTTAGACTTTTCTCCTGTTTTTTCAGTGAACCACTGTGCTTCAACTAAAAGCTCATCTTTCCACTGATATGCTTGATCCCATCCTCTTTTGCCAACTCATGGACATTGCTCCAGGCTCCCTCTATACTTTCAACATAAACTTTTCTTTCACTATTAGGTCATTCCCATCAGTGGAAAAATATACTGTATTTTTTTCATTTTATAAATCCCTATTTTGAGTCCATATTTCATTTTTTTAAAGG
>NW_024426996.1:19239518-19480229 GCF_017311325.1 Ursus maritimus | reverse complement strand
TTCATACTATACACTATAATTAGACCAAAAATAACTTTAATTATACTAGCTAGATACATTTTTAAAATAGGTCTCAGCTGGTATACAAGAATAATCCATAATTGAGACCTTAAAAATTATGTCATGTGTACTGCACCCTAGGAAAAAACAAAATAAAAAATTATATTTAGATTGTACAGAGAAAGGTGTTATTTCTCTAGGCAAAAGCAGTTAGTATGAATTTGATTTTTTCCCCCACTCATTTACTTACATTCTGAAATTTGCCACACTTCTGACTTTTTAATATTAATATCCAAATCAACTGACCATCCATGCAATAAGTTGCTTCACAGAGAAGGGCTCTATAATGATACTATTGTGTGATATGTATAACAGCTATTTTTCTGTAGTGTGGGTGAAAGAGATAACTTTTTTTCCTAATGACCAACCAATTCTATGGAATGGATGGTCCAAAATAAGCAGTTTTTCTGTATTGATTTGTTTTCTGTCGAATGTAATAGAAAAAAGGAAGGAAATTTTGCAATAAGAACTTCGTTTTATAAACCTTGTAATGCCTCTATCCTATATCAAGTGGATCTTTTCTTCACACTCTCTTCATCTTTTTAACACTGATCAACTCGATTGACTATCTCAGGTAAATTTACTGGAAGAATAATTTTCTCTCTCATTCTCTCTCTCTCTCTCTCTCTCTCACACACACACACACACACATGCAGAGAGAGGGAGAAGGAGGAAGGGAAGGACAGTGGGATGGGGGGGAGAGAGAGGCAGAGAAAGATAGAAATAAAGAAAAAAGAAGGAAAGAAAGACTATGGAGATAAAACAAAGGTCGATGTGGATTACCATTCAATTTCAAGCTTTCTTCTGTAACAAAATTTCATTTTAGCTGTTAATTCAGTGGATAGTTGCTGGCATCATCTATACTTTGATAGTCAGGTCTTGCATACAGAAGTTTGTGGTTTACATCAGTTCCTCTAAAACATTTCTAGGTGATTTCAGTATCTTCTGTTACCTCAGTTTATCAATTCCTTGCCCCTTTCTCACTTGATACTCATCTGGTAAAATCCCACACTTGGTACAACACATTCCTGCTTACTATGTGCCTGTACGTCTGGAGCTGAGCATGCCTAGAAAATGCATGCTATATTCAAATTCACTCCAATTTCCTGATCACTAAGCTGCTGTCTTGTTAGTGCTTCCTGGCAGTCCTATTACATTTACCTAATCCATTTGCTCTCCCACTCTCCTAGATGACTTTTTTCATACCTTCTTCCATCTGTTCAACACCCCCCATCCTCACTTTCAGCTGATGACCCTTCTTCCCATCTTACTGAGGAAAATAGAAACAATCAAAACAAATTATAAAAGCTACCACCACTGCAACAATCCATCTGTATTTGTACCCATATATTTAGACTTTTCTCCTGTTTTTTCAGTGAACCACTGTGCTTCAACTAAAAGCTCATCTTTCCACTGATATGCTTGATCCCATCCTCTTTTGCCAACTCATGGACATTGCTCCAGGCTCCCTCTATACTTTCAACATAAACTTTTCTTTCACTATTAGGTCATTCCCATCAGTGGAAAAATATACTGTATTTTTTTCATTTTATAAATCCCTATTTTGAGTCCATATTTCATTTTTTTAAAGGGTTTTTTTTTTTTTTAAAGACTTATTCACTTATTTGAAATGAGAGAGAGAGCAGGGGGAGGGGGAGAGGGAGAGGGAGAGAAGCAGACTCCCCATTGAGTGTGGAGCCCAACATGGGGCTCAATCCCACCCTGAGATCATGACCTGAGCCGTAATCTAGAGCTAGACTTTCAACTGACTGAGCCACCCAGGTGCTCCTCATTTTTGATGTCATGTCATTTCACTCTTCCCCTTTACAGCAAAACTACTTGAGACAGTTATAGTTTCTGCATCCAAGTCCTTTCATTATTTCTCACCTTAGAAAAAATTATATTCAAATGTATTGATCAGCACCACATAGTACACAAGATCAGTTGTATTTTTTTTATGATTTGTTGAATGAGTGAGTTTTATCTAATGTTTTTTTTAAAAAATATTTTATTCATTTATTTGACAGAGAGATAGCAAGAGAGGGAAGACAAGCAGGGGGAGTGGGAGAGGAAGAAGCAGGCTTCCAGCAGAGGAGCCTGATGTGGGGCTTGATCCCAGAATGCCGGGATCACGCCCTGAGCCAAAGGCAGACGCTTAACGACTGAGCCACCCAGGCGCGCCCCTATCTAATGTTTTTAATATATTAAAAACCTTGTTTTCTATCATCTTAAAAACATGGTTACTAAAGAAAGTCTCCCTTTACTAAATTCACAATGAAAAGATACTGAAATGTGACATGTCACTTTCTTAAAAATTTGAGACATTTTGTAGTTACCTTTGAGACAAGGAGAATTACCATTTTATCTTGGAGTTGACTATATTTTACTAGTAAGAGAAGTAATTTCTTAGCAATGCTGTCTGGTATGGTCTTGATGTAGGATTCTATGACTAGAAATACATACCATTGCCTTTACTATCATAACATTGCAGTGGATTTCTTGAATCATTCTAATCAAGCTTCCTTCCATCCCTTCCTCTTTCCTGAATCGGCTTTTGTTCAGGTCTCCATTGAGCTCTTTGTTGTTGTTGTTGTTTTTTGTTTTTTTCCCCAGTGGCCAATCTGTAGTTTTGGGCTGCTGGAGACAATCACTTTATTCTTCTTGAAGCAACATCTTTACTTGGTTTCTAAGACTGTTAAAGGAAACCTCATTCCCTCTGGTTTCTGCTCTACCATATTGGTCATTCTGTTCAGTCTCACTGACTGGTTCAAGTTCAGTATCTTCAATAATATTTGTTAGTATTATGATCTGTATTTTCACATCTTCTCTTTGGAGGAAAGAGGTCAAGTAAGTTGTTTTAGATGAATCTAACTTCTTGTAATACTCAAGTATCAACTGGTTTCATGTAGAGCTTAAGTGTAATGATGAAAACCAAATGCTGACTATCCATGTGGTAAAATCTAAAACAAAATAAAAATTAATTTTCATTTTTATTCCTGAAAACATGCAATAAAATGTCATTTTAACATAGTCCAGTTGTTTCACGTTTTCAGATATTTGAAAAGTCTCATAATGTCTCCAGATAGATCACCACACATTGCATACATTTATTGGCATTTTGATGGCTTGGTATAGAATGTTGGTCGTGCAGTAACCACCATATGTATTATTCAGAGATTAAACTTTATAATAAATTATCAGGATTTGAAAGTTTTGAAGCAATATGTGTATTTGGGAAACATTTTAGAGTCTTCCTGTCTACTCTATTTCCTTATTTAAGAAGGAGTAAAAAAATATAAAGTATATAAGAAGATCTTCAGAAAATTTTTAAACTGGGTTTGTAATGGTTTTTGGTCACTTTGGCTATCTGAAAATGTGTGGTGTTATCATTTCTTGATAATGTTGGGTATAGGAAATGTCATTTCACTCTTTCATTCTAATGAATGTAATAATTATATAGTTATATAATACATATGAAAAATTAACTCGAGCAATTATTTTAAAAAGTATTATATGCAGGTTATGTCCATTTAAGGAGTTATTTCAGGCTCAACAATCTTTTATTAAAAATGTGAATAAATAACTGTGTTTGTATAAAGTTGGTTGACCAGCCCATAGATATTACACGAAATGACTTGTAGTTTGATAGTATTTTTTTCTTTTTTTTTTCCCTTTGCTTGTTTTGTTTCTTAAATTCCACAAATGAGTGAGATCATATGGTACTTGTCTTTCTCTGAGTGCCTTATTTTGCTTACCATTTTACTTTGTATTTCTATCTATGTTATTGCAAATGGCAAGATTTCATTCTTTTTTATGATTAATAATATTCTATTGTATATATATACACCACATCTTCTTTACCCATTCAACCGTTGATGGATACTTGGGCTGCTTTCATAGTTTGGCTATTGTAAATAATGCTGCAATAAACATAGGGGTACATGTATCCCTTTGAATTAGTGTTTTTGTAATTTTGGAATAAATAACCAGTAGCGTGATTACTGGATCATAGGGTAGTTCTACTTTTAACTTTTGGAGGAACCTCCATTCTGTTTTTCCAGAGTGGCTGCCCCAGTTTGCATTCCCACCAACAGTGCAAGACAATTCCTTTTTCTCCACATCCTCTCCAACACTTGTTTCTTTTGCTTTGGATTATACCGACAGGTATAAGGTGATATCTCATTTTGGTTTTGATTTCCATTTCCCTGATGATGAGTGATGTTGAATATCTTTTCATCTATCTGCTGTCCATCTATATGTCTTCTTTGGAGAAATGTCTGTTCATGTCTTCTGCCTGTTTTTAAATTGCATTATTTGTTTTCTGGGTGTTGAATGGTATCCGTCCTTTTTATATTTTGGGTACTAACCCTTTATCAGATTTGTCATTTGCAAATATTTTCTCCTGTTCAGTAGTATTGTTGATTGTTAGCTGTGCAGAAGCTTTTTATTTTGATGTAGTCCCAATAGTTTAATTTTGTTTTAATTTCCCTTGCCTCAGGAGACATATCTAGAAAAATGCTGCTATAACTGATGTCAGAGAAATTACTGCCTCTGCTCTCTTCAAGGATTTTTATGATTTCAGGCCTCACATTTTAGGTCTTTAATTCATTTTGAATTTACTTTCATATATGGTAAAATAAAATGGTCTATCTAGTTTTATTCTTTTATATGTAGCTGTTTGGTTTTCCCTAACACCATTTGTTGAAGAAACTATCTTTTTCCCATTGTATATTCATTCCTCCCTTGTCCAAGATTAATTGGCCATATAATTGTGGGTTTAGTTTGGGTTTTCTATTCCATTGCATTGATCTCTGTGTCTGTTTTTGTGCTAGTATCATAATGTTTTGATTACTATTGCTTTGTAGTATAACTTGAAGTCTAGAATTGTGATAACTCATTTTTTTTTTTTTTTGGTCAAGATTACTTCAGCTATTTGAGGTCTTTTGTGGTTCCATATAAATGTTAGGATTGTTTCTTCTAGTCCTGTGAAAAATACTGTTGCATTTTGATAGGGATTCCATTAAAATTGCAGATTGCTTTGGGTGGTATAGACATTTTAACGATATTTGTTCTTCCAACCCATGAATGTGGAATATCTTTCCAGTTCTTTATGTCATCTTCAATTTCTCTCATCAGTGTTTCATAGTTTGCAGAGTATAGGCCTTTCACCTCTTTGGTTAAGTTTATTCCTAGAGGTGTTTTTTTATTTTTATTTTTTTGGTGTAGTTATAAATGGGATTGTTTTCTTAATTTCATTTTCTGCTGCTTCATCATCAGTGTACCGGAATGCAACGGATTTCTGTACATTGATTTTTGTATGCTGCAACTGTACTGAATTCATTTAACAGGTAGTTGATTGCTAGAGTCTTTAGGGTTTTCTGTATGTAGTTATCATGTCATCTGCAAATACTTCCTTACCAATTTGGATGCCTTTTATTTCTTCATGTTTTCTAATTACTATGGCTAGGACTTCCAGTGCTATGTTGAATAGAAGGAGTGAGAGCCACATTCTTATCTTGTTCCTAACCTTAGGGGAAAAGCTCTCAATTTGTTAGCACTGAGTATGATGTTGGCTGTGGATTTTTCATATAAGGCTTTTATTATGTTGAGAAACGTTCCCCTAGACGTAGTTTGTAGAGGGTATTTATCATGAATGGATGTTGTAGTTTGTTGAATGCTTTTTCTGCATCTGTTGAAATGATCATATGGTTTTTATCCTTTCTCTTATGGATGTAATGTATCACATTGATTGTTTTGTGACTATTCGACCACCCGTGCATCCTGGGAATAAATCCCACTTGATAGTGGTGTATGGCTTTTTTAAATTTATTATTGGATTCAGTTTGCTAATATTTTATTGAGGATTTTTACATCTATATTCATGAGAGATAATGGTCTGTGGTACTTTTTGAGGTGTCTTTATTTGGTTTTGGTATCAGGGTGCTGCTGGCCTCAGAATGAATTTGGAAGTTTTCCTTCCTTTTGAATATTTTGGAATAGTTCAAGAAGAATAGGTATTAACTCTTCTTTAAAGGTTTGGTAGAATTTGCCTGTGAGGCCATCTGGTTCTGGTTTTTGGGAGTTTTTTGGGAGTTTTTGTTTGTTTGTTTGTTTGTTTGTTTGTTTTTTTTTAAAGATTTTATTTATTTACTTGACACAGAGAGAGAGACAGCCAGCGAGAGAGAGAACACAAGCAGGGGGAGTGGGAGAGGAAGAAGCAGGCTCATAGCAGAGGAGCCTGATGTGGGGCTCGATCCCATAACGCCAGGATCACGCCCTGAGCCGAAGGCAGACGCTCAACGACTGAGCCACCCAGGCGCCCCTGTTTGTTTGTTTTTTGATTACTCATTCATTTTTATTGCTGGTCATTAGTCTATTCAGATTTTCTATTTATTCCTGCTGTAGTTTTGTTAGGTTATATGTTTCTAGGAATTTATACATTTTTCTAGGTTGTCCAATTTATTGGCATATAGGTTTTCAAAATATTCTGTTACAGTTGTTTGTATTTCTGTGGTGTTGGTTGTTATTTCTCCTCTTTCATTCATGATTTTGTTTATTTGTCTTCAAGGTCATTAATTTATTCCTCTGCTTCATCTAGTCTGCTATTTTTTCCATCAAGTGTATTTTTAATTTCATTTATTTTGTTCTTGATCTCTGATTGTGTGTGTGTGTGTGTGTGTGTGTGTGTGTGTTTTATCTCTGTTTTAAGGTTCTCACTGATGTTCTCCACTCTTTTCTCAAGTCTAGTGAGTATGATCATTACTTTAAATTCTCTATCAGGCATATTACTTATATATGTTTCACTTAGGTCTCTTGCTGTCGTTTGGTCCTGTTCTTTCATTTGGGACATATTTCTCTGTCTCCTCATTTTTGTTCAGCTCTTTATTTATGTGTGTTAAGAAAGTCAGCTACTTCTTTTGCTCTTAATGGTAATAGCTTATGAAGAAGAGGTCCTGTAGTGCCTTGCAGTGAAGTTTCCCCTCTTCTCTAGGTCTTGGCCCTTTAGGGAATGTCTCATGTGTGTGCTCTGCTGTTGAGTCCTGGCCTCTTTTTTCTTTAGTCCGGTTGTCTGCAGAGGCTCTCTTTGCCTATTGTGGGTAGTATTTGGTCCCTAGCAGGGATGGGACACATTTTTAACAAAGTGTGTGTTGGTCTGCTTGTAAAATGAGACCTGCTACCTGGAATTGGAGGGAGGAACTGCAGCTGAGGTCCTGCAAAGTGCACAGATCTAGAGATGTGGTGTTGGCAGGGTTTGCTCAGGTCTTCTGGGGGAGAGTCCCATAGTTCTGGGACTAAGTCAAGCATGACTGGGAGAGGTAGATCCCCAAAAGCACATGAGGCAGGGGAGCTTGGTGTAAGTAAGTTAAGTAAAGAGTATTGGTGCCTTGCTGGTTCCCACAGGTGGCTTTTGTTTATGTTGGGGGGCAGGGGAGGGAAATAGCACCTGATAGCTCCTTTGTTCCTGGTAGGGTCTCCTTGTGATCCCTTTCTCTCCAGGCCAACTTTAGATGAGCAAATTGCTCTTCCTCTCCTCTGTCCCCTGTGTTTTTCAAACTTCTAGGTCTACGCTGTATCTGCATGGGCTGTTTGTTATGCTGTCTCTTTAGGGGCAGGTACTCTGTTTCCTAGTGCCCTCTAGACTCTGCCAGAACTGAGCTCCCTGATTTTTAAAATTCCAGGCTTTAAGTACTGCTGGTTGTAAGAACACATGAAATTCAGTCCCCTTCACTTTCAAAGGAAAATGTTATGGGGATTAATCCTCCCTGTTCTTGGGCTCCCCAGTGTGAAAGTCCGTTTTTCACCCTTCTCTCTGCCATTGACTCCCTCCCCACCACAGATGGCCATGGACCATTTCACTCCCAAACTGCATTTTTGTCCCTCCTACCTTCTTCAGTGTGGCCTCCTCTCTGCCTTTAGTTGTAGAGTTTGTTCTGCCAGTCTTCAGATCATTTAAGGGGTTATTTACACTGATGTGAGTGCTATCTACTTATATCCGTGCAACAAGGCAAGTTTAGGGTCCTCTTACTCTGTCATCTTCCCAACTATCAGATTTCTTTTGCTCTTAGTTGATAGTATTTTAAAGTATAATCTACTTTTTCACTGATATTTTTTTTGGTAGCTCTTGGTTCATCCACTATTCAGTATGCCAGAGAGTCTTTGTTCATTTCTCCAGAGAAGGAATTACTCAAAAAAATGTGAATAAAGTGAAAAGCAAGAGAATGTTTTGTTTCAGGAGGGTGTAGTGATGGGGATGGGGAAAAAGTCAAAGGAGAAGTTATAAGCCTTTTGACCTAGTCTGGAAGATCCCTCAGAAAGGGGCCATGTTCCTTGCCTACCTCCTTCTACTAGTTGAGCCCCAGATAAAGAGCAGTAAAGACTTCAGAAAGGATTTTGAGTTCCTAGAGCCGAGGAGACCTGGAGCTTACCCCTGTGGAAGGGCCCAGGACCTGGGGAGGAGGGACTAGTCTCTAGAGTTGAAAGGGCTACCTAACAGCTCTGAGCAGATTGGCCTGAGGCTGACTTATAACTCTCCCATGGACCATGTTGTTCTGCAATGATGAAAAATTCTCAGGAACCCAGTGGAGTTATGAAACTAGCAGAGAGAGTTGCTGGATAGGACCTCAGAGATGAGAATTATTAGCTTTGACAGAATTGTAACCTCAATAGACTATCTTCCAAGGACCAGAACACAGAAGAGGTAAGATTCAGAGGACGTGAGCATGAATGAATAACATCAAGGAGTATTCCCATCCCTGTTTATTAATACTGCATAAGACTCTTGGCACTTAGACTCAATCCTAAGCAAAAATAGCTGGAGTTTGAATGAGTTTAGAAATTGTTATAAAAAATAAAGTTTTTTTCCCCCACAACTGAATTTCTGGATGGAACTTCATACCTGTTTCACACATTTCTTTTTTTCAAACACATTGAAAATTTTAACTAATATTTATCCTTGACTCAGTAGACAACCATAATCGTATGATAGCAGGTGATACTTACTTACTTAGGTACTTTCTAAGGGCCACTTGGCTGGCATATGGAGCACTTTGTAAGGCCTGATTGGCAAAAACCATTTCTTCAGGGACTCTAGAATTGGGATTTCCTTGACCTTGGGGGCATTTGAGATCTACATAAGAGAAGAATCTAGATACCCTTCATCACATATATGAAAGCACCATGAATAAATAAGTTCCTATCTGTTGTCTCTAAGAGTAAGTAGATAAAAGCCACACACAAAGGCTTTTAGATCCAAAGCCACACATTTTCAGGCTTTTAGATCCAACACTGAGTAATTCCCAAGTTCATGGTAAATTGTTTCCTTCCCTCAGTGTTTATAGGTTTACTCTGGAACACAGCTCTCTAGACACTAGAACAGGCCAAGTGACAGGTTGCCAACAGTGAAATATGGGACATAGTTGGGAATAATTTTTAGATAGAGAACCATAAACTTCTAGAGCTAGAGGTCAACTCCAGAAGTTTAGCCTTTCTTGAATGTAAATCTGAAGATAACTTCCTGACCCCAGATGTTTCCATGCTGATCTTGGTGACTAATGAAAGGAATGAGGGAAGAAGATGTTTAAACCACAGGATATAGTGTGGTTGGACATAGCTGCCTAAATATGGCTGATGTAAATTAAATATTAAACATATTTGACTATGTACTTTAAATATGGGAAATTATATAATTTTAGTTTTAAATATCTTATCACAATAATAGCATGACATTCTGTATTGTATTAGCTTATAGCATGCTAAAATACATTGTTAAATCTTGAATTTAGATGAAAGCATTTTAGAACAAACGAGTAGAGAAGGCAGAATTGAATGTATTTATTGACAAGAGTACTCTGAATACAGAAGAAATAAAGTTTTAAGATGAATTTGCTTTTACATGAAGTAGGGATTTTACTTAAAAGGAAATGATAGCTGAAAAAAATACCAAAGTTTTCTGTTATCTTCACATGTGAATGTGGCTTGTAGTCAAAAACAGATTGTTACATACACTCACAGTTTTCCTGCATTATGTCTGCATTCTTGACCTCTGAGTGTGAATATTGGAACTCTATACTGTGCTCTTGTAAAGTTGCCTATTTCTGAAGTTGCCGTCACTAGCAACAGAATTTATCAGGTCATAAATAATTTAAAGAACATTATTCATTATAACATTATTCATTAGGGATATATAATTATTATTACTTCACATAGAATTGACTGTTACAGATGTTAGTATTAACTAATCAGCAACAGAAAATCACCATACATTTTGAAGATTAAACACTTTGTTCCATTGAGATGAGTGATGAGGCATTTAAATTGTCTAGAAAACACCATGAATTTATCACAAAACTGATTTCCTAATCATCCCCTGCCCTGCTTCCGGAAATTGCTTTTAAACACACAGATTGGAGCTTATAACTCATCTCTTTCACAACCCCGCTGATTCCTCATTGTTCACAGATTCTTGACCATCAGGGCCTGCTTCATGGGTGAGTGAACTATGCAGTTGCTCAGAGCCTCACATTTAGAGGGGCCCCATTCTTGGTTTAGTGAAATGTCATCATTTTGAAATGATTAATAATTTTGAACAAAGTGTCTCACATTTTCATTTTCTGTTGGGCCCCACAAATTATGTGGAAAGCCTTCTTCAGCTGTCCCAGACAGAATTTATTCTTTCTTCCTCTTTGTTCCTACACTTTTTTGGTACCTGTCTGAATCATGAGACCAAATTACACTGTAATTTGATTATCATCTACTTGCTTTCCCAGACAGTTGCAGTGGACGCTGTTGGTACCCACTCAGATCTTGTTTACCAGCCAATTTGCCAATCTCCTAGTTGCTATGTGGGCTTGCTGCTAATGGCCCACCACTGGCCTCCAGAGAATTGTGCATTTATAGAGGTACAAAATGTTGATCTGTGCCTTAAGGCAGACTCTGTGATGTCATTTGTCCTGCAGAGCTCCTTGTGGTCTGCCTTCAATCAAACTAACATAGACTATCACTGACCCCACATCCTTGCCTTGCTTCATTTTCTGACCTGTTCTCCTGTCTCCTCACTATTTTTGTCTTTTAAACATTCTCTTAATAGTACATAGTTACCAAAATCCCTGTGCCAGACTCTGCTTCTAGGTACTCCTGTCTAAGCCAATCATGAATTAAGACAGGGACCATGTAGTTCTTATCTCTGTATCTCTACCACCCAGCACAGTTCTTGGCACACTGTAGGTGGCCTATAATGTTTGAATAAAAGACTTACTAGGATTGTTCATTTGAGTGGTAAAGTTCTTTCAATGTGGTTTTGTTCAAGATGTAATTGTGGTGGGTGTAAATTTTGCTTCATTTCTTTTTCTTCATAGATAATCAGTTTCTGTAGCTACCTAGAGTGGTCGTTCCAGTCAGGACCTATATTTCAGACCATCTTGGTTTCCTTTTCAAACTTCTAAAAAAGTTTATTTGTCTGAGTGCCTTTTAACTCATTCTTTCTTTGGAAAGGTTGTGAATTTGTAGAATATTAGAATGAGAGGAGCCTTAGAGAATATTCAGAAAGGAACTGATAAAAGAAAAAATATTGGAGGCTCAGGAAGCAAGAAGAAAAGAAACAATGTAAAGATAAGAAGTATGGTTACATATCATATAATGGATTATCCCTTTACTCATGAGTTTTACCAATCATGTTTTAATGACTGCAACAAAGTTATAGCACTGTCTGATACATAAGACAATGGTATTTAAAAGTGAGGAAGGTAAGGGACTTAAATTGAAGTGAGGTGTCACACTTAACTAGGAGTGGTAAAATGTTGATACCAGCAGATTATTATAATCACATATATATATATATGTATATATACATATATATATATATATACATATAATGTAATACTCAGAGCAACACTACAAAAACTATACAAAAAGATATACTCAAAACCACTATAAATCAAGGGAGTACTAAAAATTCAAGTAAAAAAATCCAACATCTTTTTATGATTAAAAACTCTTAACAAGAATGGTATACATTTAGCAAAACATGTTAAGGATCTGTATGCTGGAAATTTTGAAAAACTGATGAAAGAAAGAAGATCCAAATAAATGGAGACACAACTGGGCTCGTAGGTTGAGAGGCTCAACATAATAAAGATGTCAAAATCCCATCGAGGTTTGTTGTAGATAAAGACAAGCTTATTCTAAAATTTATATGCAAGACAAGCTAGAATAGCTAAAACAATCTTGACAAGGAATAAAGTGGGAGGAATCATTCTATCTACTATTAAAGTTTACTGTGTAGATACGGTAATCAAGATAGTTTGCTATTGGTAGAGGAGCACATTGATCAGGAGAGGATAGGGAACGAAGAAAAAGACTCACACGTATATGGTCAATATGATTTCTGATGAAGATGCAAAAAAAAAATTCAGTGAAGGAAGGTGAGTTTTTCAAAAATTAGGGCTGTTGCAATTGCATTATATCCATAGGCTAAATAAACAAACAAATAAAAAGAAAAAAAGAAAAAGAAAATAATCTTGACCTAAAACTCACATCTTTTTTTATTATGTTAGTCACCATCTTATACAAAAATTAACTCAAAATTGATAATAGAATAGAATGTATAATAAAAGTATAAAACTTTTAGAAAAAAAGAAATATTTAGGATCTAAGGCTATTCAGAAGTTCTAAATATGACACAAAAAGCATGATCCATAAAAAGGAAACTGGATACTTCGGACTTCATCACAATAAAAAACTTTTGCTATGTAAAACCCCATGTAAAAAAACTACTGGTTGGAAGCAAATGTTTGTAAGCTGCTTTTCTGAGAAAACACTGTTATGTATAGTATATAAGGAGCTCTCAAAACTCAACAGTAAAAAAATAGTCTAAACAGAAAATGGTCAAACAACATGGAGAGACATTTCAATGAAGAGAGTATACAGATGGCAAGTAAGCACATGGAAAGATGTTCAACATTATTAGCAATCAAATAAATGCAAATTAAAATCTCCATTAGTTATTAGTACACATCTATCAAAATAGTAAAAATCAAAAAACCAAAACCAACCAAACAAAAAAACCCCAAAAAACAAGCTGACTACACCAAATGCTGGTGAAGATGTGGAGAAATTGGACCACTCATACACTACTGGGGGGGATGTAATATTGTATAGCCACTCTGGAAAAGAGGTTGTCAGTTTCTTATAAAACTGAGCATGTAGTTGTGATACAGTCCAATAACTGAGACATTTATCCCAGAGGAATGAAAACCTATGGTCACGTAAATTCCTATGCACTAATGTTCATAGCAGCTTTCTTTGTAATAGCCCCAAACTGCAATTAGCCCAGATATCTTTCAACAGAGAAATGGTTAAACAGACTGTACTACATATTTATATACTGAATAGTACTACTCTGCAACAGAACAGAAAAGACCTATCGATTCATACAACGAGTTGTGTGAATCTCCAGGGAAGAACTGGAGTGAAAACAGCTGAGTGAAAAATAACCAATCACCAAGAGTTAACATTCTTTGATTCCGTTTATAGAGCATTTTTGAAATGACAAAATTTTAGAAATGGAGACTGGATTAGTGAATATTGGAGGTTAGGGACAAGGGAAGAGCTGGGGGCAGGAGGTTGATGGTGTGGTTATAAAGGGATACAGGAGGGATTCTTACGGTGATGGAACTATTCAGTATCTTGAGTAGGTGATGCATATAGGAAGCTACCTGCGCTAAAACTGTATGGAACTAAATACACATACATGTACATACATACAGATAACACAGATGCACACAAGTACAAGTACAACTGGGGAGAGCTGAATGATATTGGTGTGTCGTATCAATGTTAATATTTGGATTGTGATATTATACTGTAGTTATCCACAATACTACCATTGGGGGGAACTGGAAGAAATGCACATGGGATCTTTCTGTATTATTTCTCTTAACTGCATGTAAATCAACAATTTTCTCAAAATTGATAAAAAAATTGTCTTGGTAATATGCCAGAAGAAATTCAAACAGGAATGCTTTAATTGTAAATTTAAATATTTTTTGTTCAAAGTCTTATTTGACATAAAGGGCAGTATTTATTACCTATAGAATTTATTTTTCACTTGGGAACTGGATGTTGACACTTCATTATGTATTTCTTGATGTACATTCAGTTATGAGACATAAAATATATTGGACATTTTATAATTATAAAATTCCTTGATGAAATGGAGCTATTGTTACTTTGTGTTGTGTGTGTGTGTGTGTGTGTGTGTCCAGTTGTGTTTCCCCTCCTGATCAATTCTGACACTGAATGTCATACAGTTTAATTCTTGCACTAACTGGAATTTGAGTCATACTTTTCAAGTTTAAGGCCTCAGTTCCACAAGACTTCTATTTCAGACACCAGTTGCAGAGAGGATGCCCAGGTTACACATACTTTTGCCCAGTTGAGTACAAATTCAAGGGTTCCTATGACCAGCTTCAGGTTCAAGAATTCATTAGAACAATTCACAGAACTCAGGAAAGTACTTAATTACCACCCGTTTATTATAAAGAATACAACTCAGGAACAGCCACATGGAAGACACACAGGGCAAGGTATGTTGAGGGTGTATGGTGTGTACAGAGCTACCATGCCCTTTTAGAGCACACTAACCTTCCAGTGACTCAGTGTTCACCAACTCAGAAGCTTGTTCAACTATGTCAGTTGGGAGTTTTTATGAAGGTTCTCTGCAGGCATGATTATTTAAATCATTGGCCATTGGTGATAAAACTACCTCCAGCCCCTCTTCCCTCCCTAGTGGTCTGGAGGTGAGAAAGGTCTAACCCTCTAAATAGGTGCTTGGTTCCTCTGGCAACCAGCCCCCACCTGAAGCTATCTAGGGGCCCCCAAAAGTCAGATCATTAACATAAACTCAGATGTGTTTGAAAGTGGCTGTTAGGTATAAAAGAAGACACTCCTATCAGCCCTATTACTTAGGAAGTTACGAGGTTTTAGATGCTCCTTGCCAGGAACCAGAGACAAAGACCAAGTATCTTGCTATTATACCACAGTGTGTGTGTTCAGTTCTTTTTAACTTAATGGTGTTACCAAGATTTTTTTTTTTAATTTTTAGATGTATAGCACCATAACAAAAAAGAAAAAAACTTGCAATATTAAAATAATATCAATATATTCTAAGTAGAAAGATTATTCAAGATAGTGTAAGTGTGATTACATAACACAAGCTGCATTAATCAAGGTTTGCAAAATATATAACGCTCCAACTATTTATTCTTTGTAATGTATATAATGTTTGATTCAAACTCCACATGAGTTTAATCATTGGCTGTTTGACTCCTGTCCTGTTTAGTGCTGCTTTAGAAAAAGAAGCATTCAGCACTGTCCTCTGTTGGATAATGGATAACTTTCCAAACTTCTGGCTCCTTTTTAGCCAGCTAGTGGAGATGAATTTGATACTTCTTTGAGAGGACCCTATTCAGATCTAATAGGAATTTTTAATGTGTCCCACATATATTAATTCTTTGGCTTAATCTTTAATATATGTATTTGTTGGAGAAGCACTATAATGTGGTGGTTATGCTCAGGGATACTTGAATTGGACTGAGTTCAAGTCCCACTTCACTTATCTGTTTTTCACCTGGGGCAGTCTCTTCAATCTCTTTGTGTCTTTTCTTATCCATAGTAAAAGTATCTACCTACTTCATGGATGAACTCGGTATAGATGAAAAGATTAGAACTGGGGACACATAGGAAGCATTATGTTGATGTTGGCGATTGTTACTGTTGATGTGAAAAATAAGAGGTTGCCCATAGCATCTAATAATTTATGTTTGCATGCATTACAACTGTAATCAGTGCTGTTGTGTACATGAAATTTCCTGAATATATAAAATGATTATATTAAATTTGGCTAATCATTTCTTTGAGGGAATGAAATCATGGTTTAATGTAATTGTAATATAGTATTCAAAAGTACTTGTTCATGGGGCTCCTGGGTGGCTCAGTTGGTTGGAGGTCTGCCTCTGGCTCAGGTCATGATCTCAGGGTCCTGAGATAGAGTCCTGTATCGGGCTCCCTCCTCAGCGGGGAGCCAGCTTCTCCCTCTGCCTCTACCCTCCACTTGTGCTCTCTCCCTCTCTTTCTCTCTCTCTAATAGATATATTTTAAAAAAATCTTTAAACAAAGTATTTGTCCATTATTTTCCACTAATATAAATACTACTGATACTTTAATGTTCATTTTTTGTCAGTAGTTACTAACAATAAAGGTCGTGGTTGTGGATGTGATGAAATTGTTTATTGTACAGCACTTAAGGTGCGCTTCTTTCCCTTGGATGTTATTTAAAAGCAGAATCTTCAAACAAACCATGTGGCATTTATAAAGCCACTGACCCTCAAGCACATCACATGACCTAAAGGTTGACTAAAGGGAATCTTTATATATCTTGATGGTTTGTTCAATCACTACTGTCAAACCAAGCATAAAATAAAAGCATAATAATAAGGTCCTCTTCTCTTTAAAGTTATATTAATTCAGAAATTACCTTAATGCTAATTTCGCTTGGGAATCATTGTAGACATTGCTATACTCAGGGTAAGATTTCATATGAAATTCTGAGAGTTTCATAGAGGCATAAAAGTTAAGTTTTTTAAAATTCTTAAATTTAGGAAATTATTGATCAACTTTTATAATAGGCTTTCCTTTCTCTTTCTTTTCTTTTCTTATCTTTTTTTTTTTTTTTTTTTTTTTTAAGAAAGAGTCCCCCTCTCACCCATTGTGTTTTCAGGAAATGGGATAGGTCAAATTATTTAGCTTCAAATCCCAACACTTATATATGTGGGAAGTCTGATTTAAATGCAGGTGAGTACAACCATTGAAGAGGAAAATAATTAAAAGGTCAATTCTACTTGGTAGTGTTGGCAGGCACACATTTTATACCATATATAATAATATACTACTGTGTGTGTGTATAACATATGTATTATATATATAATATATAATGATGTATTATATATGTAATATACAATATATATGTCCTATGTGTGTGTGTGTGTGTATAGGTGACACAACGTATTGGGCTCCTCCACTGGGAGCCTGCTTCTTCCTGTCCCACTCCCCCTGCTTGTGTTCCCTCTCTCGCTGGCTGTCTCTCTCTCTGTCAAATAAATAAATAAAATCTTTAAAAAAATAAAATAAATAAAATAAAAACATGGAATTTGAAATATTTTATAATCGTTATAATTTTCAGTTATATAGTCTTGTCTGTCCGAGTACATCAGGTAAAATATATATTTATAAGCATAATTCTGTAAAAATCCAATTTACCTCATTATGTTTCTCATTAATGTATCTTGGAAGACTGAAAAATCGTTATCAGGAACCAGCTGCAATGAATCTTTAATGTATAGCTTCAAAGTCATTGCCCAAGAAGAATGCAGACCAGATTTTCCAATTTAAATACAAATCACTTAGCATTATCTCCTCCAGTCCCGTTCATGTTGCAGCAAATGTTGAGAAATCGTTCTTTTTGATGGCTGAGTAATATTCCATTGTACATATGGACCACATCTTCTTAATCCAGTCATCTGTTGAAGGGCATCTCGGCTCCTTCCACGATTTAGCTGTTGTGGACAATGCTGCTATGAACATTGGGTTGCATATGGCCCTTCTCTTCACTACGTCTGTATCTTTGGGGTAATGCTAAGTGAAATAAATCAAGCAGAGAAAGGAAATTATCATATGGTTTCACTCATTTATGGAACATAAGAAGTAGGAAGATCGATAGGAGAAGAAGGGGAAGAAGAAAGGGAGAGTAAACAGAAGGGGGAATGAACCGTGAGAGACTATGGACTCTGGGAAACAAACTGAGGGCTTTGGGGGGGGATGGGATAGGCTGGTGATGGGTATTGAGGGCACGTATTGCATGGTGCACTGGGTGTTATACGCAAGTAATGAATCATGAAACTTTACATCAAAAACTAGGAATGTACTGTATGGTGACTAACATAAAATAATAAAAAATATTATTATAAAAAAAGAAAAAAATTAAATATAAATCACAAATATTTAGCTCTCCAGAACTACTGTAACAGTAAGATAGAAAGCACAGAAGTAAGGCCAAATTTGCATCCTAACACATTCTATATTTAAATCCATGCCAAAAGTTTGCTAGTGAAAATAAAACACAAAATTGGTTGGTTTCACTGCATGCTTTTATTTTAAAAATTGCATGCTTAAATGAAGTAAAACACTCAATGTAATTATAAATTTTATTAAATTCAGTCAGGGAGCAGTCGAAGTTATAGTTCATAAAGTACGAATTTGAAAATTACCTTTTAGACTTAAATGCTAACCGATTGTATATATTTGTGCCTTTCCCATAGGCCCCACCACCAACCCCAGTACTCACACCCTACAGTATATCATAGTGGTCAAGAGCCCGGCCACCAAAGCTAGATTGCATAAGTTCATATCCCAGCTCATCTACTTGCTGGCTGTGTGACTTTGACACTGGGGAAATTATTTATTCTCTCTGTGTCTCAGTTTCCTCATCCATGAAACAAGTCATACTAGTACAAATTTCATAGGATTTATGTGAAGATTAAAGATGTATGTATATAAACACGGACTATATACACAAAGTGCATACGTGAAGAATATCCACTTCCCCTTATGTGGTTTTCTCTGAAACCATTGTAACTCTTGCCTCCTTTCTCTGTGCATAAGGGGAGAGAAGCCAGACCACACTGTTCAATAACACCTTCACTGGTGTGGTCTATTGATGTTTGTCTTTTGTTGTATCCCATCTCTCTTTCTGTACTCTTGTCCGGTCCAGTACTTGATACTCTCCTTTCAGCCACTTTTGTCAATACGGTGCTTTTAATTAAGCTACTTACACTGGCTGTCTAAAGCCTTCTCACTGGTACTTTTCTTGTGTCTGTTGAGGCACAAAGTGCTAAAATAAGAATTTCTTGGGCCCCTGGGTGTCTCATTTGGTTTAGTGTCTGGCTTCAGCTCAGATCATGATCCCATGGTCCTGGGATGGAGTCCTGCATCGGGTTGCCTGCTCAGTGGTGAGTCTGCTTCTCCCTCTACCCCTCTCTCCTGCTCATGATCTCTCTCTCTCACTCTCTCTCTCAAATAAATAGATAAAATCTTAAAAAAAAAATAAAATAAGAATTTCTTATCCTCTTGCCTCCTCTTACCTTTGCCATCAGTTTTCAAATTCCTTTTTCTTCGCTGACCAGCACTTAGGACCACACCCCATAAACAAAGACACACGAAGGGGTGATTGACTAGTAGTCTCACCTGGGACTCCCTTCCTTTGATGAAAAAACCTGCCCATTTACTAAAGTATTGAAATTGGAATTGTGCATTTTTATTGGTGTTATTGGGTATGAGTAATTGAAGAAGTAACTAGACACCTTCTTGGGTGATGCTGACTTTAAAGATGTGAAAACCTTGGAGCTAACAGTGTACAGAAGTGTCATTGAAAGACAAGGAGAAGAATCTAGAAACTAAGATAGGTAAGCATCAGTGGTTTTTATTTAGAGTCACTGTCTCTCATTTGAAGTTACTATTTCCTACTGTTTATTTCCTAAGCCGCTATCTAAAATTATCTTGCATGTTTGAATAATTGTTTGGGAACAGGAGATGTGAACAGAGATCTTGTGGGCTGTCTTCACCCACCCTATCTCCAGGGTATGTGCTAAATAAATGCAAGGTGAATGCAAGAAATAGAAGTGGGCCTATTTCATTTTGACTTCATTTTGGCTCTTTGTTTCAACAAAGGTTTTTTTTTGGGAGGGGGTTTATAAAACTTGAAGTTTTGTGAATATTAAATGAGAATTGATACTGAATAGAGAGGTTTTCGAAATCTGCTCAAACACAGCTTCTGCATTTTCAACACTACGGCAATACACATGTACACCAATTGCATTTACGTTATTCTTGAGGCCAAAAGAGGATGCAAACACAACTATAACTGAGAGTAAAGCCAGAGCAATATACATGCTTTGTAACCTGTTTTCCTCTCCCAGGAGTGTTTCATTGACCTTCTCTGGGAAAGCCAGGCCTAGGAAATACTACAGCAATTTTGAAGACTTCTCAGAATGTAACCTCGCAACAAGAGCTATTTTAGGGGGAAGTAGTGAGGCTCTAATATTTAAATAAACAATTTGAAGCAGGTGTTGTAATGCAACCTTCTGATAAGCACCTTTAGTTAATTCTCAACCAGTATGTTAACTAACATCATCCAGCTGCAGAGAGAGCAGAGCCTTTGTGCAAATAAAAAATCAGTCAATCTATCAATCAATCTTTGGATATCAAGACCAAGAAAGTTTAGTAAAGTGCATTTGATATTAAGTGATAATGATATTGAACAAAACAGTGCTTTGTACTTGTTTCTACAAGATAAACTTCAATAACATATGGTTTCATGTTTGGCATTTTTAGAATTTTCCTTTTTCTCTCCATTTCTCTATCTCCACTTAAATAATTAAAGATAATGGTTAAAATAAATTATATATAACATGTTTTTCAAAGTAATTAAGGTATAAAATAAATAGTAGATCAAGAATATTTCCAATTATAACCTGAGCTGGGTTCAAATTTTAAAACTTTGCTGAATTTCCTTTTAAAGAAGTTATGGGAGAATTATACATTATTTGTTCCCTTGATATTTGGGAGATCATATGCTGTGGCTTTGGATAACCTCAGATTATATCTGTTGTCCCAGCATAATAATTCATAACATTCTCTTTGACTTTTAAAAACGTTGTGCTTTAGTTAATAAAGCAAATGCATATACTACCTAGTGCAAGGAATTTGCTTGTGAAGTGCTGCTATAACCTAAAAAATTCTAGAACTTTTCAGGGAAGAGCTATTATCCACAAGTAGTGCCAACAGTTATTTCTAGTCTTAGCAAGTATCAGTTCTTCTGCCTGCTCATTCTTACTAGTGCTGTTTTGTGATACATTCCTCCAAATATTTTCCAGTCCATACTTTTTAAGGTAAAAAAGTATTACTCCTTTACAGCACATTTTATTCAAATGATAGTCTAAAATGCAAGTTCATTTTTTTCTAACATTTTATTTTTGTTGATTTAAATTTGTGCAGTACTCAAGAGTTTGTATCATTATTTGGTAGACCTAGGAAGGATCTTTTGGAAGTTACCATTGTTAGACAATTTCATCCCCAAGTAAACTCTTAGCTTCTCGAAAGGTCCCCTGGATGTAGCATAATGTCTATATCAATAGGCGCCTAACATATTTATTGAATGAATGACTAGGTAGAGATGACAGTTTTCTTAACTTAAGAAAATAGTTTATTATAAGTCAACAGCATTTGAAAATGATCTAAATTTATTTTCTTTAGGACCATTTGTTTTAACATTAACATCCGAAGTAATGTTTTTAAACCAGACACCAGTTGTTACAATGTCCTCAGCAAGTGCTTTTCCATTAAAAAGATTTCTGAGGGATAAAAACATCTAGAAATATATTTGTACCTAGAGCCTAATATGAAATTAGGATAAAAGCAGAGATTGTTATTGAAACGAATGACCCTCCACACTGTATTGTTACAGCAAAGTCTAATATTATTATCCAAGTTGTCTGTCTTAATTGATCTGATTTCCTAGTTATCCAAACTACAATGAGAGTAATAAAATTCTTACTTGAAGAATATCCGATCACTACTATCTACATTTATTAGGTTAAACACAATACACATGTACAGTAAAGGAGAATTAATTAAATTACCCTATGTAAGATATTACCTGAGAAACTTTAACTCGTATATGTTTAAATATGAAGGAGGAAAAAGTCAATATGGAGGAGAGAATACCATGAAATAATTTAATTTCTTGTCATGTTGAATGGTTTTCCAATGTATTTCTGCTATAGAATTACTGTTGAAAGCCTATCAATCATTCTGGAGCCCCTTAGAAATATACTTTCCATATTATGTTTACAAATTCCTTTCATGGTCAGAGATATGGCTTGTGATTTTAGCCTAATATCAATTCAAAAACACACCATATTAAAGAGGAGGAGAACTTAGGACACCAGTAGGCCATGAACTTCTCAGATGGTAATTTGAAACCACAGTTTGAAAACTGTATTTTAAGGGAAGGGCTTTGCTCTTTGATCATGTTATTAATCTCTCAGGAATTTAATAACACACCAATTTTATAATTTAACTAAGAGGTAGGCATTAATTATAATAAACTTTAAGTGTCCATAATTGCATGATGGGAAAAGAGAAGGTGAACAATAGAGTGGATAAGGGTTTTAAAAGTCTTTAATTCTTTAAGTCAATAGGAAGAGAATTATTGGCATTAAAATGGGCTAATTCAGGTGAATTACCAAAAGGTGACTGGCAAGCCACTACTAAATTAAAATGATTGTTTAAAGCCCACTAGTCCCTTAGGCTGCAGTTGAATCACATCAAAGCCCTGAGCTCTAAGGCTTCTTGTCATTCCTAACCACATCTTTGTATACATGGTGATACTTTCCCTGCCTTTCTCACTCCTTTCTTTTGGTTTCATCTACCTCTTTGAATAGATTCTAGTTGTTAAAAAAGAGTATCAAATTATGTCCTTTTAGGAAAAAAGAGGTCTAGTGGAAATAAAAGCACGGCCACTTCAAAGTCAATAACTACTACCAAAATTGCTGGAATAAGGGAAAAAATAGCAACTTAATACCTCACTCACATTATTGTATTAAAGACTAATTTGTCTTATTTTCAAATTTAATTTGATGAGAATAGTTTTCGTAATACAAAGGACACAAAATATTAATGAATCACTTTAACCAGCTCTGGACTAGGTCTGTTCCAGTAGAAAGGAAGAAGTTCTGCAAAACCAACTTCTTTGCTTAGATGTCTTTTAATGTAACACTCAAACACCAAAAACTGCATGCAGTACTTTTAACATTTTATTCTATGGAGTAAGAAAATGATCTGAATTTATTTTTTTGGAACCATTTTTTTTTAACTTTAACATCCAAAGAAATGTTTTTAAACCAGACACCAGTTATTGCAATGTCCCCACCAAGTGCTTTTCCATTAAAAACAAGATTTCTTGAGGCATAAAAACATCTAGAAATATATTTGTACATAGCGGCTATTAAATATGAACTTAGGATAAAAGCAGAGATTGTTATGGAAACAAATGATCCTCCACACTGTATTGTTGCAGAAAAGTGTTTGTCTTAATTGATTTGATTTCCTAGATAATTGTTATGCTCTTCAGCTCATTTTTTCTCTAGCACAGTCTTTCAATTAAAAAAAAATGGACAAAAACTTAGCAGCATTCAGAATACCCTGCCTATGTCTTTGAAAAGTTTACCTATTTGTATAATCAGAATGATTATGATTATTTTATGTGCCAACAGTTAAGACACAAGAAGTTTAAAACTTTTTCTGCTAACTTTGTAATTAGAATTAAAAGAAAATATGTCATAGGGAGTTAGGGAAACAAGATGTGAAAACATAAATTATATATAAATGATTCCTTTGCCTCGTGGAATTTATAGAACTCAATATAACTGTCTTTGTTTTTTGGGGGGTGGTAATTGTGTACTTAATGCTAAATCATTTTCTCATACAGAACACTTATCTATTTATCTGATAATGTGTTCACTTAACAATATTTTAGAAATCTTCTATGGGTAAGGCTCTGGGAGAACAAAAGGAGAATTTAACATAAAACCTGTGCTGAAGGAGCTTATGGTTAAGTGTGAGTGTCAGATAATTTATATGATCATTAATACAAGAGAGATCAAGTCAAAAGTATATGCATCACTGTAGGAGAGCAATATATGAAACCTAACGGAAAAACAGGAAATTTGGTCATCTCTGACCTTCAAGAAAATAGTTACCATCTTAAACCTTGTTAGGGATCTGATTATCTTGTTTAAAAGGCAGTTGGGAAAGGAGTGTAAAGAAGTTTTTTTAGTAAGTCCACCTTTCAGTGTGTAGTTAGCATATTATCAGAGTAACCTATCAGAGGTCATATTCACAAGGGCAGCAGTTGTGTTTTTCTTATTCTATTCAGCACCTAGTTCATGGCTTTGATGTAATAAGGGTTCAGCAAATACTTAATGAGTGAATGAGTGGGTTAAGATAAAGACAGCTGAGTTTTCATTGGATTTAGCAATCAAATTATTTGCAACTTTGGCAAGATCTGGTATTTTAGTGAAATGTCTAGTTTCACAATGTGTTGAGGACTAAATGAGAGGTGTCTAAACATAAGCCTGTGTGCAGCAGCACTTTCAGAATTTTGATTCTGGAGTAGGAAGGAAACTAGTTTGAGTAAGGGTTTCTATTCTTATATCAAAAAAATCAGAGTATGGGTTTCTATTCTAGATCAAAAAGATCAGAGTATGTTGAAATTTCTAGTGAGAAGCCTTCTGAAAATAGGCAATGTAACTAACAGAGCTGGCTCCGTGAAAAGCTGTCACAGGTAGGATGCATACCATGAGAAGATAAATCACCTGTATCTAGGTGGCCAAATCCCTTCCCACCTTAGCAGGAGGGAAGACAGAAAACATGTATGTAGATACTGCTACATTTGTAAATCTGATGGCAGAATATTGAGGGAATTCTATTGGCTTTAGTTTTTGTTGTGTGATATTAAGTTTATTATTTTATATCGAACAAGCATGTAGTCAGAGCTTTGAGATGAGTGGAGACATTTTGAAATAGCTGCATGGGGAATGGGAAGAGAGCATTCACTAGTGAAACTGAGAAGTATTTCTAGACAGCAGGGAGTGAGCTGTTGGTGTTGGAGGCCACAGATCTATGGTGACACTGACATGCACTACTTATTTTTTCAGGCTAGTTCAACTGTCCAGCTACAGAAAGCAGACATGGAGTTTAAATCAGTGAGTGTGTGGTTTGGAAACAAGTAAGGGAGTTCAGGACGTGGTAAGAGTGATTGATGTACTGCAATATGGAATTGAATATGAGAAGAAATCAAGTGAAGACATGAGTAGATTATTTGATAGGGAGTAAGCAGAAGCATTTAAGAACTGGTTGCCTTACTGAGATCTAAGACCTAGTACGAGAGAGAAAAGCTGAGTGGTAGAGCTAGGATAATGGGAGCTGTACTGTAGTTGTTTGAATTTCAGAGTTTGGTAGTGGATCAGTTATGGGTGATGACGAAGTTCAGGGCATGGACATGAGAGTTGGATAGTAATGTTGGACTAGAAGTGAGGTTTACTAAAGGTGAGGAAGTAAAGGAACTAAGAGATCAAGATTATCCTTTTGAACTTGGAGACACGCAAGATGGTACTAGCAGTTGGCGTATAGGAAATGATGCTGAGAAGTACAAAAGCCTTCAGAGAATGTGGAAACATGACCAAGAGATTGATAGACGAATAGCAATAAGAGATAGAGGGTAGAAAATGCTACATAAGCCTTTAAAAATCAAAGGTTCTCAGAGAATTTTGTAGACATAAAAATCTAGAGGCATCACTGAGGATGACTACTAATCCTGACTCCAACATAAAACGGAATATGAGAAAATGAATAGATTTTACTTGTGAGTTTTATATGGGAGAACTAGGTCTGAAGGTGAGGACACAGAGAAAATAATCCGTGAAAATGTCCAGAATGCAGGTCAATTTATTTTTCATGAAAACATTTCTTTGGTAGTCAGTTTTAAGAGGGAGGAAAACACTGAAATATGTGGTCAGGTGAAACGAATTACAGAATAGTACAAAGATATGAATTTAAGAGAGAGAAAATGACTGAAGAAGTTTGTGCTTTGGGTGGTGACCAAGGAAAGATAATGGGACTGTGTGAGGCATGATGGCTTAATATGGCCATTGGTTTCCCCATCCAGGTGAATGAGAGTATGAGACCCTCAGGTTGCTCAGAATTAGTCATCTATGGCCTAGGTTAGCATTTAAACTAGATCCTGAAAAAGTGAGTAGGATATGGCTTAGAAAAGAAGCAAGGGAGAGTAAAATAGGCTGAAGGAATAGCACACTAAGATCTACATACAAGTATGAAAATACCTGTCAAGAAAGTGAGTGCTGAAAAGTTCAATGTGGCTAGAGCAATAGAATATGTGGGCTAGAGTAGTAGTAGACCATTAATACATTGATTGTGAAGGAGTCAAAAATTTTGTCAATGCTGGTGCTTAAATAAAAATCAATTTTATTTTTTCATCTCTGCAGTGCCACTCCCTTGCATAGTTACTAGCACTGTGTTAATAATTGTTGAACAAATACTTTTGTAGTGACCTAAATCCTTGAGGAATAGTTAACATGTTTGAATTAGAATTCAGAAAATTTGAGGACAGACTGGAATGGGCCAAAAACAATGAGATATAATTAGTCTTAGTCTCATATCCTGAGAGTCAGCCACCTAAATGTGGAATGGGAGTGGTGTCATGGTGGTGACCCAGGCTGAAGAACAGCTCAGGACTAGAAAATGTAGGGGTTTTAGTTGATCATAGCCAAACACATGTCAATACCATCACAAATTGCCAAAAACCATTGACCCACAAATGTATATGGCATGCTAGAAGTTAAAACAGCAAAGTGGGTAAGAGCCCTATAACCTACATGTCAGTCCACACCTGGATTCTCATTTTGAGTCCTGAACTCATAATTTTTTTATTATTAGCATATAATGTATTATTTGTTTCAGGGGTACAGGTCTGTGATTCATCAGTCTTACACAATACTCAGCACTGAGCACAAAATTTTATGAGTCATATAGTGAGTGTTGGGATGGGCCAGGACAGAGACAGGTATAAAAGAGAGACTTTCTACCCCTTCCCTGCCTCCACATCTCCATTCTAGGCAACCACTAGTTTGGAGTCTCACTGCCAGCAACAGATATTTGGAGACAGCATGAAAAAGGACATGTTGACTTCTAAAGCTCTTAAAAGCTCTTTATTTAATTTTCTATGTGTTTACTTTGTTTTGAGTACCTAATATGTTTAATTGTTTGATTGCATTATGTAACACAACCAGACAGAAATAACCCTGACTAAATGACTGTTCTGGGAGGGGCATTCCTTGACTCATTTTATCTCCTCTGAACACCAAAATATTGACTGTACCAGCCAGGTGAGGTATATCTAGCAGCAATATCTTAGAGTTCACAAGGTCCTGTTCTCCATCAGCATTCTTCTGTGATAATCTTCTTTTATATGCTAGGGAGGGCTATGTTTTACTCAGATTGGCCTAAAGAATGTATTTATTAAGATTCTTTTCTTTCCTTAAAATATCCTCTTTTGCCTTTAATATGTAAGTGTGAAGACATTTCTCAAGTAGATAGTGTCAGGATCATGGGAACATAAGATCCTCCTTGTTTTTGTCACCTCCCCCCATAACAACAAAAATTTGGCATTCATCCATGGACAAAAGTGTCTCTGTGGAAGTTGTGGGATCTAGCACCATATGCCAAGGGATCTGGAAAGAGTATTGCCCATCTATACGTTGGGTAATAGCCTGACAGACCTCAGTACCTGCTGTGAACCCTGAAGTAGTCTGTGAACCAGTTCCAGTCCCTGTGGGCAGTGGTCTGGAGCACCTGGAGAGCACTGACTTGGGCAGTCTTTTACAGAGAAACAAGGGAGCCTTTGTGGAAGTCTGACTTTCTAGAGGAGAAGTTTCAGCACCCTCTTCGAGCAGAAAAAAAATACGAGTGTGGACAAATTGCAGTGGATAAGAAGAACAGTTTGACTTTACCCAAATTACCCATCCCCTAATATCACACAGCTTAGTACTAAATGAGACCTATTTGGCCAGAGATTTCTCCTGTGGGGGGAAGGGAGAGCTGGTGAGTAACTAGCTTCTCCAGCTGTGTAGGATGCTGCCAAAGAGACTCATTTCTCTCTCACAGCATCTAGAGTCCTAAATTGGGAGCTCCATGGCTAGGGAGAGGAAAGAAATCAGGAGATTCCCAGGGATATAGTTCCTGCTGATTGCATAGTGGATTCCATCAAGAAGCCCACCAGTGAGATGCTGGGGAAGCCTATGTGTGAATACTCCCAACTGGCCCTTGGGCACCCCCAGCACCTGCATGCCTCACCCACACGTCACCCCACTCTTTGGCTGGCCTTCTTTGCTTGCTCTAGAGAGCAGGGAGAGTGGGTTTTATTAGGAGGCTAGTGAGCATGCACAGAAAGAAGGCCAGGGTATGGTGCATTGTAGGATTGAGAGAAGACAAAGAAGCTTCAGCTTTCTGCCACAAGAAGGGATAAGAAGTATGGAGCAGGTATATTCATATAAGGTCTGAGAAAGCCTCAGTGTTTCTAACAGGACTGACAAAGTATTTCTATCCTGAAGGCAGTTGATAAGTTTGGAGGAGGTAACTGCTGCGTCAAATATGAAGACAGCAACACAAAACACCAAGGAACATGAAAAGTCAAGCAAACATGATGTCATGGAGGGATCACAGTCCTCTCCCAGTAATTGAATTCAAAGATATGGAGAAATACAATTTACTCAATAAAGAATTCAAAATAGGTGTTCTAAGGAAACTCAATGAGCTACCAAAAAACACAGAAAAATAGTTCAGTAACACAGGAAAACAATACATGAACACAATGAGAAATTTAACAAAGCAAAATTATAAAAAAAGAACCAAAAAGAAATTCTGGAGGTAAAGAATTCAATGAATGAAATGAAATGAAAAAAAAAAAAATCAGTAGAGGGCATCAACCTCAGAATAGACCCAACAGAAAAAAAATGTGAGTAAGAAGATAGGAACTTTTAAAACACCCAGTCAACAGAGAGCAAAGGAAAAAGGATGAAAAAGAGTGAAGAAAGCCTATGTGATCTAAGGCACAACATCAAAAGAACTAATATGTGAATTATTAGAGTTCTAGAAGGAGAAGAGAGGGAGAAAGAGGTAGAAAGCTTATTGAAAGAAGTAATGGCTCAGAACTCCCCAAACCTGGGAGAGATTTAGACATACACATTCATGAAGCTAATAGATTACCTCATTATTTCAATCCCAAATGATCTTTTCCCAGACAAGTTTTAATAAAACTGTCAAAAATAAAAAAGAATCCTAAAAGTATCAAGAGAAGATTATAACCCACAAATAAACTCCCATTAGATCATCAGCAGATTTCTCAGCAGAAACTTTACAGGCCAGAAAAGAGTGATATGATATATTCAAATGGCTGAAAGAAAAAAATTACCAACCAAGAATGTCCAGCAAAGTTTTCTTTCAGAGGTGAAGGTGAAATAAAGACTTTCCCAGACAAACAGAATCTGAGGGAATTCATTGCCGTTAGACCAGCTGTATAAGAAATGCTGAAAGGAGCTCATTAAATTGAAATGAAAGTACAGTAATTAGTAACATGAAAATATACAACACATGAGTAAAGTTAAATGTACAGTCAAGTTCAGATTATTGTAATGTGGTGTGTTAAACACTTAAGGGTAGTATAAAGGTTAAATGACAAGAGTATTAATAGCTGTAGTTACTATAATTTGTTAATGAATAACAAAGTAAAAAGAAGTAAATTGTGACATTAAAAACATAAAAAGGGGATGTAAAAGTGTAGAGTTATTGTATGTAATTGAAGTTGTTATCAGTATAAAACAGACTGCTACATTAATAAGGATGTTTTATGCAAGTTCCACAGTAATCACAAAGCAATAAGCTATTATAGATTCACAAAAGATAAAGGGAATTAGTGCATATCACTGATCATTAATTCATTAATTCACCAAGGAAATCATTAGGAAAGAAACAAGGGAACTACAAAATAGTCAAAACAGTAAGATGACATTAGTAAGTCCTTTCCCAACAACAGTAACTCTAAGTGGATTGAATTCTCCAGTCAAAAGGCATAGAGTGGCTAAATGGATAAAAAGCAAGACTCAACTATGTGCCACTTATAAGAGACTCACTTCAGCTTTAAGGACACACATAGGATCAAAGTGAAGGGATAGAAAAAATATATTTCATGCAAGTGAAATGAGCGTAAGGTAGCTATCATTATATCAGAAAAAAGTAGACTTTAAGCCAAAAATGTTAACAAAGACAAAGGATTGTCATTGTATAGTGGTAAAGGGGTCATTTTATTAAGGTAGTATAATAGTCATAAATATATACGTACCCAACATCAGAGTACATAGATATATTAAGCAAATACTCAGAGATCTGAAGGGAGACAGACAACAATACATTAAAAGTAGAGAACTTTAATACCTTAACTTTCAATAATAGATAGATCATCCAAATAGAAAACTAACATGGAAATTTGGATATGAACCATACTTTAGACCGAGTAGACCTAATAGACATAGAACATTCTATCCAACAGCAGCAGGATACACATTCTTCACAAGTGCACAAAACATTTGCCAGGATAGATCATATGATGGGTTACAGAACAAGTTTTAGCAAATTTAATAAGCTTGAAATCATACCAAGTATCTTTTCTTTCTTTTTTTAAAAATTTTATTTCTTTCTTTTAGAGAGAGTGTGCGCATGAGCCAGGGGGAGGGGTAGAGGGGGAGAAAGAGAGAGAGAATCTCAGCAGACTCCATGCTGAGCATGAAGTCCAACGCAGGGCTCAATCTTACGACCCTGAGATCATGACCTGAGCTGAAACCAAGAGTCAGACGCTTAACTGACTAAGCCACCCAGGCACCCCCCAAGTATCTTTTCTTACCTCAATGGTGTGAAACTAGATGAAAAATAGAAGGAAAATTACCCTGATATCAAAGCCAGATAAGGACACTGCATGAAAAGAAAGCTACAGACCAATATCTTTGATGAATATACATGCAAAAACTCTAAAAAAATATTAACAAATCAAATTTAGCACCACGTGAAGAGGATCATACACCATAACTAAGTGAGATTTGTTCCTGGGATGTAAGGATGGCTCAACATATGCAAATCAATAAATGTGATACACCACATTAATAGAATGAAAGATAACAATCATATCATCTCAAGAGATGCAGAAAAAGCTTTTGGCAAATAATCTTTCATGATAAAAACTCTCAACAAATTAGGTCAGAAGGAACATACCTTAACATAGTAAAGCCCACATAAGGCAAAGTTCACAGCTAACATCACACTCAATGGTGAAAATTTGAAAACTTTTCTTCTAAGATCTGGAACAAGTCAAAGGTGCCCACTCTCAGCACTCTTATTCAACATAATACTGGAAGTACTAGCTAGAGCAATTAGGCAGGGTGAAGAAATAAAAGGCATCTAAATGAGAAATGAAGAAGTAAAATTGTCTTTATTTGCAGATGGTATGGTTTTATATATAGAAAAATCTAGTCAAAACTGTTGGAATTAATCTAGGAATTCAGTAAAGTTGCAGGATATAAAACAGAAATACAGAAATCAGTGGTGTTTTTATACACTAACAATGAAACATCTCAAAAAGAAATAAAAAAACCTATTCCATTCACAACAGCATCAAAAACAATAAAATACTTAGGAATAAATTTAACCAAGGAGGTAAAAGTTCTGTACAATGAAAACTACAAGACTGGTGAAAGAAATTGAAGAAGACACAAACAAATGGAAAAATATCCCATGTCGATGGATCATAAAATTAATATTGTTAAATGTCCATACTACCTAAAGCCATTTTCATTCAGTACAATCCTTATCAAAATTCCAATGGCAATTTCCTTAGAAATAAAATAAAGTATCCTAAAATTTTTATGGAATGAAAAAGACACCGTGTAGTCAAAGCAACGCTGAGAATGAAGAACAAAGCTGGAAGCATCACACTTCCTGATTTGAAACTATACTACAAAGGTGCAATAATTAAAACAGTATAGTACTGGCATACAAACAGTCACATAGACCAATGGATTGGACCAAAGGGTCCAGTACCCTCAAATACATAGTCAACAAATACTTCACAAAGGAGCCAAAAATTCTTAATGGGGAAAGGAGAATTTCTTTAACAAATGGTGTTGGGAAACTGGATAACCATATCAAGAAGATAGAATTGGATTCCTATCTTGCACCATCACAAAAATTAACTTGAAATGGCTTAATGACTTAAACATAACACCTAAAACTACAATACTCTTAGCAGAAAATGTAGGGAAAAATCTCCTTCACATTGGTCTTGGCAATACTTTTTACACATGACACCAAAAACACAAGCAATTAAGGCAAATATTAATAAGCGGTGCTATATAAAACTGAAACACTTCTTACAGGGACACACAGGTGGCTCAGTTGGTTAAGCATCTGACTTCGGCTCAAGTCATGATCCCGGGGTCCTGGAATCAAGTCCTGCATTGGGCTCCTTGCTGAGCGGGGAGCCTGTTTCTCCCTCTGCCTGCTGCTCCCCCTGCTTGTGTTCTCTCTCTCTCTCTCTGACAAATAAGTAAATAACATCTTAAAAAAAAATAAAAAGCTTCTTACAGCAAAAGAAGCAATCAATAAAATGAAAAAGTAACCATTGGAATGGAAAAAATTATTTGCTAACCATATATCTGATAAATGAGAAATATCCAAATATAGGAAGAACTTAAATAACTCAATAATAATAGTGATAAACTAAATAATCTGATTTTAAAAATGGACAGAAATTCTAAATAGACATTTTTCCAAAGAAGGTATACAGATAGCCAAAAGATACATGAAAATGTGCTCAATATCGGTAATCATCAGGAAAATGCACATCAAAACCATAATAAGATATCACCTTAAACCTATTAGAATGGCTATTATCAAAGACAAGAAATAATAAGTGTTTACAACAATATGGAGCAGACAGAACCCTTATGCACTGTTGGTGGGAATGTAAACTGATGTATTTACCATGGAAAAAAAGAATTATGTAAGTAGAGAAACAAAGAAAACTTTTGCCATGACACCAAATATATAGATAAAAGAGAATCTTAGGATCACTTGAAAGCTTACAAATAGTACAAAAAAGTTACATATTCAGAACTGAAATGATGGAGATTTTAGGTTCATTCCTGAGGGATTACACTGACAAAAAACAGTCTCTTGTATATATTGTTTTAAGTAAAACTTTCACCAAATGATATCAAATTGGGTACAGATCTTCCTTAGACAAAATAAAAGATAAATTTTATTTTAATTCTTATGTGACTATCACAAAATTAATGCTCACTTGAATATTTTACTCTTTTATTATTTGATTTAAATTGCAGTGGTTTTTGTTTCTGTTATATGAAACTAATGTTTTTATACTTTAATTCTATGACATATAATCTTTGGCTATGACAAAAGTAAGAGAATGGTTTTATTTTATGCATGAAATTTCTTGTTCTGGGCCAAATATTTTATATGCTTTTCCGAAAATGGTTAACTATTTAGATAAAATATTGAAGAGTTATTTTACCACTTTCAAAACTTTTCCTGAAGTAAAAGGTAAATACAATAAATAATTGATACAATACATTCAGAGGGGAAAAAATTCTGTAATCTAGTGGTTGCAGAAACGTGGACCTAAGATATTAAATGTCATTCCCAGTTCTGTTTTTTATCACAGTATACCCTTGAACAAATCTGTACTATTTGTACTGTAATTTACACTCATAGAGTGGAAATCCATTTTGCCTGACATGATATGATATTTTCAAAAAAGAGAATGATAAAAATACCAGTTATGGTATTTAAACTAGAGACTATTTATCATTTTAAGCAAACTGCAAAGAATGCCCTAAGTCACTGTTGAAGCAGCTGAAATTCATCCAAATCGGGTAAGACACCAGATAATTTGCTGACCAAGTCTTTTACTTATTAGACTGGGTAACCTTGAAAACCAATCCATTGATTCAACAAATATTTAATAAATGTCAGCTTCTTCAAAGCACTGTGCTATTTTGGGGGCCAAAAATAAAGTTATAGATGACATATTTTCAGCCCTCAAGGAGTTTATAGTCCAATAGTAGAAATTTAACTAATACAAATATATTTAAATGAGACTAAAGCTAGCACAGAAAGTAATAGGAGTTGCAGAAAGGGAAATGTAAATATGAAGAGCTTTTTAAGTAGATAAAGTAGTTTTGACTTCTAGCATATGAGCTGAAGACTGCCAAGGCTTACCAACTCTTACCCAAAAATCTCTCCCTCACTATCACTTAGGTTTTGAGACTTTATGTAATAATTAAAAGCCAGTTTAATAATTAAAGACAAACATCTTGGAAATTTAACATCTCTGGATCTAATGCTTTTTCTAGTATTCACTTATGGTACCTAGCAAGTGAGGAATCTTGGGGTCATGGAAGGAAGAATATAACCCTGAGGAAGAACAGAACAGATTCTAAAAACTAAAGTCCTACGCTGACATTCTTTTCAGTTTCATTACTCCCAATTTGAGGTTCTACTTTATGTGGCCAAAGAATCCTGATTCTTGAGGCTGGACTGAGGTGAACCTTGTGTATGAAAGGATGAGACCTCGATTATCTATGTCTAGACATAGACACCCCTGGATCACTGATTCTTAAGGCTTGTTGCTTACCTGAACATATTAAGCTTTTCTACTAGAAATTGCTGCCTGTCTGCCTAGAACTTGGTGATATTAAGACTCTCATTGATGATCACCTTTCCCTGGGTGGGTGACTCTGCTGGACACCTACCACTTGCCCAGTGTTTCCAGAATTTATTTTTTGAATCCCCTAACTTTTCCTTTACTGAAATACTTAAATCTGTTGAAAAATGAACACATGCCCCCTCGAAGTAGATTCTTCAATATTCATTTATCATTTGGGTTCACCCACATCTCCCATAAAAACTGGGAGTCATCCTGGACACTTTCCACAGACCTACTCCCAATTTCTGGTCAGTTGCCAAATCTGCCAATATTACCTCATAAAAATCTCCAGAATGTATTTTCTCAGATCCATCTTTAATACCATTTCCCTAATTCCACTCTTCTATACCACTGCTCTGACCACTTTTCTTTGTTTCCTTGGGGCTGCCATAACAAAGTACCATAAGTTGGGTGATTTAAAAGAACAGAAGTTTATTCTCTCACAGTTCTAAAGGCTAGAAGGCTAAAATTAAAGTGTTGGCAGTGTTAATTCCTTCTGAGGGTTTTGAGGGAGGATCTGTTGTATGCCTCTCCCCTAGCTTCTGATGGTGGCCATCAATCCTTTGGTGTTCCTTGGCTTGTAGATGCATTACATTAATCTCTGCCACCATTTTCATATGGTGTTCTTTCTTGCTTTTGTAAGGACACCAGTCACACTGGGTTACTCCAATATGACCTCATCTTAACTAATTACATCTGCAGTAACCCTGTTTCCAAATAAGGTCACATTCTGAGGTACTGGGGTTAGGACTTCATCATATCTTTTTTTGGGAGGGTGCATAATTCAACCCATAATAGCTCCTAACTGAATTTCCTGCCTCTAGGCTTGATGTCTTTAGATATAACTTCCATGCAACTGCCAAGTAGCTTTTCTTCTAAACTGAAAATCTAATCTGTCAGTTTGTTCTTTAATGGTATTTAAAGAATTTCGGCCATATATACAGTAATGTCCAAATTCTTTAATGTGGCTGAGAAGTCCATCCTTGACCTCTTTAGTTTCACTTCTTACTTATCTTAAACTCTAGAATCCCTTACTGCTGTGTTTCCTTGAGCACACCACCCTTTTTCTTGTCTCTTTGTGTTATCTTATGCTATCATCTTTATTCAGAAGTTTTTGCCCACTTTGCTCTTGGTTTTAAGACCATCTCAGGCATTTTGTCACCAACAAAACTTCTTTAGCCCTACCCCCTCTTGCTAGTTTATGGTTCTTGTTGTAATTGTTCCCATATTCCATAGCATTTTTGTCACTGATGGAACAAGTTCTGAAAGCAAGAGCCAAGCACAGGCAAGAATTTAGGCCTAGTACAAATATGGTTCCATAAATTTAGTTCAACTAATGCATGAAACTCAATCTTCATGTATGATTGTAGCAGATTACTGGATCTTGGCTTGTTTATTCCATTTGGTCTTTCACAATAATGTACCTTATATTCCAGAGACATTATTTATTGTTTTGGCCTGGCCACTTTCTCCCAAGTGATCTCCTAAAAACACTTTTGAACATTGGGTGGGAAGAGAGAGGCAATCACTTGGCACCTGAAGGATTCCATTTATTATGGATGTATGCGCTGTATGATCTGGACGCTGGGGCTGAGTTTACACATTTTCTCTTACCTACCATAATGTGGCACTTATTTGATGTGTCTTCATATTTTATATTTTGAATTTTAATGTATGGCAGTGTGATATAACTGCTATGGATATGGTAGACTATAATGACATTTATTAACATATTGAGAATAAAATTAACATTTTAATAAATATTCTCATATTATTAGGAAAGAAATGACCTATTAAAGATGTAAATAATAAATCAGTTTCACTGAGGGAAAAATCTGCTTTTGCCATATGTGTGTGTTGAAAACTGTCCCATTATAGAATTTTTTTTCAACATCATGTCTACATAATTCATGCCCCTAGCATCCTCTTCCCCAAGCTACCCTATAAGCATCCTTTCACTGAAAAAAAAAAATTCACATTGTATTTCTTTAAAACTCTTTTCTCTATTCTGGCTTCTATCCAATTTGTCTTCCAACCATATTTAAGTCCTTTCAAGGGGAATAATTTTTTTAATGATTTTTTATTATATTATGTTAGTCACCATACAGTATCAAGGGGAATAATTTTTAAAATTATTAAATTTCTCTATCATTTTCTATATGTCATCTGTACAGGAAAGTCTATTTTATGTTATGGTGGCCTTTTAAAATCATTTACCAATGTATTTTGAATATCACTCAGTGTTGGTGGATATGGATTTACTTTATTACTTGAATATATGGATGCCCTATAATTTATTTAACCAGGTTTTATTGATGGAAATTTAGATTTTTCCCAGTTACCTTTATCAAAATGCTGTAGTGAATATCCTTATATTAATGTCTTTGTTCTCTTTTGTTAGCATATTTGTATAATTCTGACAAGTAGATTCCTAGGCTAAAGTATGCATATTTTTAACTTTAGCAAAAGTTTCCAAATAGTTCTCCAAAAAAATTTTACCAATTTACATTCTTACTAATGGGCTATGAGATTTACTCTATCAACTACCATGGGTATTATCAAACTTCTTTTTTATCTTTTCAAAGTCCCATGTGAGAATTGGTATTGCACTATATTTTTACCGGTACTTAGTTTTGAGCAATGTTGAGCATCTTTTTACATAATTATAACAAGGAAGTTGAGCCATTTTTTAATTACTACAGTCATTAAAATCAACAAAATTCAAGAATGTTTTTTGGCCTCCAGGAGACTTCATTTTCTATTTTGCCTGGAAGATCATGTTCAAGCACCCTCTAAGACACGAAAGAAGAATCGGAGAGGCATTTGTAGGCTCCTCTTTGAGAACAGATGAAATATTTTGGATTTATATTGAACAAGTAAAGACCAAGAGAAGAATTGATTGAAGTTTCTAAGACCATGGGCACTATGATAAATCGAACATAAACTTACTCACTAATGATGAAATGCTATAATGTGTTCATGATTGGGTGAGTGCTTTTATTGGCCAGGCATATTAGTTAAGGATTGAAATCAACTTGGGTGATTTTTTTCATACTAATTCACAGATATCTGAGAACATGGTAATAGGAATCAAATCATGCACCATTGAGTTTTATGACAGCCAAGGCTTGGAATTAACCCTGGAACTCTCACTTCTTTTGAAACTCAATAGTAGATGAGCTCATCGAAAAGAAGTACAGCCTAGAAGAACCTAGGACAAGTTCTGTAAGAACTCAAACCTTTGTGTAATATAGTACTCTCTCTTCTACTTTTCTTGCAACTCCATCTTTGTTTCCTTTGTGGATTAAACTTTCTCTATCCAGCCATAAAATGTTGACCTTCCTGAAGGCTCAATCCTAAATTGTCTTGACTTTTTACTTTATGCTTTTTTATCCACTTTAATCCATGTCCACTGACTCATACGTACATCATCTACACGCAGATGTATAAATTGATTGTCTAGCCCAGAGTTCTCAAGGTTAGCGTTATTGAAATTTTGTGGGTTTTCGTGGAGGCATGAAGATCTGTCCTGTGTACTACAGGATGTTTGTCAAATTCTTGGCTTCTCCCACTCAACCTCAGTAATAACACCCAGTTGTGACAATAAAAAAAAATGTTTCTAGACATTGTTAAATGTTCCTGAGGGGCAAATCACTACTGATCTAGCCTGAGGCTTCTCTTGAGCTCCAGCCCTATATATACCAATTGTCTAATTGGCATGCCTTTCGGATGTCTTAAGTAACTTCAAATTCAACATGCCCAAAGCAAATCTCACTGTGGAACTCCTACTTTTACACCTGGGTGTTTACCATTGCTTGTTCATTCATTGACTCACACACTCTGGCTATGCAAGCCAGAACTTAGGTATCAGCTCCCTTTATCTAAATGTTTTAGTTTTCTATAGTCATGTAACACATTGCCAAAAATTTAGCAGCTTAAAGCAGCACACATTTATTACGTCACAATTTTTGTGGGTCAAGAGTCTGGACACAGCTTAATAGGTTCATCTGCTGAGGATCCTCCAAGGCTGCAGTCAAGGTGTCAGCAGGCTTTATTCTCATTTGAGGGCTTGACTAGAGAAGAATCTACTTCAGGCTCTTCTTGGGTCTTGGTAAAATTCATTTCCTTGTGGCTATATGACTGAGGGCCCTCGCTGTTTGCTGGCTGTTGTGTGGAGGCTGTCTTCCAGCTGTCCACAGTTCTCTACCACCTGGCCCTCTCCATACACAGTTCACATTGTGACATTTGCTTCTTCAAGGTTGTCAAAAGAATCCTTTCCAGTTTGTTAATTAAGACTGTCTTCTGTGACATAACGTAATCAAGAGAGTGAAATCCCATTACTTTTGCCATATTCTGTTGGTTAGAAGCAAATCATAAGTTCCATCTGTACTCAAGGAAAGAGGACTAAATAAAAGCATGACTTATTGGGGGTCATCTTAGCATGTTATTGCCCCACTAGAAAATCAGTGTATCACCAACATCTCTGAATTTCATCTTAGCGTGTTTATTCATGTATACCACATTCTGTCACCTCTTCAGCCTTCATCATGAACCTGTTAAAACCTATCATCATCATTTACCTTGACTGTTGCAGTATCTTCTTTAATGAGTTTTTTGTATCCAATATAGCCCTCTACCACATGGCCAAGGTGATCTTGCAAATATGCAAATATGTTCATATCCCACTTTTGCTACAATTTTTTCAAAGGCCTTCAAAAGCTCCTCAGAATGTGATAAAACTTCTAATCAAAATTTCCAAGGCCTCTGTATAATCTAGTCGCTTCCTACCTAGATCACTGGTCTTTTCTCTCACTGCTCCCTTTTACTGTCTCTGCTCCAGTCGTTTTGGTTTCTTTCAGATCCTTTGCTTCCTCTTGCCATAGGGTCTCTGTATGCATTTCCTTCCTTAACCTAAAAAGATCTTTCCCTCATCTTCACCCAGCTGCCTTTTTCAGAGAAATTTTTTGACTTCTATGAATATGAGCTCCCCTTATGACAAGTTTCTCCTCTTTGAATTTATAATCGTCCCCGTGTTATAAGTGAGTATATGATTACTTGGATAATTTCTCTCTTCTCCACTAGACAGCAAGCTTTATGAAGGCAAGAACTGTGTCTGGTCTTGCTTGCTATTTGGCCTCAGCATGAAGCACTATGGTTAGCACATAATAAGTATTTATTTATTTATTTATTTTGGTCTTAGTAGATGAATAATTGATTAGAGAGAGACTTCAGGAAATTGTAGTCATATAGAAGATGTGGATACTTTAAGTTTTTAATATTAACTGGTTCTAAAATGGGAATAGTAATTCCCTACTTAACAGTTATGTACCATGCAATTTCTTTTTTTTTTTTTTTAGCTTTTGTTTATTTATTTGAGAGAGAGAGAGTGTACAAGATGGGGGAGGGTCCCTGCTGATCGGGGTGCCTGATATGGAGCTTGATCCCGATTCTGGGACTCTGGGATCATGACCTGAACTGGAGGCAGATGCTTAACTGACTGAGCCACCAGGGCACCCCCCTCTTTTTTTTTTTTTTTTTTTTTTAGATTTTTGTACCATGCGATTTCTGTGGATCAGGAGTCTGGATGTAGCTTAGTTGGGTCCTCTGCTTGGGGTCTGCTATGGTTTGGATGTTGTGTCCTGCAAAGTTCATATGGTGAAGTCTTAAAAGCCAAAGATGATGTTATTAGGAGGTGGGGACTTTGGGAGGTGTTAAGTCATGAGGGTGGAGTCCTCATCAATGGAATTAGTGCCTTATAAAAGAGGCTTCAGAGATCATAGGCCCCTTTCACCATGTGAGGGCACAGAGGGAAGACACCAGTTATGAACCAGGAAGAAGGCCCTTGCCTAGAGAACATAACCTCCTGGTGCCTTGATCTTGGATTTCCAGCATCCAGAACTGTGAAAAAATATGTGTCTTTTATTTATAAGATACCCAGTCTACAGTATTTTTTTATAGCTGCCCAAACAGACTAAAACAGAGTCTCACAAGGCTACAGTTAAATACTCAGAAAATGTCAGCTGAGATGAATAACTCAGCAATTTTGATCGAGAAATTAAGAAAATGTAGTCACTTGGAAAGTAGCTTGAAAGACTAATTTTTAGCATTGAAAGCAGAAAATTCATTATATGAAGAAGAACGGAAGTTCAAAGTGAAAAATAATTCTCTATTGCCTTAGGACCCCAAATCTTTCCACTACCCGGTTAAAAAGAATATTTTATGTAAATTCTACTAATACATATTAAATCAACATCATAAATCTCTAGAGACTAGTGACATAGTTTCTAATGTATACTTATTAAAGAACAAATTTAAATTTAAAAATCTATACATCATCTTCAATATCACTTTGTCTTCTAAATAGTCTAATAATTTTTAGTGAGTATAGATTTTTTACATCAGTACCCATGCTATATTTTCAAATTCAAATCAGATGAGGTATTTCCATTATTTAATTGATGCGTTTAGTCCTCTTATTTCCGTAAATAAGGTTACTCTACAATTCATAAGGCATATGCTGTGATTCTAATGAAAACTAATCAACAAATATAAACAAACTGACATACAAGCAGAATGGATTAACTTAGTTCTTCCATTGCATCATGTCATATCTTTTTTAGTTCCCAGTCCAAAACTGTACACATTCTAAGAGCCTAATATCTAGTTCTTGAATAAACACATATATAAGGCTTTTATTTTAAGATATTACAATTACTGAGGCAAAAAGAGTATTTTGAACTTTTTCCATCTCTTTCTGAAGTGTAATGTATGAGAGCAAGACATCAGCTCCATGACCTTGGGACAATTACTTAAATTTTCAAGCTACATTTTCCTTAAAGTTAATATCTATGTCATCTATTATTATGAAGATAAAACAAGATAATGCACACAAGTGCTTCATCAGAGTACCTAGATCATGCCACGCATATTCAGGAAATAGTAGTAGTTGTTATTTGCTTTTTACATAAACTCATCATCATTGCTCAGAAATGTGCTCCTCAGTACCATACCATGCTTGCTTGTCCTAAAATCACTGAGCACTTGCTAGGAAGAATTTTTAATTTTAACAGTAACATTTGTTTCTGTAAAAAACACCCTACTCATATCGGAAGCAGTTTTCATGAGAAATTAAGGTAGAAAGTGACAGAAGGGTATTATAAGAATTTATCTGTGACCTTTTTCTATTTCCTGCATCTTTCCTTACAATGTCTGTGTATCTGTAGGTATTGGAAACGAAGAAGCAAAAGAAAGATATAGGGCCTTTTGGTCTTCCCAAAATACTGCTTTTATGACTTGCCACCTTTTACAAAAGCCTGTGATGACTTTCTGTTGGTCCGAGGACAGCGTGTGCAAAGTCAGAATCAGAGAGTGAGGTTGATTTATTATCAAGCCGTTTCCCACTTCTTTCATGGAATGATTACATTACTATTCCCTTTATCTGTACCGCCCCCGCAGGCCTGGCCTGGTTGACTTTCCATTTCACGGACCCCACATGCCCAGTCTCGCTCTGCCCTTCCAGTCATGACTTTCTCCTTGCCTAGAGTGACCCCTCTTTTTCAGAATTTATTAGGTCTCCGTGGCTTCTTATGTTTGCTTTTGTTAACAGTATGTGTAAACTTGAAAAGAATTAAACAAATATGAGAATAAAACCTGTATGAAAAAGGTGGGTCCCCAACATCCAGATTTGGGAGACTTTCTCCTGTTGTTATCAGGTTCTTGAATGCTGGGGAAACATTCACCCTCGTGTTCTTAATTACTGTATCTGGGAGCCACCAAATCTATATTTCAAGTTGACTAGGCTCTTGTCATACTCATATATCCAACTGGCTATTGAATATCTCCTCTTGAATTCATTCAAAATATATTTTTCGAAGACCTACTGTGTACCAGGAATTTTTCTAAGGGATAGGAATAGTGATCAAAGAGACCAATTTTTTCATAAGTTTTTCACTCCATTTCATTTCATAATATATGGATATATTATTTCATTATATAATTTCAGGTAGTAATAAGTATTATAAAGTAAAGTAAAAATGATTAAACAACTAGAAAGGGGGAGGGTGATATTGTAGACAGGTTCAGGCTAGGTTTATCAGGGAAAACCTCTCTTATAAAATGACTCTGAATACAGGAGCAAGCTATGCAGATATCCTGCATGGATGTTCCAGACAGAGGAAGGAACATGTAAGGACCCCTGAGATGGGAGCATGCTTGGCTTGTTTGAGGAATGGAAAGAAGCACGGTGATGGGGGGCAATGTCAGAGATGCAGGAGTGGGGGAGTGGGGATGACCTTAGAGGCCATGCTAAGGCCTTTGATTTTATTCTGTGTGAGGTGGAATGTCATGGGAAGGCTTTGAGCCAAGCAGTGACACAATCTGACTTAAGTTTAAAAGGACCACTCTGACTGTTATATTGAAGATCAGTTGCAAAGGGACAGGGGAGAAAGCAAGAAGGCCAGTTTAGGGGTAGTAATCCCAGAGACAGATGTGGTGGCTTGGCCTAGGATCAGAGCAGTGGAAATGGTGAGATGTGATCAGGTCAGATTGTGGATATATTTTGAAGTTAGAGCCAATAGGATTTGCCTGTGAACGGAATGATAAGAGATAAGACTTTTTCCTGGATTTTAGCCTTGAATATCCTATGGAAGCCTCCAGGTCAGTATATTCTAAACTAAACTCAGTTCTCTCCAGGTCTCACTCTTCTTCTGATATTTATTTATTTATTTATTTATTTATTTATTTATTTATCTATCTATCTATCTATCTATTTATTTATTTTTAAAGATTTTATTTACTTATCTATTTATTATTTATTTTATTTATTTATCTTATTTATTTATTTGACAGAGAGAGAGACAGCAAGAGAGGGAACACAAGCAGGGGGAGTGGGAGAAAGAGAAGCAGGCTTCCTGTTGAGCAGGGAGCCTGATGCAGGGCTCGATTCCTGGGATCCTGATCTGAATGGAAGGGCTTAAGGACTGAGCTACCCAGGCACCCCTTCTTCTGATATTTAAATTTCAGTCAATGGCATCACCATCTACCCAGTGTCCCATCAAAGAGGGTAATATCCCTCCCTTATTTTTACCATTTTTTCTCCTTTCCAGTCTACCCAAACAATTCCTAAGTCCTACCATTTTTACTACCTTATTGATCTCAAAAGAGTTCATCTCTCTTCACCCACTGTCTTACTCCAGGCCGTGGAACTACCTTGTCTGGTTTACTCCCGCAAGCTTCTTCGCTTGCCTTTAGAATATCTCCGTTGCTATCTACTCTCCACATGTTGCAGAAACAATCTTCCTAAACTTTGATGAAACATTTCAGTGACTCCTAGACCCTCTGTGATCTGGGGGCAGCTTACCTTTCTTCTTCTTTCTTGCTGAGTTCCTCAGGCTTCTTATCTGTCACCTGTCCCCCTCTCCGACCATGTGTTCTTATGTCTGGTCCTTCGTCCGTGCTCTTTCCTCTGCCTCAGAGCAAACAGTTCCAGTTCCCTTCCTGGGAATAAATATGCCCAGGCCTCAGGTCTCAGTGTAGTCATAAAACAGTTTGAGAAGCCTTCACTGGCTCATTTTTAGAAGGTACTACATCATATAAAATGAATTGTGCCCTTATTCTCTAAGTATTAGCTAGCATAGTGTGGATTTTCAAAAAAGTAGTAAATACTATTGTATGTATGTGTAAGCTTGTTTATTCCTCTCCACCTGCAATGATAGTTTTGCTTATTTCAAGTAGAGTTAGTCGGCCTTTGGGTCTGACTGATACGGTTTCATCATTGTTGAAATGCAGTCCTCTCAGTGGCTACCATGAACACATTTTTATCCTGAATTTTAGCAGAGAATTGTTTTGAAGAACAATTTTGGAGATATTATGTTTGATTTTTTTGTTTTCTGTGTGCATAGAATGAAGGTAAGGACTCCTTGTTTACCTACGCTTGCTACTATCTAGATACAATGCCTTCCTTTTCTTGGCAAACAGGGAGGTTGTAAGAAAAACCTAGTGGGGCAAAGGAGCACAGCACTGACCTCTCCATATGCAGGAGATAATAGAGCAGACCTGTGGACCCAAAGAAAGCAAAGTGAATTATACACAAATTAATTATACTAAAAAAATAACAGATTTTCCTTTTTACAATATGGCACAAAAATTTAAAACACCTAACGTCTTGTTTCAAAAACAGTATTTTGAAGACACTGGGGGAAAAATAAATGTGACCTGAGGGAAAAATTGTATAAATAACTTAAGTCGAAATATTCTTCCCGATAGACTCTAAATTGAAATTTTTAAAATGCATGTGAGTTAGCAGAGCAGATCATGCATTCAGCTAGTGTGCTGAATTATATGAAGTACACAAGGAATTTGTACTTCCAGATGTTTGCTTTGGAATGTGATTGTAATGACATCACAAAAATATTTGAAAATTTATCTGTAACTGTGATCATAGTGTTTCAAAATCTGAAATGCAGAGTAGCAAAAATACCATGTAAATATTGGAGATTCCTTTCAGAAATAGTACATGCAGATCTTCCTTGACTTATGATGGGATTGTGTCCAGATAAACCCATTGTAAATTGAAAATATAGTAAGTCCAAAGGCATTTAAACATCTACCCTACTGAACATCAGAGCTTAGCCTTGCCTACCTTAAATGCACTGAGAAAGCTTCCATTAGCCTACAGTTGCTCAGAATCATCTAACACAAAACCAATTTTTTACCGAAGTGTTGCATATCTCCTGTAATTTATAGAATACTTAAAGTGAAAAAACCAGAATGGCCGTATGGGTGTCAGCGGTTTACCCTGAGGACCACATGGCTGGTGCTCACTGCTACTGCCCGGCATCACGAGGGTATTGTACTGCATGTCGCTAGTCTGGGAAGAGATACAAATTCAAAATTCGAAGTATGGGTAAAAAACAAAAACAAAGTTCGGGTTCTATTGAATGTAATTTGCTTTTGCACCATCGTAAAATGGAAAAATACTAAGTCTAACCATCATAAATTGGGGACCATCTGTATTTTCTTACAAGATACAGATACTTCCTGAAGCAGTCAAGTGAAATGATTTTAGGGTACTTTAAAATAATTTGAGTGCCCTGCTACCAAAATGATATTTTCTGGCGAGTATCATTTGTAGAAATCACATGCAAAAGAGAGAATAATTTAATTAAGCCAGTTTTTTTTTTTTTCTATTTCTGAACTCTAAGGCCCTGTTTTTATTTAAATTATGATGTCCATCAAGGCCTTCGACACATATTTATTGGGTGTTTCCTATGTGTCAACAATATTCCAGGGACAAGGATTCACCAGTTAACAAAAAGTTAAGTCCCTGCTTTCGTGGAGGTTACTCTGGATAGAAGAGAGACCGTAAACAAATGACAAGACCACATGTTGTGTGTTGCACGATGGTAAATGCAGTGGAGGAAGAGGAAGGAGAAGAGGTAGATCAGGCGTCCTAGAGAAGAGGCCAGCAGTGTGCTGTCATTTTTCATGGTATGTCAGGCCATGCCTCGTTGATACAGTTAAGAAGAAGTGGAGAAGAAAGCAAAGCACATTTGGGGGGAAAGTGCCCCAGGCAGACTGGAAGCATGTGCAGAGAGCATGAGGGGGACACATGTGCTTCAAGGAGTAGCTAGAGTGGATAAGTGAGGGAGTGATAGGAGATGAGATTCAAGAGCTGTGGTGTGTGGGTAGATGACAGCCTCGTGTGTCAAGGTTCTGAAAAAGATTGGGATCTTTTAGATGATTTAAAGCAGAGGCAAATAAATGATTTACATTTTAAAAAGTATAACTGGTTGCTGTGTTGAGAGGCAAAGGGGAAGTGGGGAGAACAGTTAGAAGACTAGTTTTATAACCCAGGCAAGAGATGAGGATGGCATGGACCACGATGGTGAGAGGATGGATATAGAAAGCTGTGGCCAGATTCCAGACAAAGTTTGAAGGTAGCTTTCCAAAATTGGATGTGAAATGTGAAGGAAAGAAAGAACTCATGAATTTTTTTAAAAGTTTTACCTTTGTACTTCAGTTTACACATTTTTTTTAATGCTTAGAGCATAATTTGAAATGTTTCTTCAAGTGCGAAACCATAGGTTTGTTAATTTTACTAGTTTTTAATATTTTAGCTCATGGCTCAAATATTAGTTTTCAACTGTCACCCATGACACTAGGCAGCACCTGCAGCTGATACAATTTTCCAATTTAGAATTATAATACTAAATTATTGTCTTCTGTCATCTTTCAAAAACTACAGAGAAAAATCAGAAAGACTAGTCTATGAGAAGCAACTGGTAGTAACCTATTTAATATCATTTCTCTTTTTCATTAAAAATAGGTCTCTGCTGTGATTCATGGTGACAGTGTGAGCAACTAAAAATATGTTCCTAGCCTCTCTTGCAACTAGATGTGGCCATGTGACCCAGTTTTGGACGTTACGATGTAAGAAGCAAGCCAGGGGCACAAATTCCCTGATAAGGTTCTAGGAAAGATTTTTTGAGACAAAGGTGACGTGAAGCTTTCTCTGACTTCCTTTTTATCCTCTTCCTACTTAGGTTTAAGATATTTTAAAATTTCATTTGAGTATTTAATGTCTTGGAGATCTGGTTAATTGGGGAATGTCTTGTCACTGTTTAATGCTTGTATTTCTTTTTTAAAAAGTTTTTAATTTTAATTCCAATATAGTTCGTATTAGTTTCATGTGTACAATATAGTGATTCAGCTAATTCTGTATGTTACTCAGTACTCATCATGGTAAGTTTATCCTTAAACACCAGCACCTATTTCACCCATACCCGCACCAGCCTCCCCCCTGGTTATCATCAGTTTGTTCTCTAGAGTTAAATACTTGCATTTGTTAAGTAATAGAAATTAGCGTAAGGAAAAATTCTAGATACTTACTGCTAAGTGTTGGGAAAAGGTTTGTCGGAAGGGCACATGGTATTAAAAATAGTAATTAGTCCATTATAAACTTCCTGGATTTAGTTCAATTCTTTGCAGCATTCTGGCATGTATGATTAGAAGGCCGTGTTTATCTTACTCACTTCTCAGTAGTGTCAGGTAGAGTTAGGATTGCCTCTTGCTGTGTCCTTAGTCGTTATGTGGTCTTGGGCCAGTTGGCTAACCCAGCTAAGCCTCAGTTTCCTCATCTGTAAAATAAGGTTAATAATTATTTTCTCACTAGTTTCTTCTCAGGATTAAATAACGTAATATATTTGGTAAATCCTCGGAAATCCCGTAGCCTATGTCTGGTACATGGTAAGAGCTAATTACATGCAAATTGCAATTATCATTGCTGTTATTATGTCCATTGGTATTCAGAGCTCTGTATATTATTTTACTAACACAGTGAACCATTTTGCAAATGCAAAATGTGTCGAACTCTTTGTTTATAAAGGAGGAAGGAAATGACACAGAGCTAGAAGGACCGCAGGCCTGATAGAGCTACACCAAGGGCAGCTGCCCAGAGAGTACAAAGGACCACCCACAAGGAGAAACCTTGTGAATAGCAAAGTATTGTTCTTTCCCATTTTCTTCTCATTACTTTAATGTCACTGGGCCAAGCATCTCAGCCCTTACAAACATCTTAATAATTTACTATACTTTTGTTGTGTCTGTTTCCCATCTGACAATGTCTAAATCTTATGTATACTATGCCTTACTGAATTTCTTAAAGTATTGTCTCCATTTGAAAAGCTTTTCACCTGCTCTACTGTAATCTGAGTTGAGCAATCTCGCAGGCTTGTCTGTAGAACAGGATTTACGAACTCATTAGAAATATTAAATCCAGAGGCAAGCACAGGTGCACAACTTCGGGCTTCAGTTTCATTTGCATAATAGGAGCTGGGTAATTGAAGCTGTCACTGGTTACCTGGCTAAACACAAAAGATTAAAACACTGTATTCAAGTATGGTTCCCTAAATCTGTCTACCTTTTACTCTTTACAAAGTTGAATGAATATTGTTAACATTTATTAGTATGCACAGGTGTGGAATTCTAGGATTCCTGTTTATAAATTCTTTTACTGGAATGACCTGGTCTCTTTTTTAAACCTTATTTTTTGACTCTTCTGGCTAGAAAGGAAGTTTTTGCAACTAAATATTTTTTCTTCTTCTTAGGGTGGATAGTTTTTGCAATTTTAATTATAGAAGAGCATTAACTCTAGGCAAAACAAAGCTACTGGGTTTCCTGCCTCAGAGAAGCCTTAAAAAGGGATTGGAGAAGATTCAAGGGACTAAATATGTAAGATCCACTCATTTCTCACAGACGTTCAATATTTCAAACAAAAAGATAATTCAAAAAACCTTCAAACAACATTTAGCAATACATATTAGATGTGTTTTAGTGCAAATTAATTCCACATCACATGCACACACACTCCAGGGATGTTCCTCATGGAATTATTTGTAACATAAAATACTTAAGAAGCTCCGCACAGTACAATATAGAATTGAATACTAAGATGTCTTTTGCAGTGGTGTTATAAAAAACTGTTTCATGACCTGGGGATATGTCCTTCTCTTCTTAAGTAGGAAATAAAACAAAAAAACAAAAAAACAAATATATTGCATAGTATTATATACAAATAATGGAAATATACAGAAGTATTAATTGGATTGAGTACTGAGTTTAGGCAAATACTATGATCACTGGGTTATAATACCATCCTTAATTATTGCAATCTGTTATGGGCAAAAGAAAGGGTATTAACATCCTGAATGCTGTGTATTTAAAATTATTGCCCAAAGCAGTAAAAGTGAACATTTCTTGGAGGTGGGATTTAAGGGGATTTCATTTTTCTATTTTTGTTTATATCTGGTTTTCAAACCTTTGAGAAAATGAATTTGTTATTTTTATAATATTAAAAATAACCCAATAAAATATTTTAAAGAAATTTTCCTTAAAAACATAAATTATCCACAAGTTAAACAGACAGCTAATTTTTATAAAGAAATGAACTGAAGTTTTCTACTACTTTGTTAAGGTTTAGGAAGTTGAGATTACTTTTATAGCATTTCTGTGTGAGGTGATTCCATCTCATCTAGCTTTCGGTAGTTTGCGCTGCCTGGGTCTTAAGTAGTTAAGTAGTTAAAAAGTTAAGTAGCACAATGCATAATTAATCTTGGTAATTAGAAATAGAAAATTATCTAAGATTTTGATAATTTTTTTTAGAGCTTAACAAATTTACTTTTGTTATTTTTATCTATAGAAATAAGATGATTTAGTGTAGTGTTAAAATTTTCCACAATTTACTTATCTCATTGGCTTTTATTTAGTGATTCATGAATTAGGAAGGATCTAGTCTAAAAAACAAGAAGGAGGGCACGTGTTGTGATGAGCACTGGGTGTTATACACAACTAATGAATCGTTGAACACTACATCAAAAACTAGTGATGTACTATATGTTGGCTAACTGAACATAATAAAAAAATTAAAAATAAAAAGCAAAAAGGAGTTTCAAAGAGTTGTATAAGGTAAGAGGGTTTTATAGTCAAAAGTGAGCAGGAGCAAAGAAGTTATACTGGGCATTTGCTGATTGGGTATAGTAGGGTTGTTTCCCTTATGTGGAACGAAGGGAAGTCTGGGAGCCAGGTCAGGTGACGTGCTGAATGCTTGACCGAATCCTTCCTTTTCTATGAGAGCCCAGCATAGAAATTTAGTTGTTTTGGTTTGCTGACATGGGGCATAGCATAAACAATTCTGTCTTGGGCCAAATTTAGTTATTTTAACAGCAGCAATCAGTTGAATATAAAAAATAATAGTAACAATTTTTTATTTTTATGTCTGGAATAAAAAGACATTTTCTTCTTATTTCAGAAAGTTAACCACGGGTTCATGTGAAAGAAATGTCACTAAAATAAAGACATTTTCATTAACACGGTTATGGGACAAAGATATTTTAAGAAATTTTATGAGTGACATCCTCTAGTTTACAGAAAATAAATGAATTTCTTGATTAGCATTTTAAGCGAATATGGATTCCCACTCTTTTTTAATGTAAGAATGATTAAAACCATTGGACAACAGGAATAATTAGAGATAAATTTATAAGAATATCAATAAGTCGGGGCACCTGGATGGCTCAGTCGCTAAGTGTCTGCCTTTGGCTTAGGTGTGATCCCTACGTTCTGGGATCAAGCCCCGCATGAGGCTCCCTGCTCCACTGGGAGCCTGCTTCTTCCTCTCCCACTCCCCCTGCTTGTGTTCCCTCTCTCACTGGCTGTCTCTCTCTCTGTCAAATAAATAAATAAAATCTTAAAAACAAAAAAAAAGCATATCAGTAAGTCTTCTTAATATTCTAGATTCAGCAGATTTTTTTCACTTGATTTCTGATTAATAAAAATGATAAGGATTGAAAGAGAACTTTCATCCCACCCCTGTGCCAGTCCTGGATGAGACGATGTGATATAACCGCATGACAGAAGAAGGAGTCTCATAGTTTAGCCACTTTGTAGGTGTGCCTTTCCCATTAAGGAGAATCATCTTCAACCTGGTAGGGCAAAGTACACATCATAAAAATATAAAAAATTAAGAGTGAGAACTATTTTCTAATGCTCATTTCTCGGTCCCCACAACTCACAGGAGGTTGAACAGAATGATCATTCTGCTTGTAGAGTCATCTCTAGGAATGGGTGTCCTGCTAGACCACCCCATCCCAGTTTTCCAAATGGGAAGAAGAGTTCAATTTCAGAAACTCTAGACTGAGGAGCTTCAAGTCAATCCCTAGCTGTGTTTTGGAATATAAACTACTGATTGGTGAACAAGTGAAGGAGAGACATTAACACTGGAAGAGAAACTTGATTCATAGGAATGAGAATCTTAACAAGCTCTTTTCCTGTTTTGATAAATTTACTAGCTCAGTTGTCATTCATTTAGCCTTGTGCTTTAATAAGATGTGACTGAACCTTGCAGGTACCTTGGGCCATTAGTTAAAAGTGGCTTTAGGGTTTGTTAAGATCTGTATGTGTCAACAGCACGATGTTAGTGCTTACAAGTGTAGACCACCAATGGTCTCCCATTGTACTCTCAAATGACCACCTGGAGAGTATAATTCTGAATTATGAGAATTTAATTTTGTAGGAAATACGTACAAATTAGAGGTCATTCAGAGGAGGGTCATCAAGCTAATGAGAGCTCCAGAACCATTGTGTGTGTTAAAGGTGTTAAGGAACTATTGATATTTAGCATAAAGAACTAAGGTCCAAGGTGATCACATAAAAGCTATTTTCAAGTAGTTGAAGATATGCCTGATGGACAGATGTAATTATGGGGTTTAGGAAAACAAAACTAGAAGCAGTGGGTGGTAGTGAAAGGGAGGATAATTTAAACTCATTGTTAGGGACCATTTTCTAATCATTAGAACTGTTCAACAGTGGGATAAATTGCCTTCAAAAATTCTCTGCCATTGAAAATATCGCAGCAGAATCGGAACTACGACCTTCCAAAGATGTCACTAAGTGGATTCCTACACTGGGTAGGGATCCTTAGATTCTCTAATTTTATGATTCTGTAGTTTTGTTCTACATAAACAAATCTGGATAATTGTTCCACCAGGTAACTCTGAATCATGATACATATTGTATCACTTAAAATCTTTTAATTATATTACTCTAAGATTCATCAGATGTATAGTATTTTATTAACAAAGAATAAGAGAAGAATGTTGTATCTTCCACAGCTCTTAGATTAAGGTGCTTTAAAACCTATTGCATATGCAATAGAGTTCACATTTCTCCATTGTGAATTTTTTTTTTAGTCAACTGCACAGCTTTTGTGGATATCTTCAAGTCAAGGACAACTTTAAAGGACATATTGGTGGTTTTCCAGGGTTTTCCTAAATTGGAATCTGTCTACAATTTCTCTTACTAAATTTAGTTAACTGAAAACTTTACACTAATAAAATGCTCTCATTTACAAATGAGATATACTGGTCATTTTTCATAAGTGTGTCTATACACCATCTTTGGAACACCTGTCCTGTATTTGGACAATTCTTCAGTTTCATATGCTTTGGACTTGTGTTCTAAAATACCTGGAATTTGTTTCAATTAAGTGTGATAAGGTAACCGGCACAGAGATAACTGCCTTAGAAAGAAGAATTTTTTACTTATGTTTTCTAGGGGAAGGGAGCATGACATGCTGTTCAGGGCCATATGGAGAAGCACTGGGTTTTGTCAACCAGCAGAAGCAAGAGTGAAGGGGAGAGCATGGACCAGAGCCTTTATTGTGTTTTCCATGGGAAAGACAAGGCAGGGCAAGGGAAATGCTTAGGATTGACTAGGTTGAATAACATCAGCAGGCTCTGGGCAAAATGGGTGGTCTCTTGTTGTTCATTATGTGGCTTTGGATGATTCAGGGAAGGAGAAATATTGGCTTGGTGTGTAAGAGTTAGATAAAGGAGATGGTTGGGAACAGAGTCCCAGTTCGTTGGAGGGTTTATAATATAATCTTTATATGCCTGTGAAAGCTGAATCATAGAAGAGATATAAACAATTTCGGCTATTAATTTGGCTCTGTGGTTAATGGGTGTCAATAGACAAATACAAAATTAACACACACACACACACACACACACACACACACACACACACACACACACAGAACACTTCCCTACAGTAGAAGCCAGAGATCATATTCCTAGCCTCTCTTGCTGTTAGGGCATAAATATGGGACTTCGGCTTGACTAATCAGTGCATTGCAAGAGATTTGAATTTGGAGGTGATGGAAGCAAGAACATTGGGAATCCTTCTTTTGGTGAGTAGAGCATCTAGTTCTTGGGGCAACAGTAGAGAATCTTCTGGAATTTAGTCTAAGTATTTTTGATGTAAGCTACAGAGTCTGTAAAAGCGGCAATGTCTTGGCCAAATGCAGAGGCAATATTGTTTTTGCCAAAGCAGTCAATTCATTGTGATTGAGCATTTTCCAATAATTTCTGAGTCTGGATTTCTGTATGCTCCTTAAGATCCTTTATAAATTACATTTATACTTAACCTAGCCAGAATGGATTCTGTTGTGTATAACTAAGAACTTTGAGATATATGGTAAATTTATAGTACTCTGCATTTTCCTGAATCTTCTAATAAATAGAGAACACAAACATAAATAGTTGAAGATATATTTAATTATGTTTATTAGGTATGAATATCAATAAAAGAATTCTGGTTTGAATATAAGCAGCTACTGTATCATATGAGGAAATGGAGAAGCAGGTTAATAATATGAAGTATGTAACTCTAATATCCCAAACAGGGACAGAAGAAAAAGTAGGCGATTTAATTCATAAACTGCAATGATAAATGACTATTTTGATGACACAAGAGATTAGAGGAAAATGACTCTATAATGAGCAACTTTAGCTAGAAACCAAAACAAAGTCTGTTTGTGTATAACAGAGGGAGGAAAGACAGAGCTGGTGATCATACATCGGGTTATCCAACACCACCCTGCATGTGGATAGCAAACTAAAAAGCTCTGGTTCAAATAACTCTGGTTGGAGTGCATATTTTCTCTGTATGTAGATTTTATTTCCATGATGTAAAGTAAATATTGTGTTCTTGAAACTTAGAAATAATGAAGAGTTCTTAATACGCCACAAATGGCCCCAAGTAATTTTTTTTCAGTGTCATATAAGAAACCTTTGTAGTGATTAGTGGGGAGCTATCTAAGAAACCCTTTCAACTTTTGCAAAGCTCTCTTATGTTCCTTTGATGGGGATTTTTATACTTGATAATTATCAGAGCCGCTAACCACAGAGAAGGATCAGAGAAGCAGATGATTCAATTCTTGCTCTGATCTTGATGTCTTAGTCAAATTAAAACCTTGTTACAAAAGAGAAATTTGCTTCCCCTAAGACATTTAATAATATATTTTGCCTTTTCCAAAAAACATGATGGAGAAATTATTTTATGTGCTTTAGACATAATATGAACAGAAAATAAATATTTCACATGACAGGAAAGATAATTGTGAGAAATAATTACATGAAGTTTTTTCCTAACTTTCCTTAGACATTGTAGAAATATAATTTCTCTGTTTACGTGTATTCTATTCTATATAAACATGGTTAAGTTTATTTGAACTCTTTATTTCCATGTTGCTTCATTGTGGTTGGTAGTTCTGATCATTATGAGGATTAAACATTTCTTCAAAGAAATATGGGTTAGTTCAATCAAATTTATAAATGTGTGAAAGATACATGAGTATTTTCCTTCTTAGCATTATGTTAGCTAAGAGAACCTTAGAATGTTTTTGATGTAGTGTTTTCTGTACCATTTCTACCGGTTTATTTGTTGTACTCACTGTACCTCATAGCTTTTATCGAACTCTCTTATTATCTGTTTAATGTTCTGTCTTCCCCCATTGGATTTATAACTTTTTAAGGGAACGGACTATATATTATCACATTTCTTCTTCTAGTTCTGACCCTAGTAACTGATGCAGTAGGTAATTCATATAATAATTCATTCTGTTCACAGACATATATTGAAGCAGTCTGCTACTCTTTGGGTGGAAAGAGTTAAGGAAAATAGATAAGGTCTTGGTCTCACTAGATTGAGCCCAGTGAGAATAATAGACATTTAATAAACAAACATAAAAATAATGTTATAAATGCTATAAAGAAAAAGGGATTCTACGTGAATTTATGGGAACTCTAAAATAATGTGGTAGGCATTCCAGGTAGTTTAGATATTAACATATACTAGGCCACTACTGAGCCACTGGCCAAGGATGAAAAAGGGAATCAAGGACAGAAGTTGTATTCATGAGAAAAATAAGAAAAATCCATTGTAAAACATGAGAGCTAGGTTCTAAAAATATCCATCTATGTAATTATGGAAACTCTAAGATACAGGAGGCTCAGGTTGTATGGCAACAATGTATTTTTGTCTTATCTCTGTGAGGAGAACCCTACCATCTCCTCCCTGTGTGAGTTTGTGTGAATTAGGATGTCAACGATACGATGACTTGCTTAACTCATTCTCCCCCTCATATTGCTATATGGTGAAATAACATTTTAATCTGCTGCATTTCCAAATGCTGTGATTATCTGTCATTGAAGTTGTGTAATTGGGCCCTGTCTGACCTAGATTAGAATGGAGATCAGGGAGGACTCTGAGGATATGTTTAAGTTGATATGCGTGGATAAGCAGGAATTAGAGAAACAAAACAAAAGAAATCCCAGGTAGAATTTTCAGCAAAGGAAGTATCTTGTATGGAGACTAAAATGAGAAAGACATCACGTGTTTTAAGAACTATACATGGCCTGTATGGTCAGATAGTAGTGAGAGGAAGAGAGTGGCAAGAAACATCTTGCAAAGCTTTTCACAACAGATTTATTATTTTTATGTTTAATTCTAAATTCTACAGGAAACAACTAATTAAAGGCCTTAATCATGCAAGCAACACATACACACATATTTTTTCAGGTTCTGTGGCTTCAATGAGGAAAATTAATTGGAGAGTAAAATTTGATACATCAGCTAAGACGCTACCATAATATTTAACATCAGTGATGATGATGGGTTGGATTTAGAGTAGTGGCAAATAATTCAGAGATTGAATGGATCTGAGATATGTTATAGAATAAGACTTGGCAAGACTTGATGAAGAGAAAGACCATATGAGTTAAACTATTAAAATGTTTACAACAGAATTCCAAAAACATATATGTTTATATGTATACTTGTACATATATGTATTAATGAATGTTCTGTGAAATGACAAAAATGATCCTTTGGTTAAATAAACTTTGGAAACACTGAGTTTAGGCATAAAGAGGTTTCTTCATTATAAGACTTTTCAGTGCTTTTAAAAATATGGTAATGTGCATTGTGGACTTTCAGCAGGGTGACAGTGGAAACTCCTGATGGAATTCTTGTAGGCTTAGTCTCTTACTGAACATACTTTGCGATAGCAGCAGATGAGCTATCATAGAAATATATTTAATAGTTCATATTAAATCTGTACTTTAATGAATTCTTTTAGTGGATTGAAAGTATGTATTTATGTGTTTTAGGAATTGTGAGGAGAAGGGGTTTTGGAAAAAAAAAAGCATTTAAAGCACAATATAATTTTTAGTGACTTTATTAAACAGAAAAATTGTATATTATAAAATTCACTTTTTACTTGCTGCAAAGTAAAGAAATGAAAATTTATCTGCACAAATTATTCTTTGTGAAATTTTTTGTCTGATCATTCAGACTCCTTACACATTACCAGTTCATTAAATAGCACAGTCATTTTTATATTATGTGGAATTTAACAGTCTGTTAAATGCTATTATAATTTAAATATTTTATAATGACTGTATGTGATATTAGGATAAAACAAATGGAGCTACTTAAAGTTTCACACACTGAAGGCCTAATGTGCCCATCACAGTGAGTTTTATCTATCCAGAGGCGCCTGTGTGGCTCAGTTGGTTAAGCGTCTGCCTTTGGCTGAGGTCATGATCCCAGGGTCCTGGGATTGAGTTCCATGTCAAGCTCCCTAGTCACTGGGGAGTCTGCTTCTCCTTCTGCGCCTCCCCCCTCTTGTTCTCTCAGTCTCTTTCTCTCTTTTGCTATTGCTCTCAAATTAAAATCTTTAAAAAAAAGTTTTATTTATTTAACGATCAAACTTAAACCTGTACTAGCCATGTGTGGCATATAAAATTATGAAAAAGACATGACAATTATATCTAATAAACATTTAGCCAACATTAATATGTATTGATTGATAATAAGTACAGATTGTCCCCTTATGCTTCAATTGAATCAGCTGAATCCTGAGTCAGCGTATCCAACTCTTTCCTTCTTATATTTACATATGCATTTATCTACATATGTTTGGCTGATCTGATATAGGCAGATTATACTTTTATAGCCAAGTCTCAATTGAATGCTCAAATATCTCTTGATTTTTGGTTAGGTAATATCTTCTTATTTAAGCGGTTTGAAAACAGATGCTGTTTTATTATATACTATTACTAATTAGTCATATAAAAAATGTTGGAGTTTTGCCCCATCCCTCTTTTAATCCCTACCACACTCTTATCCTAATATTAAAACTGTCCCTAACTTAAATTGCCATATGATTCAGACTGTAACAATGTGTATCATTTAGATTTTCTAAATATTAAAAAATATCACATGCATATTTCTAAAACTATGAAATATGAAGGACAGAAGTTACCTCTTCATATATACTGAGCTATGCTATAACCACATAGGGAGAGCTTCTCAGTTAAATTTTTTCCCTCCTTCTTGGAAGTGGTGGGTTTTATAAACTTAGCAGAAAGCTGATAAAGAAACTTGAAAATATATATACACATATATACATATATATAGTTAACATATATATATTTGCATATGTTTATATGTATGTATAGTTAATGCTGGATAAATGACATGGGCCCTGCTTCTGGTAGCTCTGTTAACTGTTTGAAACATTCGTGCCAATATTTGGTCAGGTGTGCACTTCCAGTGTAAGCCAAAGTTCTGATAACCGTGGAAACTGTTCAACTGAAGTATGTGAGCCATAATAATATATTTTTAAAATCATTTACTCTGTGGAGTTTCAAATATCTTATAATAAGTGTAGTTTTTACAATTACTTTTTCATTTTATTAAACAATAAAATATGTGGTATTAAGGTCCTTACAAAGGCATTTCCTGTCCTATAGATTATGTAAGTAGCAATCAAATTTTTATAGTAGATTTTTCAGCTGACAACATGCCAACAATGTCAAAATGACTAATGGTCTAAGCTTTAAAAAATGACTTCCTAATCCAGTTATTTCTTGTAAAGGATAGCACATTTTAAAAATCTTTAATTTAGAATTAAAAACCATGATAGAAAGATAAAATATACATAAATAAAATATATTTGTTCTGATAACACATACCTTGTTATTTCTAATTCTTGTATATTCTAACTCAAGGTATCAACTAACTGTAGTATAAGTAATATCATGTGTTAACATTTTTTTTTCTTAGAATGAGTTTTAGCTTTATACATGGAAATTCAGGTGCTTAATTCCTCCAATATTAAACTGAAGATTTCTTCACATGACTAATACTAGAATTTTTGTGTATAAAAGTTTTTCATTTAAGTAAAATATCTATTAATGTTTTTAAAGGAGCTGAAATAATTAAGATAAAAACATAATGACATTCTGTGCCTTTTGAGGAAGTGTTTAGATACAAATAGTCACTCAAAGAAAATCTAATTTGTTTTCTTATTGGGGCAACATAACAATGCTGCTTGGGACATCAATTAATAAAGGGTATTAAAATATTACTAGCTTAAATTAGAAATATGGTGCTAGTTAACTCAGGTTACCACACTTGATTGCTTTTATAATTGGGAAAATATAAATAGAATCTGGTGTTGCTGAAGTAGAGAGTGTCCTCAAGTGTAAATGAAAAAGAAAAATACGTTTTCCCTGGCTCTGAGGGTCTGACCTGTTAAATGTATTTATAACATATATATATATATAATTGTGCCACCAACTCTGCTCCAACCAGGTGAAATTCTCAACCAGAATATCATGGGTCATAATGCTTTTTGTTGGAAATGAGTAGTTTATTTTATTATCTAGACTTTAGAGTTTTCTACTATGTCTAAGTGTTTGTACAGTCCATAATATTAGAAGGAAACTGTAGAGAGGAAAAGAGTTATAGAAAGAGGGAATTATTTTGCTAACATGAAAGCTGATTTTAAAGATTTAAATATATTTTAACAAGAGTTTATTACTATATCCAGTAGTTTTATTCTTAGAGTATGTGTTAATGAGTTGCTAGTTATGAATGATAGATAAATTTGTGAAATAAAAGATAAATGAAAACAAAATGTGGCTTTCTAGTTATTGCATATGAAAATCATTTATTTTGAGGATAAAAATAAAGATTTATAATTTTTTCCACAGGAAATAAATTTCATTCTACACCTCTTTTTTTTTTTTTTTTTTTTAAAGAGAGAGAGTGAGAACACCACTGGGGTGTTGGGGCAGGGGGTGGGGAGAGAGAGAATCCCGGGCAGTCTCCATGCTCAGTGTGGAGCCTATCTCATCACTCTGAGATCATGACCTGAGCCAAAATCAAGAGTTGCATGTTTAACCGACTGAACCACCCAGGAGCCCCTCATTCTACACCTTCTAAATGAATATTTGTTGTGGTTTTATACTTCTGTAAAACACACCACAGTTTTAAATATCTATTTCATTTTGGTCACATCTTTTGGGTTAGGACTTCAGGCAGGGCTTGGCTGGACAGCTGGTCTCTGCTTATTTGGTGACATCTGATGGGGCTGGAGCTAGAAGATTCACTTCCAAAATAGCTTCTTCACTTATGTGTTTGGGGCCTCAGTGATCTCTCTACAAGTCTCTCTCCCTCGTTCTCTCTCTCTCTCTCTCTCTTTTTCCCCAACTGGCAGCTCATTCTCCAGGGCCTCTTCATAGTTTGGGCATTTCACAGCATGGTGGTGTCAGTATAATTGTTTTTCTTATGTGGCATCTGGCTTCTAAGGCATTCCGACAGAGGTAGAGAAGATGCTAGTTCAGTTATAAGCTAGATCCAGAATTGGCACAGTGTTATTTCCCTGTATTCTATTGTTCAAAGTAGTCAGACTCAAGGAGGTGGAGGAAAAAAGATTATTCCTCTTGCTAGGAGGGATGACATGGGAAGGGCATGTAGAATGGCAGATAATATTGCTTCCATTTTGGAAAATACAATCTAGAACAATGTCCAATAAATCTTTAAAAAGCGTTGGTCTACATGGACATTTTATGATTAGCCTACTTGGGATGCTTACATATGCTCCTAATCTCTGCATAGGGAGAGACAGGTGAAGACAAAAGAGACTCAGAATTTAAATGTTAAAGAACATAACCCAAAATTTACTACCCCAGCTATCTCTGTTTTGATCCATCCAATGATGGTAATGATAATGCTAATGATAACAAAAATAGTTTTATTTACTGAGCACCTTCTATGTGCCATGCAGTATGCAAAGGGCCTTGCATGAATTGTCTCAAAGCCTGCAACAATCCTATTACATCATACACTGTTATTATCAGTGTGCCCTCTCTTTTTTGTTTTTTTTAATTAAAATTATGGAATCATTCTGGGGTGTCAAAATGCTAAATTGGCAGCAGTCAGACATTTTTATCAATGTTAAATTTGTCTAGTGTTCGTTACTTTTATTTTTTAGCCTGCATTTTGACATCAATCAGAGTGAGATCACCTTGTAAATAGTTCTATCCTGTAGATAGTGGTTTTCTTTTTTTTAAAATATTTTATTTATTCATTTTTCAGAGAGAGAGAGATCGAGCACAAGTAGGGATCAGCAGACAGAGGGAGAAGCAGGCTCCTCATTGAGCAAGGAGCCTGACTCAGGACTCAATCCCAGGACCGGGGATCATAACCTGAGCCAAGGCAGACGCTTAACCAACTGAGCCACCCAGGCATCCCTAGACAGTAAGTTAAAAAAAAAAGTTGGATTCCCTTTATTATAAAAATAAGAGTGCTAACAGAACATAGGAAAGGTTAGAAAGAAAAAAATACATTTTTTAAGTAAAGAATAAATTAAAAAGAACATAGGTGTGAATAACTACCATGCACAGTGGTTTAGGAGGGATAAAAGACAAAAAGAAAACAATTAAAAAGTACACAGAATGAAGAGTTTAGAAGGCACTTTCAGGGAATTAATAGATGATAGATCAAGACTAGATGAAAGGATAATGAACGTGGATAACAAATACATGCAGTAGAAGTCCCTGGAGAAGGAAAAGCAAAGCAAAGGAATAAAATTAAAACCAAGTATTGTACTTTAAGGAAACTTTCTGAAATGAAAGACCTGGAATGACATATTGGGAGGGCACATTAACTTTCTGGGGAAAAACACAGAATAGCCAAAAGCAAGACATGGTCTAGAAAAATGGAATTTAAGGAAAAAGGGGGAAAAAAAAACCACCTGAGAATAAAGGCAAAAAGGCCAAGACTTACTGGGAAAGACACTTAGTTTCATCAGATTTTTCAATGTTTTATGCCAGCAAATAGTGGAGTAACATTTAGGAGATTCAAGAAAAGAAAATATGAGCCAAGGATTCTATATGCAGCCAAACTAAACTTCCTGTATAAGAAACTGCAGACACCCTATCTTGGGCATGCAAGAACTCAGACAGTATTGTTCCATGAGACCTTCCTGAAAATTAATTAGAGAATGTATTTCAGAGCCCCAAAGTGACCAGGAAGACACCTACCAAAGGACTCGGAGTAAACATTAAATATATATTAATCTGTAAAACTCAGACTAAATGGATTATAAGTCCATAGTCTCTCATGCTTCATTCCCCCTTCTGATCACCCCCCCTTTCTTTATCCCTTTCTTCCCCTACCGATCTGCCTAGTTCTTATGTTCCATAGATGAGATGGATATACTAAAGGGATAGTATAAAAATGGTATGTGCATTGAAAATACAGATACAGTAAGTATCAAAAATAAGGGAAAGTATGTGAAAAAATAGAATAATTTCACTAACTGTTATATAGATATTAACTGAGAGTCAAATTAGATGTTTAGGGATAGGTAAGAATAGAAGGAAAAATACTGGTAGTGAAATTTGATTTCTTCATAGTAGGAAAAATGAACATTAGTTTAAAAAGAGGGGAAAATAGGGGTGCCTGGGTGGCGCAGTCGTTAAGTGTCTGCCTTTGGCTCAGGGCGTGATCCTGGTGTTCTGGTTTCGAGCCCCACATCGGGCTCCTCCGCTGGGAGCCTGCTTCTTCCTCTCCCACTCCCTCTGCTTGTGTTCCCTCTCTCTCTGGCTGTCTTTCTCTCTGTCAAATAAATAAATAAAATCTTAAAAAAAAAAGGGGGGGGGAAAGAGTTTCATATAAAGGTAATCATTTGAGCAAAATATAAACCTATTAATGCCAGGAAATCTATATAGAGAAAGATGTTACAATATGGACTTCTTAGTGAAAAACTTTCTGTGTCTGTGTGTGCGTTTATGATGAGATATGAATCCATACTCATATGTATATATAAAATATAAAGCAATATGAAAAAAAACTAAGGCCTCACTTATCAATCATCAGTATGTATAAATGAACTTAATTGAATCATAAAGACAAAGTAGTTTATATTTTATACAAAGATACATCTAAATTAAAGAAATACAGAAATGTAAAACTAAATAAAAACACAAGTATTTTAGACAAACACAAATAAAAGAGTAAGAGATACAATTTTGATATCTAACAAATTAACATTCAGATTGAAAAGGTAATAACAATGAAGGGAAAATTATAATGCTTCAAGGTATATAGTTCACAATTGTAGAAACAAGAGTTTTAGTAATTATTCAATTAATTCCCCAATAACAGATTTATAAAGTAGAAACCACAGTAGAAGAAATGATAAATAACAGAAATGCTAATAAGAGACTTTAACACATTCTCTCAGTCTAAAACAGAGTAAATGGACAAATATTTACTAAAGAGATAAAAGGCAATATAATTAATTAGGTATTTTTATAAATACATAGTCAACTCTAAAGTCTGATAACAAAGACTTTCTCTTTTGAAGTCCACATGGAACATTCTCCAAGTTGGACTGTACCTTGTCCACAAAGGAACAACAAAAAAAATCCCCTTAATTACTCCCCCTCCCATAACTACAAAGAGACCACAATTCAATAAGACAGCACTAATAACAACAATGAAAAATTTTTTTAAAGTGAGGCATTAAAAAACATCTAATTAAATAATTCTTTGATCAAAAAGGAAGCAAAGAAAGAAATAGTAGAATTTCTTAAAAATAAGAATACTGATGGACGCTTGGGTGACTCAGCCAGTTAAGCATCTGACTTTGGCTCATGTCATGATCCCACGGTCCTGGGATCGAGCCCTGCATTGGGCTCTCTGCTCAGTGGGGAGCCTGCTTCTCCCTCTCACTCTGGTGCAGCTCCCCCTGCTTGTGTTGTCTCTCCCTCTGTCAAATAAATAAATAAAATCTTGAAAAAAAATAATAGTGACTATACAACTATCAGAAACTATGGGAAGTAGTTAGAGCAGTTTTCAGAGAAGAATATAATGGCACTAAATATCTATATCAATAAAATGAAAAAATAAAAATGAATTAAGCTTGCAATTCAAAAAGTAGAAAAAGGAACAGAGTACCCCCAAAAAGAAAACAGAAGACGTTAATTTAAAAATCTGAAATAAATGAGTAAGAAAAAAATGTAGAGTAAATCCAAATGCTAGTTCTTTGGGACTACTGGCTAACCCAATTAAGATGAAAGGAAAAAATACTAATACATAGAACGAAAAATGATTAGGAGGGATATAACTATTAAAACAGAAGACTTTAAAAAATCAATAGAGACTACTTCATGCAACACTATGAAAAGAAATTTATAAACATTAGATGACACAGTTAATTTTGTAGATAAAACTATCCAAAATAGGCCACAGTAGAGATTAACTATCTAAATAGATGGTTATTATAAGCACAAATAGAGTAAGTGGTAGACAGTATGATAGTTTTTGAGTTCAATTTGATGATCAGACTCATCAAACACATGGTTTTAATCTAATACTACATTTAATTAGCTTAATAGAAAACTTAGGACTGGAGGTATGGCAAGTAGAGTGAGTACCTTCCTGTCTTTGAAAGGTGTAGCAATAATTCAAGTTCACAACATCTACAGGAGCTGGTGTGCACATGGGTTACCATGACACAGAGAAGCTGCAACTCCAGTTTCATGCCAGTCTTTTATACCATGTTAGTCAAGGCAGCCATCTTTAAAAACACAAGCTATGACATTTAGAAATTTAAAGTAATCCTGGTACATGGTCATCAGTGTTTGAGTTTTTTTTAAATGACCTAGACAATTTAATTATAAACTCCATTTGGGAAAAGCAAATAACCAAGAATACACACACACACACACACACACACACACAAAATCGCAACACCCCTGAAACAGAGCTAACAATGAGAGGGGCTAGTTTTACCAGATATTAAAACACATAATTTCTGTTATCAAAATAATGTATTACTGGTACACAAATGGACAAAGCAATGAAACAAAATAGAAAACACAGAAATAGACCCAAGTATATATTTAAAGACATCATCTCAAATAAATGGAAAAAACAAAGATGGATTTTTAAATAATTGGTGTTGGGATAGCTGAATAACCAAATGGAAAATGTTGAAATTAGAGGAATTAGAGATATAAATGTCAAAACAAATTAAAAAAGAAAACTTTGAAGTTCTAGAAGAAAATATGGATGAATTCCTCTATAATTGGTGATTCCAAATCCATAGTAAAGGAATGATTTGTAACACTTATAAATTATTTTAATGACATAAAAATGAAACATTTTCTTGGTAAAATGCTCCATAAGCAAAGTAGAATGACAAATGAAAAGCTGGGGAAAATATTTGCAACTTACATCACAGAGAAGAGCTAAAATTCTTCATTTTTTTAAAAATGTTTTTTTATTATATTATGATAGTCACCATACAGTACATCCCCGGTTTCCGATGTAAAGTTTGATGATTCCTTAGTTGCGTATACCGCCCAGTGCACCATGCAATACGTGCCCTCCTTACTACCCATCACCAGTCTATCCCATTCCCCCACTCCCTCCCCTCTGAGGGCCTCAGTTTGTTTCTCATAGTCCATAGTCTCTCATGCTTCATTCCCCCTTCTGATCACCCCCCCTTTCCTTATCCCTTTCTTCCCCTACCGATCTTCCTAGTTCTTATGTTCCATAGATGAGAGAAATCATATGATAGTTGTCTTTCTCTGCTTGACTTATTTCACTTAGCATTATCTCCTCCAGTGCCGTCCATGTTGTAGCAAATGTTGAGAACTCATTCTTTCTGATAGCTGAGTAATATTCCATTGTATATATGGACTTCTTAATCCATTCATCTGTTGAAGGGCATCTCGGTTCCTTCCACGATTTGGCTATTGTGGACAAGGCTGCTATGAGCATTGAGGTGCATATGGCCCTTCTCTTCACTACGTCTGTATCTTTGGGGTAAATACCCAATAGTGCAATGGCTGGGTCATAGGGTAGCTCAATTTTTAACTTTCTAAGGGACCTCCACACTGTTTTCCAGAGTGTCTGTACCAACTTGCATTCCCACCAACAATGTAGGAGGGATCCCCTTTCTCCACATCCTCTCCAACAATTGTTGTTTCTTGCCTTGTCAGTTTTGCCATTCTAACTGGCGTAAGGTGGTATCTCAGTGTGGTTTTGATTTGAATTTCCCTGATGGCTAGTGATTTTGAACATTTTTTCATGTTTCTGTTAGCCATTTGTATGTCTTCATTGGAAAAGTGTCTGTTCATATCTTCTGCCCATTTTATGATTTGTTTATTTGTTTCTCATGTATTGAGTTTGAGAAGTTCTTTGTAGATCTTGGATACCAGTCTTTTATCTGTAGTGTCATTTGCAAATATATTCTCCCACTGCGTGGGCTGCCTCTTAGGAACTGTTGAAAAGGAAAAACAAAGCTGGGGCATCACAATGCTGGATTTCGAGCTGTACTACAAAGCTGTGATCACAAAGACAGCATGGTGCTGGCACAAAAACAGACACATAGACCAATGGAACAGAATAGAGAGCCCAGAAATGGACCCTTGGCTCTTTGGGCAACTAATCTTTGATAAAGCAGGAAAAAACATCTGGTGGAAAAAAGACAGTCTCTTCAATAAATGGTGCTGGGAAAATTGGACAGCCACATGCAAAAGAATGAAACTTGACCACTCTCTCACACCATACACAAAAATAAACTCCAAATGGATGAAAGACCTCGATGTGAGACAGGAATCCATCAAAATCCTAGAGGAGAACATAGGCAGCAACCTCCAGGACATCGGCCAAAGCAACCTTTTTCAGGACACATCTCCAAAGGCAAGAGAAACAAAAGATAAAATGAACTTGTGGGACTTCATCAAGATAAAAAGCTTCTGCACAGCCAAGGAAACAGTCTAAAATTCTTCATTTTTAAAGAAGAAAATAGAGAAGAAAGAGGCCAACGATACTATAGAAAAATGAGGTATCAACATACAGTTTATTTTTTTTAAAGATCTTATTTATTTATTTGAGAGAGAGAGAGCACCAAAGAGAGAGCACGAGTGGAGGGGAGGGACCGAGGCAGAGGCAGAGGCAGAAGTAGACTCCCTGCTAAGCATAGAGCCTGATGTGGGGCTTGATCCCAGGACTCTGGGATCATGACCTGGGCCGAAGGCAGATGCTTAACCGACTGAGCCACCCAGGCGCCCCTCAACATACAGATTAAAGAAAAAGAAGTGCAAATGGTCTCTCTATATATGAAAATATGTTCACTTTTGTTTATAATAAGATAAATACACAGTTATGCTGAGTTTGTCCTGTACTAGGACAATCTAAAAGCTTTACAACATACTTCATTAATGAGACTGTACAGAAACTGGCACTATTATAAATTGTAGGGAGTTCTGAAAAATGCCCCAGCCCCATTGAAGGGGAATTTGGTAATATTTAAATATAAAATATTCATGTACTCTTTGACGAGCAATCCTACTTGTAGGAATTTATCCCCAAAATATAGTGGCAAAAACATGAGATGACCTATGCACAAAGCTAAACACTGAAGCAGTATTTATCATTGCAAATTGCAGGAAGCAAACCAATGACAATCAGTAGCTAAGTGACTAAACTGTGATTTACTCGTATGGTGGAGTACTACGCAACTAAAAAAGTAGTGAAAATGTCTCTTACTACTCTGGTATAATTCCCTGAATATAATGCTAAGTGAAAAAGCAAGTTTGAATTAAAGTATGTGTAGGAGGCTACTATTTACATAATTAAATACCTACCTAGCTAGCTAGATGACAAATAGATATGCTTGTATTAAAAAGAGTAATAGTTAAAAAAGCAATTTAAGGATACTTTAAAAAATTATGCTCAACAAAGGGAAAGAAATGAAAGAGAGACAAATCCAGAAACAGACTCTTAACCACAGAGAACAAACTGATGGTCACCCGGTAGGTGGAGGGGATGGGTGAAGTAGGTGATGGCGATTAAGGAGTCCATTTGTGATGAGCACTGGCTGATGTATGCAGTGTTAAATCAATATATTGTACACCTGAAACTAATATAATACTATCTGTTAACTAACTTGAATTAAAAATAAAATGATGCTCTATATAGAAGGGAGAGAATGGAATAGGGTAGATGAAACTGGGGGAGATGAAAACTAGACTTTTCTAAATTTCTAAAGTATAGATTTAATTTTAGAATTCTATGCATATTTTTAATATAACTATAAGGCAAAGTTTGAAATATCTTGCAAATTGAAATAAAACCAACAAATGAACCTAGTTGTGTCTCTAGCTAGTATCATAGCATAAAGAAAGAACATTGACCAAGTGAAGTGTCTTAAAGCACAGTAATCAGGCCATTCATCCCTAGAGGTATATATATTAAGGAGAAAAAGATCTGCAAAAAGTCTTAAAGTGTTTTCGAGAAGCATATTGGTGACGATAATATCGGCAATTTTATTTTGAGACTATATTTGTGATAAAACAAATGAGTTATTATGTTGGTGTTTTTGAACGTCAGGATTTTTTGGTTTGGATGAAAGATCATGGTGGTGATGAGAATATGTCTTATATAGAGAGTGTCGTTAACTGAGGGTCCCTTCAGATGCCGCTCTTTGAAACCTGTTGTGCATTTGCGCCAAGACCACACCTCCCATGGGCTGCTCTCCCTCAATGACTGAGTGTGACAGGGATATTAAGGTGGACCTGTGAATCTTTATTGACTGACTTTGGTTCAAGGACGTGGCTTTGCTCAATCTTCCTTAGATGGCACTGCCGTCTGGGATGCTTCCAACCACCCCTCCTGCCTCCCCTGTCTCTGTCTCTGTCTGTGTCTCTGTCTGTGTCTCTGTCTGTCTCTCATTTTAATTTTGCCTCATCTTTTCTAAACTCTCCTTGTCACTAGAGGTCAGACTTAACCTCTTCATGCTGCCAGTTTTATTAAAGGAGTAACACAGGGGTTTATACAGAGAGGGTAATGCAGCAAGCCTTTCTAACAGTCTTCTTCAGGTATCTTTCTCGCCAGTCTCGCATTGATACATCTCTTCTTCCCTACAGCCCTCCCTTCATCTGTCTACTCTTCTGCTGTGAACCCACCACCCTCATGTGTGACAGTCCCTGCCATCTTGTGCAGTTGTTGAAAAATGCAGTATGGGCTTCTGTTTTGACTGCTTTTCGCTGGTGAGAAGCTGCCCCCTGGAATTCCAGGATGTCAAATTCTTCATCTCCTTATATAGAATCTTTCAAATATATGAACTAGAGCCACACACATAGAGATTAGGCATGACAGCCTAAAGATTAAAGATGCTAAGCCCGAAGGCCTTCATCTTTCTAAGGCCTATTTTCTCCTCAGTGTTCTATGGAGGGATGAGGCTGATTCCCACAGGTAGAGAGGTGTCTGGAGGCAGGCATATCAAGGAAAAGCTTGCTTTCTTTGCTTTCTGTTTTCTCATTGGCTTTCACTATATAACCAGAAGATCAGGAATATCAGGTAAAAGACTTAGATGCCTCCCAAAAGAGTAAAAATAAGGTTGTATTTGAATGTGTTTTCAGAATAAAATCAAATTTAGAACGTTTATTTCCTCTCTCAGCAACATTTTTTTTTTTGGGTCCCCCTTACAGTGTGAGAACATCTTAACTTACCATGTTTAGGAATTAACTAGAGAATTTTTCCATAGGTACCAAAAAAGAGGAGTTCGGGGACACTTTCTCAGACAGAAGCCAGGTCATTTTGTCCCTTCAAAGAAAAGCACAACTTTTCATCCAGGGGGGAGTAGAGTTTGACTGATGGATGATACCACAGATTTCAGGGCTCCCACTTGGGTTTTTTTCAAAATAGAAGATGAAAAGGAACAGCTGTCTAGTGTGCATGTTAGCACTTCTCGTTTTTCTTCTGTGTGCTTCGAACAGTTGAGGCTCTTTCCAGAGATGATAGCTTTACTGTACATTTGGTAATTTATAAACCCTTCCTCATAGAAAAGGGGCAGGGGGGAAGTGGTGCCATTTATCTTAATGAAAATTTGATTCTCATTCCTCCCTATCAATAAACGAATCTCATTTCTCAAGAAGTCTTTTTCTTTTCTGAAAGTGATTAGAATACAAAATGATGACCTCCTGGAAATGTCATGGAAATCACAGTATGTTGTGTAAAAGTTCCTAAACCATAAGTCTTTCTAAATATGATCCTGATCAACCTAATTCCTAAGGAACATTGTTTCAATTAAATTAAAAAAGGAAGGAAGGAAGGAAGGAAGGAAGGAAGGAAGGAAAGAAAGAAAGAAAGAAAGAAAGAAAGAAAGAAAGAAAGAAAGAAAGAAAGAAAAAGAAAGCAAGCCACCAAGAATAGTTTACAAGAAAATACAGGAGAGTCAAAACCACACATTGGATTTAACTCCACTATTTTTCCCTCTTAGATATTTAAAAAATAATCCCTTAGATATTAAAGATAGATTCTCCTATTGAATTAATGTTCAAAGGAAAGAACTTGAAACTGTTCACTGGTTGCTTTTATTCCTTTTATACAATTTGTGGTATCCATGTAGCTTTTGAGGAACATACAGGTTAGAAAAGTACGTATATGAGAAAACAAAAGTAATCAGAGAAATGCAAATTAAAAGCACAGTGAGATACTAGTACAAGCATAGTGAGTTGCTTAAGAGAAGAGAGCAGTTACTAGGAGCAGACCACGCTGGTACTGTCCTTGGACTTCCAGCTTCCAGATATGTGAGAAAATAAATTTCGATTGTTTAAGACCCCCCAATCTATAGTATTTTGTTATAGCAAACCCAGATTGATTTTACAGAGCAAATATACAATAATACACTGGAAGGAGGAATGTGAAGATGTTTACCAATGTTAGAGAAATTTATAAAATACTATTTGAGGAGAGGCAGGATTTTTTTCCCTCCTAATTTATATAAAGTACAAAGTAAAACAGGTGTTATATGGTCCTGGAGAAAATGTACTAGACAAAGCAACAGGTGCCCTACATCAAAGTACAATAGAAATATATCTCCCATATTTAATACTCAAATAAATTGTCTAAAAATCCACACATTGTGATAAATAAAATCATAATTTTAAAATCAAGTTTGCAAATAATTTCCATATTGGCCTCAAAAAAATAAAATTTATATTATTTGAGATCACACAAATACATGCATATAGTTTTGTCAGTAAGCTTATCCTTGGAAAATAAAGCTATTTCTGACAACTGCTTTTTCATATATGTGTGCTTATTTCCTAGGAGGATAATATTGTAGAAGTTTTACAATAAACTTTTACTCATCCACTACATTTTACTATACTCTCCACTAAATTTTTCTTAAGTGAATAGACAAAAACATCATTTCAAAGTAATCGAGGCACAGAGAAGCTGAATTACATATTCACACAAGTGCAGATGAATTGAATATAAATTCTAGAATTACTAAATGTAGGCTATGCCCGATTTCACTGGCTAGAAATCAAACCTACGTATCAGAATTCTAGGCTAGATTGGAGTGATGATTACGGGTGATTAGCTTTCCACAGAGGTTTCAAGACCACCAGCCTCTGATAACTCCTAGGGGCACCTCCTGATAAAGGCTGCATACCTCACTCTACCCCCACTCCTGTTACTTTAAGGTTTCCTCTTACCAGTGAATTGTCATTGTTTTCTGTAAAAATACTATGGCATCAAATGATGTTTTGATATATTGTGAGGCTTCAGTATAGTAAAATAAAGCCTTGGGGTTAGTGATATTTAAGTTAAAAACTGAATGCCAACTGATTATCATCTTTAGAGTCGAAATAAACATATCCTCCCTTAGGGCTTGATTTGAAGATAATTGAAAGTATTTGCAAAATACCTAGCATAGAGACTAGTACAAAGACTGCCCAGTAGATAAAAAAGTATTGCTATTAAGACCAATTTAATCTCAAGTTTGATTTAGCGTTTATTTAGAAACTGCTTATTAGAACACATCTCAGTGATTATCCAAACCTTGCCTATTAGAAAACTCCTAATTTAACATTTAAAATTCTGAGATGCTTAATAACTTGTGAATATTTACTGAAAGACTTTGTAATCTTTAAAATAAGTGACCTCTTAAGAAAATAACTCATGGAAATATTTCTATTTTAACAGGTTTCCATTTTTCCTCTTTTGTTATTTACTCTCTTTGAGTGTTAATCTAGTAATATGAGTATGTGTGATGACGCAAACAACATAATTAAATCATAAAACCAGAAGTCTAATTTTGAGGACTAAGAATATATTTAGACTCATTCATGTAGGATTATATAAATGCCTTTAGCTAGTGATTAAACATGATTGGTAAAAATTAACTCGTCCACATAACTTTTACCCCATTTTGAGAGTGTAGTGGAGTGTAAACAACAAAGATGGAGTATTTGCCTTTATAAAACTTATAACCCTAATGTTTTGTAACAGACCTACTTCACTTCTTGAGGAAGTGACTCCTTTTGTGATATTTATTTAAGCGAGGTTTCTCAGGTCACTGACTATTAAATAAATCTAGTTAAGTAAGAGTAATGCATGTTAACGATTCAAGAATTCCTTACCACACACTGCATTAACTTTCTTGCCCAATATTCCCCTTGCTGAGAAGTTTCCGGTTCTCAGATGTAGCATGGTATAATAATTGATTATTTATATAACTTTTTGACTCTGCTGCATATAGCTTAGGAGTTCTAGGCCTTATGCTCTCTGTTCCCAGTTTGTATAACAAAAATACTTTTATCTTCTCATAGAGGTTATAGGAAATGATATACCTCTATGTATGTAAGACTTGAATGATAGTAAAAAAAGAGGAACAGTGTGATCTTAATGTATTGTCAGTATAATAGTCAACTCCAGAACTTATTTTATAACCTCCCTTGAATTCTTTTTTTTCTTAAAGATTTTACTTTTTTTAAAGTCATCTCTTTACCCAACAGGGCGTTCAGACTCACAGCCCTGCGAGCAAGAGCCTCATGCTCCTCCAGCTGATCCAGGCAGGCGCCCTGTATTCTTAATGTTTCTTTTTCTCTAACGGAGATGACTCAACCTAGTTCCTTTCCTTTTTTACCTTTTTTTATATCCTCATAAAGGTAAGATTAATGCTGTGTGCCAATAAGGGAATTGCTAGTATTTTAATTTTCTTATAAATAAATTGTACTTAAATCATAAGCAATCTAAGATTATTGTGGGTAGTGAGAAGTATAAATTAATTTGCATGTGTGATAAAAAGAATAAAACAGACATGTAAATGAAATTAACTGTATCTGGCTTGAGTATTGATATAGGCATGTATGTTATTTATAGACCTGATTCTAATTATTCATAATTACAGATTCTATAACTGCATAAAATTAAGGTTGAGGGATGTAGTAAATTATAATAATTGTGTATGATTTATAATGATTGTGTATATAGTTTTTGTGTTACAAGAAGCGTGGTTTTTAACCCCTGAATGTTTTTCGTATATTTGTTTTCTAATGTATTATAACTAAAGACCTGCTTTTTTATAGGACATTAACAAGTGCTGGTAAAGACCTGCAAGATAATTTTCTGAAGGCTCTGGCAGTGAGAGAAGAAGACAATCGCAATGGAAAAGTGAGCGTGAGTACATTTCATCCACCAGCTAAAAATGTATACATTAAAGGGACAGTCGGTATTAAAAATACATGTTTTAACATCTTCCCTGAGAAGTAATTCATGAGGGATACAATATGGCTCTTTGTCTTATATGTTATACACATTATGTAGAAAAAGGTTTATTCCCACTTACATCTATAGAAGAACCCCCATGGTGAAAAACAATGATTCCATACAACTATTGTAGAGAAAATGCATTGGTAGACTGGTTGTCATCTCCAACATTGTGCTAGTCTCAGTTGAAACTTGCTGCTGCTTTTCAGCTCAGCCTCCTAGTACACTCCTCCAAGTCACATCATCCACTGACCCCTAAGTTTTGCCCTGTGCCTACCTGATTCCCTGGTACTTTCAGAAGATAGTCCTGTAGCTTGCCTTGTAATCCTACTTTGGGAGATGTGATAGAAACCACAGAATGGAGAGACATAATTTTTTAACCATCCAAAGAGAATACGGTCTTTATTAAAATGTGGACTAGGTCAATATGTAGTTTTTAGTGTTATTTGGAATACATATTTACTTTTACCTTTTGTTAATATAGTATTAGTGGTAACAGTCTTCTGTAGGTTTTAGAATGTTCCAAGTCAAGGATAAAAAAAGGCAAATACTCATGCTCAAACTGTAATAAGTGACATACAGAAAAATAATCAGAAGTAGTGTGATGAAAAATTTACAGCAACAGAAAAATATGTGTATAAGGAGGTCTATTTTACCAAAGTTTTCTCAAAAAATAGCTGGAATTTTTCTGTCAGGGCCTTGAAAATTTCACACGCAGACAAAATCCTCAATATACTTCATAGAAAAATTCATACTTTGGTTAGATAATTTAATAGGATTAATCTGGACTTGAAATCAGGGAATACTTCTTGGAAGAGGTAGACAAGTGAGATATAAGAAGTGAAGTTGGAAATATGGATAGAGACTAGACTCTGAAGGGCCTTCTAAATTACAACAGGAAAGTTTGAAATTTATCTGACTCATAATAGTAAGAGCAGCTAAAAAGGTGGGAATAAAGGCAAAAAAATGGGATGTCATAGGAATCCCCGATAAGGACTTTCAGGAAGGAACAAATGATCATTAGTGATCAAACAAGATAAGGATTAAGAAAGTATTCATATAAATTTAAAAATATACTTGAGAAGAACAAACTCCATTTATAGTAAAAATGGAAATCTGATTCCATAAGGTTGAAAAAAATGGCCCATGATTAGACCGTAGAACCAACTAACACGAATAGCTTTAGAGACCCTAAACCCACATTTTTAACCACAGTGGTATACTTCCTCTCAAAAATATCTTTTTAAGTCTTTCTCTCCTGTTGGTATTTCCTTTAACAACGAGTGACAGACTCGTCCACTCATTTACCTAGATAGAAACATGTCAGTTACTGCAGACTTCCTACTCTCTCTCACTCATGTTGAATGAACCACTAATTTCTTCTAAATATAAGTCAAATTGCTTCACTTTCACCATCCCAACTATCATTTACTTAGATTTGGAATATTATAATCTTAAGGAAATTACCGTAATAGTCTCCGAAATGATACAGCTATGTATTCTCTTACCCAGCTCCCATCCACTTGCCAATCACTCAATACTTTTTCTTGTGCAGTTGCTCACGCCTGAAACTGTTCTACTCCCTGGGACCCTGGGGTACTACAAAATCCAGGACCCTAAAGGGTTTATATTTTAGAGAGGGAGATAGGAAATAAGTAAGCAAAATAAAAGTGGAAAATTAATTTCATCTCTGGATAGGTATTATGGAGGACATAAACATAGAAAATCAAGTAGAAAGAGATAGAGTGGTTGGTTGATTTATCTAAGGTATACAGGAAAATCACTTTGAGAGGCGACATCTGTTGGCACTTCCATGACGTGAAGAAAATAACCACAGAATTTGAAGGGAGAGACACCCCAAATAGAAAAGGAGTTGAGAGAGAGAGACATATTAAGAAAAAGGAATAGCCTATTAAAAGCTGAGATAATAGCAGTCATGACATAGTCAAGAGATGGTAAGAAGACCAGAATGGCTGAAATATATTTACTGAAAGGGATTATAGAGACAGGTGAGCTCAGAGAGGAAATCAGCACCCAGATCATAGAGATTTTAAGGAATTTTGATTTTATTCTTTAATTTTAATTTTTATATTCTTCTGCTTTTAAACTAGAAAGTCAATGGACAACTTAAATAGAGAAGTGACCTAATCTTGTTTACACTTTAGAAAGATTGATCTCACTGCTTCTGTGAAGGATGGAAGATGTGGGAAGGAGGCCTAGAGAGAGGCAAAGAGGTAATAGGGAACTTTTGTAATCAACCAGCAAGAGATGAAACTCTTAGAACAGGGTAGTACTGGTAGAAAGGGAGGGAAGTTAACTGAATCATGTCTGTGTTTTGGACACAGAACAGACAGGACTCATTGATGTATTTGATGTGGACTATTAAAGAGAGGAAGTACGATGACTACTCAGTTTTTGGCTTGAACAAGTGGTAGATGTTGGTGCTACTCACTGTGACAGGAGAACTCTTGAATGCTGATTTCAGGAATCAATAATGAAATTGTGCTGTGAAATACTGCTGTGCAGTATTAATTTTGTGACACCTATTAGATACTCAAGTGGAGAAGTTGATTGTCTTTTACATATATTGCTTTGGAACGTAAGGGAGACATCTTGGTTAGAATATAAATCTGAGAGATACCAATATCCAAGAGGTATGCAAAGTCATAGGTTTGCAAATATTTATTAGGTAGAGAGTGTAGGTAAAAAGAGTGAAGTCCTATGATGGGTCTTTAGGTTACCCCAACATTTAGAGATCTAGAATGTGTGAAAGAGCCAGTAACTGATACTGAGAAGTAGCAAGTAGGAGAAAAGTCAGGTGGGAGCCATGTTGAAACATGGAAGAAGAAACAATTTCAAAGGAAAGAATGCTCACCATGTCAAATGTTGTTGAGAGGTTAAGTAAGATGATGCATTAGTTTCCCCCTGGCTGCCATAACAAATGACTACAGACTGGGGGCTTAAAACAACAGAAACTTAGTTTTTCACAGTTCTGGAAACCAGAAGTCTGAAATTAAGTTGTTGGCAGAACCCTGTTCTCTCTAAAAGATCTACAGGAGAATCTCTTCTATGCCTTTCCCTTAGCTTCTGGTGTTTCTGGAAATCACTGGTGTTCTTTGGTTTATAGACAGACATATCACTCTAATCTATGCTTCCATCATCACATGGATTCTCCCTCTGTACCCGTGTTTCTGTCTTCTGTTCTTATAACAACACCAATCATATTGGCTCCTCTTCCCCAACTGAGTATGGCCTAATCTTAGTTTTATTACATCTGCAAAAACCTTGTTTCCAAATAAGGTCATATTCTTAGGTACCAAGGGTTAAATCCTCAACATATCTTTTGGGGGGAGCGTAATTCAACCCACAACACATGATTAAAAGTTTGACATTGTTTTTCTAGGTAAATGTCATTGTTACATTGGTGAGGGCTGTTTCAATGAGGGGTATGGGCAAATGTCTCATTGGAGTAGGTAGAAAAAAGAAAAAGTATGTAAATGAAAATGAGAAACAACTGTTTTTTGAGGATTTTTGCAGTGAATCATAGTGTAGACATTGAGTGACAGCTGGAGTAGTAGGGCCTGGAGTCCAGGAAGTTTGTTTTGTGATGTTTTAATTTAAGACAGATAATGTTAACCCGTGTTTTATGTTAATGGGAATGATCAAGTAAGTACAGAGGTAGCTACTGATGGCACGGGGAGAAAGAAAATAATTGCTGGAAAGAAGTCCTTAAAAGAAAGATGGAATCCAGAACACTAGGAAAGGGTTTGCCTTTGAGAGGGGCAGAAGCCACCCTTAAAGTTATAGCGAGAAGGAAGAAAGAGTCTGTAGGCACATCTGCTAAGTAGGTTGGTGAATTTGGGTTTGGAATGATGAGCGAGTGCTGCTATGAGTGCATCTGTTTTCTCGGCATTGTTGCTCTGAATGATCTTTAAATTCATCATTATGGATTTGTTTTTCCCTAGAGAAGGTCCTAAATTTAACTTTTACTGAGTATACTAAATAGTTAATGTTGAATGTTGGGTAGGTGGTCACTGATTTGGAAACTGGAATCTTATCAGACTCATAGCTTTGCTGACTCTGAAAATAACATGGTCATTCATTTATTTGGGCCTTTGAATTTGTGATATTGTAATAATCAGCAGAATATGTATCATTGTATCAAGGGCAGCATTTAAGGTTTAATTTTCTGTTTCCTAGTCTGGTCTTAAAGCAGACTCCAAATGGTTTTATAGAAAACTATTTAAAAGGGAATAAACATATTTTAGACAGATCTAATTATGAGGATCATAAGCTTACTTAAAAGCCATTTAGTAAATGGATGCATTTTTTAAAAAGTCGTCCTATAAAGTATACAATATTCATGAGATTTGAGTCTATATTAATTTGCTGTCAACAGAAATTATATGTGAACTTTATGAGGTCTGAACTCTCTAAGGGAAATGACAATTTCCTAAGTATTACCATTTCTCTACATAGTGAGTGCAAAATAAATGGAGAATTTCAACCCAGAGGCTCATTTGCTTCTCTTTTTGTTTCATCTTAATGAATGTACATGCTGGAAAAATTATGATATAGTTTTAGAACTGACATAGTTAATCTGTGTGGCCTAATAAGGCTTGAAGGACTAATTCCATAGCAATTTTCCTAGGTAATTTTCTTTAAATGTAGCTAGGAAATTAGAAGAAGATTGGATTTACGTTCCCACACGCACAACTTTTTATTTTATTTTTAAGTTGGGTGATCCCAGGTTTCAAATGCTATTTAGTGTAATTGAATCTTGTTCTGGGTGTCCTCTTTCTCCCTCTGGTCAACTAATTGCAAATTGATTTACTAGTTTTCTCCATTTAGGCCTTGAATTTTCTCTGCCAAAGAGCCTAGAGCTTGGGAAAACAGCACTCCTGTCTGTCCCCACTTCCCAGTGGGCCCCCACCCCAATACCTCAATGCTTAAGTTATAGAATTACTTGCTTATTATATATATTCATAACATTTCTATAAACCTGCTGCTTAGGCATGTAGTCTTAGGGCTATGCCCTGGGAGGGAACAGGGTTTTATGACAATTGAAAGTTTATAGATATTGTTTAGATAAATCCTTTTTTAAAAAAGCTTGTATTAAGCTGGAGGTAACTTGATTTAATTCAAGAATCAATATTATTTTATGAATGCCTCTGAATTTCATACATAATATATATTTCATATAAGTATGTATAATATATGTATATGCATATATACACACACATATATAAGCATATTATACAAAACATACACATTCCTTTCTTTACATTTTTTCCCAAAATACTCTTGTTTTAAGTTACTGTGGTGTTCTGTGCACTTAGTTTAGACAAAACGTTGAGACTTATGTGTAATTCATGTATAAAAATGTTAAAAGGATTTTTATTAATTGTGTAGTGCTTCATATGACAGATACATATCTATGAGTATGCTTTCCTGCTAATATAACTATTTAATTTTAAATATCTACCATGCATGTATGAAAATATTTCTACCTTATGATTCATATATTTCAGATTTTAAAATTCTTTAAAAACTAAAATGATTAACCATTTCCTTCTCATTTATAAGCAGATTTATTGTTTCCTGAGAAAGTCTATTTTTCTGATTGCTTATGTCGTGAAGCTTTGAACACCACACTACAGTGAGGCATTCATTAAGTGTATGTTTATGCCAGGTGCTTGGAAAAAAATTAAGCAAGTGTGGTCCTAGATATCCATTAACTCAGAAGCAAATCACATTGATGTGTAGTGGACATAAAAAATTTATGGATTTTTGGTGGTCTTTTGGGTTTCCTATATATAGTGTCATGACTTCTGCAAATAGTGAAGGTTTTACTTCTTCCTTGCTAATTTAGATGCCTTTTATTTCTTTTTGTTGTCTGATTGCTGAGGCTAGGACTTCCAGTACTGTGTTAAATAAAAGTGGTGAGAGTGGACATCCCTGTCTCATTCCTGACCATAGAGGAAAAGCTCTCAGTTTTTCATTTAGGATGATACTGGCTGTGGGTTTTTCATATGGCCTGTATTATGTTGAGGTATGTTCCCTCTATGACATGATGCTAAATAGGGAAAACCTGAAAGACTCCACCAAAAAACTGCTAGAACTGATAGATAAATTCAATAACGTTGCCGGATACAAAAATCAATGCATAGAAATCTGTTGTATTTCTATACAATGATACTGAAGCAGCAGAAAGAGAAATTAAGAGTCAACCCCGTTTACAATTGCACCCATAACAGTAAGATGCCTAGATATAAACCTAACCAAAGAGATGAAAGACCTTTACTCTGAAAAGTATAAAACACTGATGAAAGAAATTGGAAAGGATACAAAAAATGGAAAGACATTCCATGCTCATGGATTGGAAGAACAAATATTGTTAAAATGTTTATACTACCCAAAGCAATCTACACATTTAATGTGATCCCTATCAAAATGCCACCAGCATTTTCACAGAGCTGTTTAGAACAAACAATCCTAAAATTTGTAGGGAGCCACAAAAGATCCTGAATAGCCAAAGCAACCTTGTAAAAGAAGAGCAAAGTTGGAGGCATCACAATTCTGGACTTCAAGTTATATTGTAAAGCTGTAGTTATCAAAATAGTATGGTACTGGCACAAAAATAAACATACAGATCAATGGAACAGGAAAGAGAACCCAGAAATGAACCTGCACAACAATATGGTCAATTAACCTTCCACAAAGCAAGGAAGAATATCCAACAGGAAAAAGACAGTCTCTTCAACAAATGGTGTTAAGAAAACTGGACAGCAACATGCAAAAGAATGAAACTGGACCACTTTCACACACCATACACAAAAATAAATTCAAAGGGGATTAAAGACTTAGATGTGAGACCTGAAACCATAAAAATCCTAGAAGAGAACACAGGCAGTAACTTCTTTGACATCAGCCAGAGCAGCTTCTTTCTAGATACATTTCCCAATGCAAGGGAAACAAAAGCAAAGGTAAACTATTGGGACTAGATCAAAATAAAAAGCTTCTGTACAGTGAAGGAAACAACAAAACTAAAAGGCAGCCTATGGAATGGGAGGGGATATTTGTAAATGACATATCTAATAAAGGGTTAGTATCCAAAATATATGAAGAATTTCTAAAACTCAACACCCTAAAAATGAATGATCTAATTAAAAAATGGGCAGAAGACATGAGTAGACATTTTTTCCAAAGACATACAGATGGCCAACAGACACATGAAAAGATGCTCGACATCATTCATTTTCAGGGAAATACAAATCAAAACTACAGTGAGGTATCATTTCACACCTGTCAGAACAGCTAAAATCAAGAACACAAGAAACAACAGGTGTTGGTGAGGATGTGGAGAAAGGGTAACCCTCCTGCACTGTTGGTGGGAATGCAAACTGATGCAGCCACTCTGCAAAACAGTATGGAGATTTCTCAAAAAATTAAAAATAGAACTACCCTATGATCCAGCAATTGCACTACTAGGTATTTACCCAAAGAATACAAATATACTAACTGAAAGGGAGATATGTACTCTGATGTTTATAGCAGCATTATCTACAATAGCCAAATTATGGAAATATCTCAAGCATCCGTTGACTGATGAAAGGATGAGAAGTGATACACACACACACACACACACACACACACACACACACACGAATACTACTCAGTCATAAGAAAAGATGAAATCTTGCCATTTGCAATGACAATTGGAACTGGAGAATAGTATACTAGGCAAAATAAGTCAGAGAAAGACAAACACCATATGATTGCACTCATATGTGGAATTTAAGAAACAAGAGCAAGAGGAAAAAGAGAGAGGCAAACCAAGAAATAGATTCTTAACTATAGAGAAAAAACTGATGGTTACCAGAAGGAAGGGGGTGGGCTAAATAGATGGTGGGGATTAAGGAGTTCATTTGATAGCATCGGATGTTGTGTGGAAGTGTTGAATCATTATATTGTATACCTGAAACTAATATTATACTGTATGTTAACTAACTGGAATTTAAATAAAAAACTTAAAAATTCAAAGAACTAAGCACCTTGTGTGATATTGAAAAGTCATTTTCTCAGAAAAATCAGCAAGAGTGTTAAATATATTAAATATTTAAATCAAGTTGAGATTAAGGGTATTTTTTTCTTGCAATGTCCAAAAATACCTTATTAGAAATGGTAAATTACAGAGGGTGTTTGAATGAAGATGGAATGTCTTGAGAGCATTTCATGTATATGATAGAGACTAAAGAAAATTGTAAAGGTCAAAAATGTGATGATCGTATGAAAAGAAGACTAGGTAGATATTAGAATAAAGAGGTAAAATGGGTTATTGTGAAACAATAGTTTTCAGTTTCTTAATTGATCACTCGGAGCTATTTACAGTTGATCAATGTTTCTCTCCTATCTTGGTGTCTATGACATAATTACCTTATAGTTTTCTTACTTTAGATTTCATTCTCTTTCTTGGACTGACCACCTGATACCTCTCCTTGAACCTACATCCTTTCCACTATACACATTTTTCCTTGGAATGATCCAGCCCCTGTATATCCAGAACCATGAATCCACTGAATATGTTTCTTGCTACCAAATCAGAGGCGTAGGTCTTTGCTGTTATCTATTAATTAATTTATTCAAATATTCATTAAATGGTGATAGCTATTCTATACTAGGCATTGTACTAGCTTCTGGGGATACAGTGGATTTCAAGTGCCTTATGGATCTGAGAGTTGCTTGGGGAAGAAAGTGAATAATCAAGTAAGCATACAAATAAAGCAGAGTTACAACTGTGACAGGCGCTATGAAGGAACAACACAACAAGTTCTGATTATGTATAAATGGTCAGGAGATGTTATAATCAGATTTTCAGACAGAAAAAAAAAATAGGACATCTTCAGGATAGAGAATAAACTAGAGAGGATAAAATAGATCCCAATACATGCAAGATCAGATTAGAGAAGATAAAATAATAGCTTGGATCTGGAAGATGATAGGGAAATGAAGAGAACTGATTTGACAGCTATTTACAAGGTAAACTAGGCAGGATGTGGTGACGGGATATAGCCAAGACCAGGGTTGAAACTATGGTAGTAGACATGGATAACTGGCCTCCACAGCTGGATAGATGTTGCTGCGACTCTTTGAGACATGGTGCCTTCAAAGATCAGGAGAGGGACACAGAGAGATCATGGATCTGATTGTGGATATATTGAGTTTAAGTTGTCTTGGCAAAAGAAGTTGTTGAAATGTTAAGTAGGTAACTGGAGAAAAAAAGATCTCCTAAAATTTACTCCAGTGTTTATCTCCACGTTGCTATACCTCAGATACTTAAGTTTATATATGCATCGAGATTAATTTTCTTTTCCTCCTCCGCTCCTCAGATCTCACATCCAGTGGGTCACCAAGTGCAGTGAATTCTCAAATATGTCTCAAATAAATGGGGGGGGGGGAGCAGGGAACCCAAAGAAGTAGGCAACAGCCATCTGAGAGGGTTCTGTTGTGTTGTGTTCAGTAACATGAGACAGTGCCTGGAAGGGGATGAGTAACTGTCAAAGAACTTAGACAAATGGTCGATGTGATCAGACATGCATTTTAAGAATACACTGGCAGCACTGTGGGGGGATACATAACTCTGTAAGAAGGGGAATGAGATATGAGACAGGGAAGCCAACTGAAAGGCCATTGTAACATTTTAGAGAATAGATAATAAAAGATGGAGATAAAAAAAATGACAGGATGAATGGTGGGAAAAGATAGAGTTTGGTAATTTTGGAGATAACTACAAACCATCTTATTCGTTTTGATTTAGGAAATGGGAGTTGAGTACTATTCTCGTGTTTCTACTTGGGAGATTCAATAGGGTGTGAGCAGTTGGTGATAATTTTATTAATGGGAAGAGAAGTATAATCCTGGCATTAGATGATTTACTGTATTTCAGTGGAGAAGAGCGTAGAAGTTGGAGGTGGATAGTAACTAGACTCAAGTTCTAGATTTACTGCTTACCCAGTATTACAGATCACAAAAGGTCTGTGCTGACTTTTCCAAGCCACAATGCCTTGCTCTGTCTTATAGGGCTTAAAAGAATACCCTCATTATAATATTGATTATTGAAAAGAAAATGCAGATTAGATACTTGGCACACTGCATGATACATGACAAGTATTTAACAAATGTGATTTCTGCAGTAAAAGAAAATTATAACATTGCTAGAGTTACAATACTGAATAAAAAAGAAGTTGTAGAAAATATGCAATAGTTTTCAAGGGAAGCATTGAATGGTTTTGAGTCTCTCTTTAGAAAAGATGGTTGAAAGGGTTCCTTAAGACATTCAGATACTTACAGATTTTATTAGGGGTTTAAAGATTGTTGGTCATTACCAAGATATTATAGAAATCAGAATATTAAATACTCTATGTTACGGATTTTGTTTTATGTTATAGGAAACCACAGTCTATTTTATTAATTGTCTACTCTGTGCAAATCACTTAGCTATTTGCCATAAAGGTAGAAAAGGCACGCCCCCCCCCCAACTCTCTTTCTAATGTAATAGGATTATGTAACTCTTTTAAGTGGCTAAGTGGCAGAGTGGGGACGGGGTGGGGTGAGTTGTTCTTTTTCAGATGGTAGTAAACTAAGAATCTTGGATTTATTGAATGGAAAAAACAAAAAAATATTCCCTTCCTGATCAGAGACTCATGAGGATTGTAATGAAAGGTCACATGCTGTTCCAGGCTGAGAAAATGGAACCTGTTGACACTTATTTTCCCACTGAATGTTGACTGTGTAAACAGTTACATGGCTGACTAGTTTGGGCTTTGAAATATGCATTATTGAAGCTGGTATAAAAGCACTGCTTACAACTTTTCCTTCAGAGTCATTCAAAGAAACCACTGTACGTGGGTAAGGAAAACCTATGAATTAGGCAGTTCCTAATATACCCATTTCCTGTGTTGAAATCTCTATGAAACATAAGATTGCGTTGTATATGACCAGTAACATTGTGCTGACATGATCTTTTCCCTCCTTGCTATTTTCCAACTTCTATAAAATGTTCCCTTTTAAGAAAATGAAGGTATTATACAGATGTTTATTTCCTTTTTAATTGAATCCATGCCTGTCCATTAATAAACCCTTATGGAAACTATATGACTCATTCAATCATACCTTCATTTTAAACAAATTACATCAGTGTTTGGAAAATAAAATGCACATCAACTTACATTTTACTGAAAAAAGTATAGTTGAATAGATCTTTAATTTTTTATTTCCTAGATAAAAAATATGATACAGAGACAGTGAGAAATTCTGGAAAGAATAGATGTTATGGAGCATGTTAATCTGAGTTTGATTCTTGGATTTCCCACTGATTACAAGCTAAACGTCAGGTCTTCAACTGTACAGAGCCTGAGTTTCCTATATGAAAATATTGTTATTTTCATATAGCTGAGATAATTCTAGAATAAAATTATATAATATTTAAGGCACAAATAAGCTAATACTTAGTAGGTGTTTAATAAAATATAAGGAATATGCTTTTTTTTTTTTTAAATAAGTAATATGTGTCCTGATATTTCAGGTTCATGAGAAGTAGAGCCTAAGGTGCAGAGTTTAGTGGAAGTTGTTTGGTGGGAAAGTTCTCTCATGTGAAACCTGTTAAGGGCATGACGGCAGGATGATAGTACAGAAGAGAAAGGTAGGCAGAGATGTAATGTCAGTGGAAATCTAGTTTTAGTCTGATCACATAGGGAGCTCTGGTGCGTAAATTGTATCAGTTTGTTTTGCCTTGAGGCAAGGCGGGGTGTGTTTTATACACTCTCCTTCCCCCTTCCTGTCTCTATCAATTAATCATCAGCTGCCGCAAGGGTTGGGGGGAGGAGGGAGTAAAGTGGCTCAGGTCAGCTAAGGGCAGTCCTTTTTGAGGAGAGAACAGGTGTGAACCATTAGCCATTAACACCTGCAGCATCTGGAGCTGGGTGCCCCAGTCTGGGAAAGGGGATCTGGGCGGGACACTGCCAACATCCACTGCAGATGCAAAAGGCTAGTTTTAACCATTTTTGAAAGAAATGCCACTCTTTCAATATGTAATCGTATATATGCCAAAAAATATTTTCATTTAAGGTATTTAAATTTATCAATCATTTTTATATAAAGGTTTAATTGCTTCTTTAGTGTCCTGTTTCTAAAATGAGAATGGTTATTTGAACTAAATACAATGTATTTTACTGCAGAGGCATCTTCATTTATAAATAATCACAAGTCCAAACATGGTTTCCAGGTCCAGAAATTTTGCATATATAATAAGCTTTCCCATTTAAATCTTATACTCACTAATACATGTTCCCACATATAATAGGTGCTGTTTTGATGGATGGACAGAATCAAGCCAGTGAATCTACTCATGATTCAGGAACCAGCATCATGTCAGAATGCATTTAGGAAAGACATGTTTGTGAATATAATAATTGTGGTCATGGGGTTGGAGATATAGTTTATTGCTTTCTAAACACTAAGTATTTTCAAATTTAGTGCAATCTTTTTTTAAGCTTTTAATTAAGTGACAGTTAACATACACTGTAGTATTAGTTTCAGGTGTACAACGTAGTGGTTCAGCACTTCCGTACATCACTGGGTGCTCATCACTTTAAGTGCCCTCCTTAATCCCTATCACCTCTTTAACCCATTCCCCACCCCCCACCTTCCTTGTGGTAACCATCAGTTTGTTCTCTGTAGTTAAGAGTCTGTTTCCTGGTTTGTCCCTCTCTCTCTCTCTCTTTTTTTCCCCTCTTTATTTGTTTGGTTTCTTAAGTTCCACATATGAGTGAAATCGTATGGCATTTGTCTCTTTGAATGTTATTGGTTGCTTATGGAATAGGAAAAAGAAGAAAATTGATATAAGTCACTAAAATTTGAAAAATGACTTGTTTGGTCACATTATGGAGTTATTATATTCCCAAAGTTTATGCAGGGTGACCGTGGCTATTTGTCTAATGATGAAATGTAGTAGGATTGTTTAGACATTAACAGAGGTATGAATAACCTAAGAATACATTGTTCCTATTCATAAACAAAAATAAGGGTAAAAATGGTAAAAGGCCTGCTGATTTACCCACAGCAAAAGCTCCAATAAAGTTTATGTGAACTTTTAAGTCCATACTCCCTTTAACTACCAGTCTAAATTCCACAAAGTTCCATGGGGCGCCTGAGTGGCTCAGTTGGTTAAGCATCTGCCTTAGGCTCAGGGCATGATCCCAGGGTCCTAGGATCAGCCTCGCATCAGGCTCCCTGCTCAGCAGGGAGTCTGCTTCTCCCTCTGCCCTTCACTCCACTTGTGCTCTCTCTCTCTCACTCACTCTCTCTTGCTCTCTCTCAAATAAAAAATAAAAAATAAATAATAAATAAAAATAGATAAATAAAAATAAAATTCACAAACCAAAGGATTTTTTTAAAGTTTGGAATAGAGTAATTTGATATTGAAACCTCATCTGAAATGAGACTGTGTATAGATTTTATCTTATTTAGTGTGGCTGTCCCTTTGGTTCATTGCTGAAAAATTAATGTGTTTGGTTACTGGATGCTGTCCTATGCTTACTTGGGAACGTTGATTTATATATGTATACCTACCATATTACCTTACCAAAATAAAAATATTCTGAGTTTTAAAACAATTCTAGCTCCAGAGTTTTCAGATAAAGGATTATAAATATATATGTGAGTGTACATATATGTATATATAATATATGAAGTATTAATTATGGAAAATGAGCTATAAAGAAAACAAAACAAATCTTAATGGTTTAATATAATAAAAATTTATTGCTCTCTCACTTTAGCTCAGTTGCTTGTCCATGTTGAACTCACAGTAGGGCTTTTTCTGTTTCATGTACTTATTCAAGGACCTATATGGTAGATAAGCTCTATTAACTTCATTACATAGCTTCTGAAAATGCTCTGGCTATTGAGAATCACTCAAGGAAGAGAGAAAAGAGAACCATTCAGAAAATTCTTTCTAGGCCAGGACTGGAAATCTGGTTTACAGTACTCTGTCCAGGGCTCAGTCATATGGTTACACTTATTTGGGAAGACTGGGAAGTACAGTCCAGCTGAGTGCCAGGAGGAAAGCAACGCATGATTGATGAACACCGATTGGTCATGGTACCTGCAGCATGTGTCTATGTGCACATTATATCATTGCTATGTCATAGTCTCAAAGCAGAGAATTTAGTTGCAGAAAAACTATCTCAAAATTAAGGCCATTAGTGATCTTATTAAGTGAACCTGTTCCAATTTCTAAAAATAATGGGAAAACTGCAAAATAAGAGTAATGATGTGGATAACTAGCCTTACCATATAACAACATATATTAAAAAACCACCCTTATTAAAACAATATGGTACTGGAGCATGAATAGATAAATGCTCAACTGTACTAGTATCAGATAAATGAAAATTAAAATGAGTTATATTTTGCATACACAAGATCAGGAAAAAATAAAATGACAGATCTTGCCAAATGCAGGTGAGGATGTGAAGAAGTAAGGAATCATGTTCATGATTCAACGTTTAGTACATTGGTAGGCACAGTTCAGAGAGCAGTTTAATGATGTCTGGTAAAGAGAAAGATGTGCGTAATCTTTAAGTTAGTAGATGCCTGTTTGAGAGAAACAATCCTATGTATAAGAGGGTAACTACAAGTATGTGCATTGGAACATTACTTAGAATATAGCAAAATAACCTAAATATTCATAAACATCAGGACAAGTTGTGGCCCATTTGTAGAATGGCACACTATATAGCAATCAATGTGACAAACTAGGTGTATTCTGTATTATCAATGTGGATCATCTTAAAAACATCATGTTAAATTGAAAGAAAAAAAAAACTGCAGGACCATTCCGGTAAATTTTTTGTTTTGTTTAGAGTCTAGCTTTTGGTTTACAGCCAAGGGAACCTTAACTACAACCTTAAAATTAGTAAGGTTTATCTCTAATACATAGAGGATAATCATTCCGAAGAATCCTTTTGTGGGAACAATTGCTTCCAGTTCCATCCAGAAGAAACCACAGAAAGCATTGGTTGAATTGGAGTCTATGGATTCATGCTCTGCGTGCATCTAAGAAAGCTATTACTTCCTCTAAATCTGCTTCTATATACTTTATTTTCACACAGCAACTTAAAGGTTAACTAAGAACTATTGAAAAATTGCTACAAATTTTGGAGAGAGAATATCAAAATAGAGTGGGTCCAATAAAATGTAAAATTGTTGGATATGCTGATTGTGATAATTACATAAGGGCTTTAACTTTTGAAATGTTTCATGTTAATGAAATTATAAAATCTACTCCAGATAATTGTAGCAACATTTACAGATTGTTTTGGATTTGGACATGTGTAATAATGACCAAGTATATTCATAAGAGTATTTGATCCTTGATGCAACATTATAGTAGTATTTTTTCTTCAAGTCCATAAATTTTAAGAAAAAACTTCTGGCTGCCTAATGTTAACAAACACAATGGCTTTCAAATTGTGAATGATACAAAACAAGCAATGGGAAAATACATGAAATATTTTGTTAGAAATGAATGAATTAAATAGCTTTTCTGTCAACAAATAGTTTCACTTCTTAAAACTAACAGGGGTCCTCATAAAGAAGATTCTAGTGAAAATTAGCTGTCAGAGAAGATGTTGACTGTATTATAATAAATAACAGAGCTGATCTTCAGAGCAATAAGAATATAACTGATTACTCTTTATGAGCAGTTCATTACTCTTTATGAACATTATTGCTCAATCTAATTTGCGAAATGTGATGGTGAAGTTGGCAGAAAGTTGTAATACCTAATAGTTCTAATTTAATGTTTGTACTATTAGGAGAAAATTATATTGCATCATATTCAAAGGATTTTTCTTTTGATTTTCCAAATGAATATTTAGTACTTCAAGAAGTTGGTATGTATGATCTCAGCAAGGTTTGGATCACAAATGGAAATTTAGCAATCATGTTGATTTCTCTTTTTCTCCTTAACTCCAGTATGCCATGAATTAATTAAGAGCTTTTGACAGCCAAGCTTTTGAAGCAGTATTCTGTTTAGATGTTATAGCTGAGAGGAAATGCAGTTGAGTGTTCCCATCCCCCCCCCCCATCCCAGGGGGAACAGTATATTTTACAGCTGGGACTTCACAGGATTGTGTTCCTTTTTTTTTTTTATTTCAATTTTTCATTTAAATTCTAGTTAACATATATGGTAAAATTGCTTTCAGGTGTAGAATTTAGTGATTTATCACTTAATATAACACTCAGTTGCTCATCACAACAAATGCCTTCCTTAATACCCATCACCCATTTAGACCATCCCCCACCCACCTCCATCCATCAAGGGTTGTGTTCCTGTAGATGAAAAAAAACTGCATATGTTGGCAGGTGCTTTTCTTTGGACCAATTCTACATATCTGACCATTGCTGGTCTCTATTTTTACTCATCCTATTTTTACTCATAGAGAGGTTTAAGGGGAGGGACTAGATTTGAACCAATGTCTTCATTACAATCAAGATAGCAAGAATACCTGCTTGATTTGGCATTAGGGCCAAATACATTTGTATTCTGTCTTAGTTCTTGAGAGTTGGGGGGAAAAAATCTCAGATAGGTCAGTTTATCTTTCACTCATTTTTTAGAAATCTCTATTCCTCTTCATATTTAACCAACTTGTGCAGTGTTAACAATTAAAATATAATTAGGATAGCGATCTTTTGTTGAATGCCTACTTTGTGTTGTTCCTTATAATTTGTCTTGTTCCTTGGTATAAAGCTATTCATAGCATTCCCTTATCATTGTAACGTCTGTAGGATCTATAGTGATACCCACTTTCATTCATGATATTGGTGATTTCTATCTTCTCTTTTTTCCTGAGCTGTCTGGCCTAGGTTTATCAATTTTATTGATCTTCTCATAGAACTGGCTATTACCATCGTTGAGCTTCTCTACTGATTTTGTGTTGTTTATATCATTGATATTTGCTCTTCATTATTTCTTTTCTTCTCCTTACTTTGGGTTTAATTTGTTCTTCTTTTGTTTCTTAAGATGAAAGTTTAGGTGTTTGATTTGAGACTTTTCTTATTTTCTAACATAGATGTTTTAGAGCTGTACTGTTCCTCTAAGCATTGTTTTAGTTCCACCAGATATTTTGGTATGTCATGTTTTCATTTTCATGCAATTTGTTTTTATACAGTACAAATTATTTCCGATTTCCCTTTTGATTTCTTTTTGACCCATGAATTATCTAAAATTTGTTCGTTTTCAAATAGTTGGGTATTTTCTAGTTTCTAAGATTGCCTCAGTGTCTGAGATTAACTTATCAATTTTGATTACCCATTCCTTTTATTCCTTTTCTGTCATGGTCTTATCATTTGGGATGAACGGGCTGAACAGACACATCACGCTAGCTGATGTACTTTCATCCTAGTACTGTGTTCTTAAGTGATCTCTGAGGAGACTAGAGTTTTTTGTTTTGTTGGCTAATTTTCTGTTTCCTAAATTACTTCCGCATCTTCCAGGATAAATATTTTTTTGTATGTATTTGTTGCAAGATTTTTCTCAAGTGTCTAGTGATCGTTATTCATTCATATTTAAGAAAAAGGCAACATAAAAGTTGATTGTGAGCTCTGTTAGCCTTTGCATTAACCTATGCTTGATTGGCCAGGGAGCTTTCATTAGGCAGAGACCTTCTTAGATGAGGAAGACTTTGCTCTGTGACACGAAGCACCTGCTCTGATTCTCTCCAGGGATTTAGTTTCTTTAGGTAGTAATCTTTTAACTGTTGTCTAGGTATTTGAAGGGTGTGGCCGTTGGGCTATTGATAATTCTGTTCATGCAGGTGAAGTACATGTTTGACCTTTCTTGGCCCTACTTCTCACTGCTTGACTTCTCTGTAACTGCAGTTTCTGAGATCTGAGCTTCTCCAGGGATTAACTAATAAAGTTGATTTCCTTTTTGGATGCAGTACTTTCCCTTGTCCTTCCCTCACTTCTTCCTTTCTTCCTCTGTGAATAAGCTTGACTATGGCTGCATCTCTTTGGTTAATAATGCTAGATATATATTTTTTATTTCTTTAAAGGATTGATTTATTTATTAGAGAGAGCAGTGAGGGGGAGGCAGAGGGAGAGAGAGAAAGAGAGTCTTAATCAGGCTCCACGTTCAGCTCAAGCCCAATGCAGGGCTCAATCTCACGACACGTGAGATCATGACTTGACCAACCGAAACCAAGAGTCAGAAGCTTAACCGACTGAGCCACCCAGGTGCCCCAATAATGCTAGATATATTTTAATTCTCAACAATTACAGATCTTTATTTTTTAAAGCAGAATTATGTCATTATCTGCTTATTACTGAGAATCTAATGTTTGATATAAGCATAATATGTTCATGTATATGTATAATTTATATGTATGTATATTAAAAGCTTGTCATTTATTAATGTAATTTTTGGTAAAGCAGATTTTTCCCTTATTTTAAAGGTTTTTAGGAATAACAGGAGAACATATGTACCAAATGATATAGGAACTCTTTGGGTATTATGTTTAGGGGTCTCGTGTAACATTTTATATGTATTTGTTGCTTGGCAATAGATGCTACTTGATAAGCCAGGACTAAGGTGACTTTTTGATGCAAATGCTTTTTATACTTTATTGGATTGGGATAAAGAGTGATCAAATAAAATGACCTCTCAAGGATTTGAAACTGGTATGTCAAAATGAATATAAAATTCAACAAAGTGCTGCTGTTTGGGGGTTTCTGTAGACCTAAGAAATGAAGGTGTCATTGAATGGATAATGCATACCACTTTGGCATCTGTAAGCAGGTATGAAATAGTTAAGCTATCTAGCAAGGGAAATTATGCGCATATTTTCTTGTGTGTTTTCTGAGATGACGGAGTTCTCCAGGATTCTTGGAAAAATATTTGGGGAGGAAGAACATCCAGTTCCAAAATACTTTCTCCTTAGGGGGAAGTGGAGTTGGCAGGGTGTGACATACTTAGCACTCTCTGTCTGGCCCCTGGTGAGGGTGCCCGTCATACTTGCAGGTCTTTATATGATTCACCTGGATGAAACAGAATTGAGAAAATAAAAGATCTCATTAAAAAAAAAAAGAAACCTCATTTTGTATTATTATTTTTTTGGAGTCAGGAGAGGGAGAGAGGGAATGAAGATGGAAAGGAGGGAGGGACAAATATATTTAACACCAATTTCATCATGAACCATAGCATCTTAGAATTGAAGAGAGTGGAGTTTATCTTGTTTAGTCTTTTTTCCAACTGGGAATTCCTTTTTCAGCTTTTCTGGTAAATGACCATGCAGCGTCTGTTTAAATAGTTTAAATATTTTCAATGATAGGTAGCTCATTTCTTTTTAGGTTATTTCTGTTTCAGAGATTTCTAATAATTGGACATGCTGGGAAAAATCTGCTTTCGTTGACTTACTTGTCTTCTGGAACAATATAAAATAATGCTGCTGCCACACTGTGATTTTTGAAGACAGCTTTCTTTCTTTCTTTTTTTAATTTTCTGGGCTTTTTGAAGTTAAATTTTTAAATTCCTTTGATCACTATTTAAGTTTTTAGTATTCAGAATAATTTCTTTTTGATAGTCCCCAATTTTCAATATCCGTTAAAACTTTTTAAAATCAAATTATAGCGTACAAATAAAAATACACAACTCATAAATGAGCAGCTGCATAAATTACTATAAAGTGAACAAACCATTTAATCAGTACCCCCAAATTTAAAAAAAGAACATTACAGATAATCAGTAAGCCCCTTTCCTGTCCATTTAGTCACTACTTTCTTACTCCCAAATATAATCACTATTCTGATTTCTAACAATACCGTAGAATACTTTTATCACTTTTGAAATTTGTTATAAATGAAACCATATTGTCTGACTTCTTTAACTCAATATTTTAAGAGTCACTTATATTATTGTGTGTGTTATAGTATAATTTCATTTCTGAGGTTTCCCATTGTATGATAACACAATTTTTCTGTTTTACTATTTCTGGAGAGTGGACTGTTTATAGTTGTTATAGTGGATTACTTATAGCTTTGGGCTGCTCTGAAGAATGTGAACATTCTTATACGTGTCCTTGTGTACGTATATATATATGATTTTCTATTGGATATATACTTAGAAGTAAAATTGTTAGGCCATAATACATATTTATATTCAACTTTAGTAGATGATGCCACTTTCCAAAGTAATTGAGCAATTTATATTCTCAGCAACCATGTATGAGAGCTCCTGTTGCTTCACAGTCTTGTTAACATTTGGTATTTGAATTTTTGCTTTTAGATATTTTAGTGTGGGATGTTATCTCAATGTGGTTTAAATTTGCATATCTGATTATTGATGAGATCTTCACATGTTCTTTGGCCATTTGGATATCCTCTTTTGAGAAATGTCTGTTCAAGACTTTGTCCATTTTTTTTTACTGTGTTTTTGCTTTTTTAAAAATTAAGGTATTTTCCATACGTTCAGGATTAAAACTGTTGATAGTATGTGTTGGGAATATTTTCTGTAGCTCTACTTTGACTTCATCTACTAATGGAAGTTCCTAATTTTAATGTAGTACAATTTATTAGTTTTTTTTCCTTTATAGGTGGAACTTTTTCTATCCTGTTTAAAATATCTTTGCTGTCCCAAGATCACAAATATATGCTCTTATGATATCTTCTAGAAATTCTATTGTTTTATTATTTATATTTAGATTTTTTTTCACCTGCAAATACTTTTTTGTGTGTGGTGTGAAGTAAAGGTCAAATTCCATTGAGATACTTATTGTTCTTCCCATCAAAGACGTTAAATAGGAATAGACATAAAAGTGTGGACTTCAGAGTGGGAGTCTGCATTGAAGCTGAGTTTGGGGAGTGTTGAGTGTACAGATGGTACTTAAACCTGTGAGGTTGGGTACTATTGCTAAATAAGTGAGCATAGGTTGAGAAGAACCTGAGGAGAGAGCCCACAGACACTCCAGTCTGAGACCCAAACTACACTCATTACTTTGCTGTGTGAGAGTGCAGATGGAGTACAGAACACTAATACAGACCATAGTGTACTATAGATTCCTGTCATCTAATACTACCCATAGTAGCATATCCCATGATTGCACTGGCTTATGCCACAGTCAAGTCAGAATATACACTAAATTAAATGTTATGATAAACCAGAACATCATATTTTTAGCATGAATTCTTAGTAAGCGAAGCCCTTCATTCTGCACTAAAGGAATTGGTTAGTTTGCATATAAAAGCAGCAATTTTCATTTTTTCTTGAACATTCTGTGACATTTTCATGTTATTCAGGTCATATGTCCTAGCTTCCCCCAATATTTTGGAATCCTAAATAATTAATTCAGCATGTTTGCTGTCTCTCATATATCTGTGCATTCAACATTTGTGGATTTGATAAGCAAGTTGCTGATAGCAGATTCTGGATACTATATGATCATATCCAGAAGTCTTTGATGGGTACAGTAGAGACCTTTCTCCTTTAGCTGACATCACTCCCAATTCCAAACCTTGTTTGAGAAAAGCTATTCAATTATATCTAACCTTCAGTCACCCAGGTCATATTTCCTGTTTTTCTAGGAGGAAATCTTAAAAAAAGTCATCTTTGAATTCTCACTTCATATAGTCTTGAAGGGGGCACCTAATCCTGGAATCTTGGCCTCAGTCTTGTCAGAAGAAATTACTTCCAGTGTCAATTTATTTCATTTATGCAAAAAGGACTGTCCACAAAATGGTATGATGCATGCCAAAATGTCATACTTGGCCTCTAGCCAGCTCAACTGTGTGAAAGTATAAACTTTTTGCACAGTAGTTTTTATTTAACCGAACTGAAAAAGGAAAAATCTCTGATGTACATGTTCATTTCAGTTGAGACATTTACAAAGTACTTATTTTATGCAGTGTACTGCTTTAGATGTTATGAAGGGCATAAAGTGAGTTATGGATCCCCGCCAACTCACCTTATATATATCATCTCTAGGTCTGTCCCTTACATTGCTGTTGAATCCACAACTCTATAATCTTCATTTCCTTAATAATTTTTTTCCCAAATCATATCCTGTGATTTCATTGTTTCTTAAGACCCACCCCCCGATAAGTTGTTGCAAGATGCTTTTCTAAGTTCTTAACTAGCAGTGACGATATTTGGCTTTTTATAATCACGTGCCTAACATTCATGTCCTGTGAACCACCTTTGATTCTGTGCTGTTATACACAGAATTGGTAATGAGAGAAAAGAACACTAGGTCTTTTAGAGGGTAAGCCATGGAGTTAGTGGCCCGGGGGGCGGGGGGTCTAGAAAAGAAATTCCCTTATCTCTGGCCCTGTTTTTTTTTTTTTTCACAGTCCACAAAATGTGACTTTAAAATTGCAGAGGTATTGAATTTAAGGACCCCATTAACAATGAATACAGACTCAAAACTCTCTTAGGCGCACCTCATGATTGCGTTGTTATGAATTTCATGTAAAATGAGGTACTGCTGCTCCTGATTCTTGCAAGCTACTACTGTTACACTCCCAGGAAGTCTTTGAGGTCTGAAACTTGTGTTTAGGTTGTAAGGGATCGTTGATTCCTGAAACATTTACAGTAGTGCTTTTATAAGGCATGCGACCAAATCATAATATGTGCCTTTAGCAATGGAGGAGTGAACGTTGTTGATTATCAGTAGGAAACTTGGATGTTACACACTTGAAATCGGGATACAAAACAAAACAAAAAGCTAAAGATTACCAGATCTCAAAGGGAAAACCTAGTAATCCATGAATAATAAACAGAGAAAATATTTTCAAAAGGCAGGGTGTCAAATACCTCTGAGATTAGTTTAACGTATATGATCTGCGCTTATATATAGCAGATTACCTGAATTCAGACTGACCTTGGCCACTGTGGAGGGTAATATTTTTGAAAGAATGAGCTGTATTAAAACAGTTTCTGCAATGTATTAGGCACAAATATGCTTTCCTTCCACGTTAGGCATGCAGAACTTTTTCCCACCTGTTTATTTTTCCTTAAACAAACATATTATCTGATATAACTAGTCCAAAGAAAATTTTCTCTTCCTCTACGTAAATGAACTCCCCTCTTACCCTTTTGCTAAATTCTGGAGCTCTGATGTAGTTCTTACATTACATCCATGTCACTTTTTGGAATCGCTTCAATAGTATACTGCCTTGAATTATTTTCAAACATTTAATCACCTTCTGTTTAAGTCCGTTTTCTCCTTTGGCAGTGTAAATTATTTTCCAGATACAATGTATGATAATACAGACTGGACTCCCTGTGCTATTAGGAGGTTTGAAATGAAAACCAATCTTTGTCTTAAAGTCTTTGTAGCTGTAAAACATGGCAAAATTAACAATGTTTCATCAAGTCTCTACTGTAGTTCTCATGCCAGTTATTGCATACTGTGATTGTCTTTTCTTTTCACCACAGAAAAAATTCCGTTTTAAAAATGGAAATCTCCTAAAGAATTGGTTCTGGGTGTCCAAAATATAAGGAAGAATGTTTCTAATAAATTTAAACTTACTCTGTGGGGAAAGTAGTAGGCTCTGGAGTCAGATTTTTAGATTCGTAGTGGAGCTCTGATATTTACTAGTTGGAGCACTTTGGGAAAATAATATGCCCTTTCTGGGCCTCCATTTCCCAGGGTGTGAAATGAGGGTGACAAGGGCTCCCACTTGTTGACTTATGGAATGCTTTAAATGAGATGGAGTATGTGATGTGTTTAGTATGCTGTCTATACTTAGTGAGTGCTTAATAAATACTAGTCATTTCTAATTTACACATGAGATTGTTATAGAAAGTAGCAACATTTTCAAATGGTTGATGAGAGGATCCACTAGGAAAAACTTAAAATATTCTATTACTTTTAGTGTACAGATGATAAAATTGAGACTCAAAAAGGTGACAGCTTATTATAATCATCTAAATTATCTAAATAATATAAAGTATTTATTTTATTTTTTATTTTTTAAATTTTTTATTATGTTATGTTAGTCACCATACAGTACATCATTAGTTTTTGATGTAGTGTTCCATGATTCATTGCTTGCATATAACACCCAGTGCTCCATGCAATACGTGCCCTCCTTAATACCATACCCATCACCGGCCTATCCCAATCCCTCAGTCCCCTCCCCTTTGAAGCCCTCAGTTTGTTTCCCAGAGTCCATAGTCTCTTGTGGTTCATTCCCCCTTCTGTTTACGCCCCCCCCCCATTCTTCCCTTCCTTCTCCTACCGATCTCCCTGCTATTTCTTATGTTCCATAAATGAGTGAAACCATATAATTGTCTTTCTCTGCTTGACTTATTTCACTTAGCATAATCTCCTCCAGTCCCATCCATGTTGCTGCAAATGTTGGGTAATCGTTCTTTCTGATGGCTGAGTAATATTCCATTGTATATATGGACCACATTTTCTTTATCCATTCATCTTTTGAAGGGCATCTCAGCTCCTTCACAATTTAGCTATTGTGGACAATGCTGTTATGAACATTGGGGTGCATATGGCCGTTCTCTTCACTCCGTCCGTATCTTTGGGGTAAATACCCAGTAGTGCAATTGCTGGGTCATAGGGTAGCTCTATTTTTAACTTTTTGAGGGACCTCCGCACTGATTTCCAAAATCATGAATCAGGTTAAGCTTCTAATCTCAGTATTTTTTAATATGGCATTATTTAATGTAGAAAATTTGTGCTACTATGACTTATTTTTGCCTAAGTTTTAAGTTTATCTGGTTTGGATAGTTACTAAAATTTTTCATTTGATGGATTTTTCATGATAGAAAACATACCATGTTTTGTGCATTTTGAAGTGTTAGTGGTATGAATAAATAATAAATAATGTTGGAGTTTGAGGATGTTATGTATGACTTTACTGTTCCTCACTGAAATTTGGAACTGATTGAGAGAAGATTCTCCAGTGAGACAGAATGAGAAAACAACATTGATTCTTCTTTTTTTTTTTTTTAAGATTTTATTTATTTATTTGACAGAGATAGAGACAGCCAGCAAGAGAGGGAACACAGGCAGGGGGAGTGGGAGAGGAAGAAGCAGGCTCCCAGCAGAGGAGTCTGATGTGGGGCTCGATCCCATAACGCCGGGATCACGCCCTGAGCCGAAGGCAGACACTTAACCGCTGTGCCACCCAGGCGCCCCAACATTTTCATTACCTAAAAGAAAGTGCCATACTCCCGAGCAGTCATCCCCCAGCCATTTCCCCATGCCTCCAGCCCTGCTCTCCTTCTCTGTCATGATTTTTCTGTTTAAGAATCAACGTTGTTGGGGGCACTCCACAGAACAAAATTTCTTGTAGATTAATTCTTCCAAATTCGAGCCTGGAAAAAAAGACAGCAATAGCACAGGATGGAAGCAAACAGGCTTGCTATTGCTGTCTTTTTTTCCAGGCTCACTATACGACTTCATACTTAGAATTTTTGCTTGATTAGCTCTACTGAGTCAAGAGATGCATGGACCACTAATTTGTCCATTTCTATGGGGAGGCATAAGGGGTAGAACAACACAAATTTTTGTTTTTATTCAAGGAGTTCTGTGTAAATGTTAACAAGGGGAAGGTAGGGATGAACCCTAAATGTATGTGTATTAAAGTTAAAATACTTGGCAGGAATGTTGGTAATCACTGCAATTGTGCAAGATCATCCTAGAGACTTGAGCCTAAGTAACAACATAATAGATAGATAGATAGGTAGATAGATATCTTGGTGGAGTCCCAGTAGTTCATTTTTGCTTTGGTTTCCCTTGTCTTTGGAGACGTGTCTTGAAAGAAGTTGCTGTGGCCGATGTCAAAGAGGTTACTGCCTGTGTTCTCTAGGATTTTGATGGATTCCTATCTCACACTGAGGTTTTTCATCCATTTTGAGTTTATCTTTGGGTATGGTGTAAGAGAATGGTCGAGTTTCATTCTTCTGGATGTAGCTATCCAGTTTTCCTAGCACCACTTATTGAAGAGACTATCTTTTTTCCATTGGATATTTTTTCCTGCTTTGTCAAAGATTAGTTGACCACGGAGTTGAGGGTCCATTTCTGTAGTCTCTATTCTTTTCCATTGGTCTATATGTCTGTTTTTGTGCCAATACCATGCTGTCTTGCACAGCAAAGGAAACAGTCAACAAAACTAACAGGCAACCCACGGAATGGGAGAAGATATTTGCAAATGACATTACAGATAAAAGACTGGTATCTAAGATCTATAAAGAACTTATCAAACTCAACACCCAAAAAACAAATGATCCAGTCAAAAAATGGGCAAAGGACATGAACAGACACTTCTCCAAAGAAGACATATAAATGGCTAACAGACACATGAGAAGTCGTATTTCTTAACAGCAAATTTAAGAATGAAGAGGAATACATGGGCAAATGTCCAACAAAAAATGCCTAGATGTCCAGTGAGCACGATGATGCAGAATATGTAAATTAAAAAAATAATGAGACACAATTTTTGCTTCTCAAATTGGACATATATATGATAATAACTATTGTTTAGTGTTGAAGTCAAAGGTGATCACATATTAACTGCTGATAGCATTTTGGCAACACATGGTTATAAGTAGAAAATATGTATATCCTTTAACCAGTTATAGGAATTATTTTTAAGGGAATATTTAAGTATGTGTTTAAGGAGTTTGCTATTGGACTATTTATCAGTGCATTTTTTGTTTGTTTTTAGGTTAATACTATTATTCCCACTATATAGATCTGTAGATACAGATATATAGATACAGATTTTTTAAAAGATTTTATTTATTTGAGATAGAGAGAAAGCATAAGCAGGGAGGGGGCAGAAGGAGAGTGACAAGCAGACTCCCCGCTGAACAGGGTGCCCAACACGGGGCTCAATCCCAGGACCCCGAGATCATGACCTGAGCTGAATTTAGACGCTTAACCGACTGAGCCTTCCAGGTACCGCTGTATATATATTTTAAATTTTAATTCCAAAAAAGTTAACATGCAGTCTTACATTAGTTTCAGGTATATAATATAGTGATTCAGCAACTCTATATGTCACTGAGTGCTTATCATGATACGTGCATTCTTTAATCCCCATCACCTGTTTGACCCATCCCCCCACCAACCTCCCCTCTGGTAACCATCAGTTTGTTCTCTGTAGTTAAAAGTTTGTTTTTTGGTTTGTCTCTCTCTCTCTCTTTTTTTTTTTTTCTTTGTTATCTTGTTTGGTTTCTTAAATTCCACACATGAGTGAAATCATACGGTATTTGCTTTTCTCTAACTAATTTCATTTAACATTATACTCTCTAGATTCATCCATGTTGCTGAAAATGATTTCATTCTTTTTTAAGGTTGAGTAATATTCCATCGTATATTTTATATACCACTTCTTCTTTATCCATTCATCTATCAATGGACACTTGGACTGCTTCCATAACTTGGCTATTATAAATAATGCTGCAGTGAACATAGGGGTGCATTTATCACTTTAAATTAGTGTTTCATATTCTTTGGTTAAATATCCAGTAGGGCAATTCTTGGATCATAGGTAATTATATTTTTAATTTTTAAAGGAACTTCCATATTTTTTTTTCACAGTGGCTACACCAATTTGCATTCCCACCAGTGGTACATGAGGGTTCATTATTCTCCACATCCTTGCCACCACTTGTTTCTTATGTTTTTGATTTTAGTCATTCTGACAGGTGTAAGTTGATATCTCATTGTGGTTTTGATTTGCATTTCCCTGATGATGAGTGATGTCGAGCATCATTTCACGTGTCTATTGGCCAGCTGTATGTCTTCTTTAGGGAAAGATATGTTCATCTCTTCTGCTTATTTTTTAATTGGATTATTCATTTTTTTTGGTGTTGAGTTGTATACTTTTTTATATTTTTGGATACTAACCCTTTATCAGATATGACATTTGCCAATATCTTCTCCCATTCAGTAGGTTGTCTTTCAGTTTTATTGATTGTTTTTCTTCTGGGCAGAAGCCTTTTATTTTGATGTAGTCCTAATTAATAGTTTATTTTTGCTTCTGTTCTTTTTGCCTCAGGAGATATATCTAGAAAAATGTTGCTAGAACTGATGTCAGAGAAATACTGCCTATGTTCTCTTCTAGGAGTTTTGTAGTTTCAGGTCTCACATTTAGGTCCTTAATACATTTTGAGTTTACTTTTGTGTATGGTGTAAGAAAGTAGTCCGGTTTCATTCATTGCATGTATCTCTCCAGTTTTCCCAGCATCATTTGTGGAAGAGACTAGTCTTTCTCCCACTGTATGTTCTTACCTCCTTTGTCAAAGATGAATTGATCATATAATTATGGGTTTATTTCTGGGTTTTCTGTTCTGTTCCATTGAGCTATGTGTCTACTTTTGCACCAGTACCATTACTATTTTGATTACTGCAACTTTGTGGTATAGCTTGGAATCTGGGATTGTGATGCCTACAGTTTTGTTCTTGTTTTTCAAGATTGCTTTGGCTATTCAGGGTGTTTTGTGGTTCCATTCAAATTTTAAGATTATTTTTTCTAGCTCTGTGAAAAATCATATTGGTATTTTGATAAGGATTGGATTGAATTTGTAGATCACTTTGGGTACTATGGACATTTTAGCAATATTTGTTCTTCTGGTACATTAGCATGGTATATCTTTCAAGGTCTTTGTGTCATCTACAGTTTCTTTCTTCAGTGTTTTATAGTTTGCAGAATACAGGTCATTAATTCCTTTTGTTCAGTTTTTTTCTAGGTATTTTATTATTTTTTATGCACTTGTAAATAGGACTATGTTCTTAATTTCTCTTTCTGCTGCTTTATTATTAGTGTATAGAAATGCAGCAGATTTTTGTACATTGATATTGCATATCTACTACTGGTTTTGGATTTGCGATTACCATTAGGTTTGTATATAACGTGTTGTGCATATAGCAGTCTGTGTTAAGTTGATGGTTGCTTAAGTTTGAACCCTTTCTTTACTCTTCTCCCTACAATGTTTTAAGTATATGGTGTCATGATTTACCTCCTTTTATTTTGTGAATCCTTGACTGATTTTTATAGATATGTTTAATTTTACTGCTTTTGTGTGCTTCCTACTTGTCTTAAAACTCCTTATGGTCTTTCTTTTCCACTGAGAGGGTCCCCTTTAACATTTCTTGTAAGACTGGTTTAGTGGTCATGAATTCCTTTCACTTTTGTTTGGGAAACTCTTTACCTCTCCTATTCTGAATGATAACATTGCTGGATAGAGTATTCTTGGTTGCAGCTATTTTCTTCCAGCACTTTGGCTATATGATGCCACTCCCTTCTGGCCTGCAAATTGTGTGCTAAAAAATGCACTTGATAGACTTATGAGGTTTCCCGTGTATGTAGGTGTGCTCTTTTCTCTTGTTGCTTTTAAAATTCTCTCCTTATCACTACTTTTTTGCCATTTTACTGTGTTTCTTGGTGTGGACCTCCTTGGGTTGATTTTGTTGGGGGCTTTCTGTGCCACTTCAATCTGGATTTCTCTCTCTTTCTCCGGATCTATAAAGTTTTCAGCTCTTTTTTCTTCCAGGAAATATTCTGCCCTCTTTTCTCTCTCATCTCTTTCTGGGATCCTGATAATGTGCACCTCATTACACTTCATGGTGTTGCTGAATTCCCTAAGTCTATTTTAATTTATTATCGTTATTATTTTTCTCTCTCCTGCTTAGTTTGATTGCTTTCCATTACTCTGTTCACCAGGTCACTCATCCATTCTTCTGCTTCCTTTAGCTTACATTTAATTCCCCTAGTGTATTTTTAATTTCAGTTATTGAGTTGTTCATTTCTGATTGCTTTTTTAAAAAGATTTTATTTATTTATTTGACACAGAGAGAGCGAGAGAGCATGAGCAGGGTGGGGGGTGGCAGAGGGAGAGGGAGAAGAAGGCTTCCTGCTGAGCAGGCAGCCTGATGTGGAGCTTGATCCCAGGACCCTGAGGTCATGACCTGAGCCGAAGGCAGGCACTTAATCAACTGAGCCACTAAGGTGCCCCCATTTCTGATTGTATTTTATGTTTTCTGTCTCTTTGTTGAGGATTTCACTGAGGTCCTCCATTCTTTTCTCATTCACTGAGTATTTTTATGACCATTACTTTTAATTCTGCATCAGGCATATTAGTTATCTATGTTTCATTTAGTTATCTTGCTGTGATTTTGTCCTGTTGTTTCACTGGTATATATTACTCTATCTCCTCATTTTGTTTTACTCTCTGTTTGTTTCTCTGTGTTAGCAAAGTCAGATACGTCCCCTGCTCTTGAAACTAGTGGGCTTATGAAGATGAGGTCCTATACTGTCCTGCAGTGCAATGTCCCCTGCTCATTGGAACCTGGCACTTCAGGAGTGCCTCCTGTGTGTGTGTTACTTGCACCCTACTGTTGTAGCTGAGCCTTTTTTGCCTTCAGTCCAGTCATCTGTAATGGCTCTCTTTGTCTGTCACATAAACCCTGTGTTTTTAGTGGGCCAGTCTGGGGTTACCTTGGCTTGAGTTGAGTCAGACTGGCATTTGCCAGAAATACAGTAGCACTGAACTACAGGGCGCTTTCCCTATGTTGTTCCCTGAGAAGATTTCTTTACTAGGCAGGGCTTGCAATCAGACCAGCCCACTCCTAAGGCCATAGTCAGACTGGTGCCTGTGTGGTTATCTTCCCCTAGCCCTAGGTCAGGGTCACTTTGGAATGGTGCTGTCCCCTGTCGGGGATGCTTGCACACTTGCCAGGCCTGCGGCAGTGCTTGGATAGGCTCTAGCCAAGGGTGTATTGGAGGGGGCAGGTCTACAGAAGAGGGCAGGGAATAGGGGCACTATGTGAGCAAGGTTTGCACAAATCTCTGTGGGAGGGGACTTAGAGCAGCTTTAGAAAACTTGCTTGCGGGGCAGTCCACAGGAGAGTGTGGTGGGGCACACTCTGCCAGCAGGGCTTATGTCAGTCCACCGAGAAGGGAACTGAAGCCATCAGGGAAACCTGTCCAGTCTAGGGTGGAGGGGACCTATGTGCAGAAGATCGACAGGGCAGGGAGTACTGTTCGCAAGCTAGGTGGAGAGTGTTTGTGTTGCACTGGTTCCCTAAGGTATCTGTGTATCTATGCTGGAGGCGGGGCAGGGAAATGCTGCCCGCCAGCTCGTTTGTTCTTGGAGAAGTCTCCCAAAGATCCTTGCCCCTCCAGCACAGGCTCTGAGATTAGAGAAGTAGTCCTGGTCATGTATACCCCAGGCATTCTTGAAACTGCTGCTTCTATTCTGTATCTCCATGTAGCTGTTTATTCTGTTGTCTCTTTAAGGGCAGGGACTCAGTTCCCTGTCACCCTCCTGGCTCTCCCAGAGCCGAGCCCACTTTTTTTTAAAGTTCCAGGTGTTAATTCCCACTGATTGTGGTTTGCCCCTCTGGTTTTGAAAGCCAGATGTGGGGATTTGTCTTTCCAGTACAGTTTCCCTTACTGGGGTCCTGGTGTGGGATCCGCTCCTCTTTCTTTTCTGAACCTGAAGCATCCCTCCCTCCTATGGACAGTTCCATGATTTGTTTAGCTCTGAACCTGCCTCTTCCCTTTCTACCCTCTTCTATGTGGCTGCTTCTCTACATTTAGCTGTGGAGAGTTTGTTCTTTGGGTCTTTTTCTGGGTTATATGTGATTTTTATCTAGTTGTATCCATAGGATGAGGTGAGATTAGGGACCTCCTACTCCCCCATCTTCACTGGAAGTCTCAGTGCATTGTTTTTTAATTCAGAAAAAATTGATAGCACCCTAAATTTCAGTAGTTAAGAATTGCTTAAATAATGAATCGGCCGTGTGATGGAATATTATATAACTATTAATGAAGTTTTAGGAATATACACAATGGCTTAAAAATGCTGTCAATATGTAATTAAAGAATAAAAAGCCCCATCTGTCATGTTACATTACCTAGGAAGGCTGTTCACAGAAGTCTGATTATCACCAGGTGGTGGAATTATGGGACAATAATTTGTTTTTCTTTATTTCTTTGTGCTTTTTTTTTTTCCAAAATTTTATTGCTGTGTTACTTGGTGTGGTCACAAAAATAAAATGATCACTGCAAAAGGAGCATGTGTGTAAAATTACAAAAATTTAGAGATTTAAACCAAGGATTTCACTTGTTGAAACCATTTCCTCATCCTCGGCAGACTTAATTCCCTTGAGGGTTTGTCCTAGAGAAGCGAGGACTCAATCTAAAGAAAAATTTAGAGTGTCAGACACATGATCTTAAAAAGACTTATATTTCAAAAGCTGGATTTTTGCAGGGAGGAAATATCATTTGAGTATCAAAGGCTAAAAGCTTGAGGGACTCAGGACATATGTAGAAAATGATAAGATGGAGGTAAATGCAGGCTGATGTACTTTTTTCTGCCCAAAAATACAACAAATGTTTGAAGAGCTGACAGTAAGAGAAGAATTGCAAGTGAATTTGGCTAGTCAACACAGCTGGGTCCCTTGGAAATGGTCCAGTGCCCCACCCTCTGGGCACAGCTTGACATACGGCAGTAACAAGTCAAGATGATTGAAAGTCAATACATGTTGTAGGAAATTCTAGAGTAAAAGGATCTTTACTTAGCTTCCCAAAGTATGACCTGGGTTGTAAGCCTCATGGAAATACTTCTTGTCCAGCTTGGTACCTGGGTAGCAGCAAAGAGTAGATGGGGGCTTGGTGAGGTGGTATGAGGGCAGACCCTGAAGACTTAAAGGGCTCTTTAATTCATCACTTAGAAGAAATAGTGAGCTAGGTGGCATTGACAACTTGAAAGCAAAGAGGAACACCCATGTTTCAAGGTGAATGCAAGGACAGCACTCAAAAAAGCAGAGTATGAATTGTATAAAAGTATGAATTGTGTATCACATAGAAAGGCCAAACAGATAGATGTCAATGACTTTGGCTTGTATACCTGTCCCCCGAAGTCTCACCAGTGATATCAGAAGGACAATTTTTACTCTAGGAGGATGAGAAGGAGAAGGGGGATGAGGAAAATTCTGAACCAACCAAATACTTTCTTCAGAGAAAGTCTGTTTAAACTAGGCAAAAACAACTGCATTATGTTTTGCCACCAGTGAAAATGGGAGCTCACAAGGTAAATTAATTTCAGTTATTGAGAAGATTTTTAAAATCTACATTTTTCATGTCTGAGTCATGTAAAATTCACACCTCAATTAAAAGTGACTTGTTTGTCTATAATTCTACTTAAGGTCATGTTAAAATAATGTATTCATATTTTAGAAAGTGGGAGTTAGATGATTTTCATTGAAGAGATACTTCTCTGCAAATATATTTTCTATTGAACATTTACTTTTCAACCAAATGCTTAATAAGCATGTCTGTGACTTTATTTTCCAAAGGTAAAAGGTGGCCTAAAGAGAGGAGAAGGAAAATACCAAAATGATTTTCCTAAAGAGTTTTCATAATAATCGTTTTTCCTTAAACATAAAGGAAGTTACACTAATACATCTTACCCTGAATACAGACTGGAAAACTGAAAAACTAGGTTGTATAGCCAATAAGAAATAACACTACGAAATACTCTTACTGACATTACTACATCACCTTTTAGGTAAAAGAAATAGAAGCAAATGTCAGGAATGTGTTTTCAAGAATGAGCTTTTTACTTGTGGTATTTTATTCTGGCTCTAAATATAACCTGCATATGAAAAGAGGACATTTGTTTTTATAAAAAAAATAGTTTATTGTTACCTATTTGAGAGTGTATCATTAGCTTTCTTTTTTTCTTTTTTGGATCTTTTTATTTAGAAATAATTTCAAACCAAAAAAAGACAAAGAATAATACTGAAAACACTTGTATACCTTTTACCCAGATTCACGTATTGTTAGCTATCTTTTTTAATGGCACTTTTCAAAATTTTCAGCGTACTGAGTGCTGAAACAAAAGTTAGGCTGCATTGTTTTGTGTGTTTCATAGTCAACATCCCTGTTTACCATGGTTTTCAGGGAAGGACAGCTTCTGCCAGTCCACAGAAGTCCCCTTAGGGCAGTGGGGGCCAGATCATCTTTCTTTTGTAATCCCAAGAAGGGACACTCCACTTGTTGAAAGAAGAGTCAAGGAAGTTCCCAACTATTCTAGCTAATGCATAAACCAAAAAAAAAAAAAAAAAAAAAAAAAAAAAAAAAAAAAAAAAAATTAACAAATGAATGTGTAAGCAAATATATGTCTTAATAATAGGTATATATTTCAGAAGGGGGAGTTTCATTCTTTAATCTCACTGTTTCTTCTGCAACTAACAGTGTCTTATAAATCTTTCCAAAAATATATATAATATATATTTATATATGATATACATAGCCATTGCTATGGTGATAGGCATAAAGTTATAGAGCAATGTAGAAGTATAAATACACCTGTAAATAGAATTACAGGTATAGGTTTAAAAATGCTTTTCCGTATTTTGCCTAATGGGATTATTACTGTATATACACTCTTCTGCAGCTTGCTCTTTCCACATAACAATATACCTGAACTAGCTTGTGATATTAATTCATGTAGTTCTGCCTCAGCCTTTTTAAAGGTAACATAATATTGCATTATATGAATATGCCATAACTGTTAACCCATATCCTAAGCATTTATTTTTTTCCCTTTTGCTGTTATAAAAGTAACAAACATTTGCTGTGTATATCCATTTCTTATCTGAGGTCTCCTGTAAAATAAATTTCTAGCAGCGTTATTTGTACATGTAAATTGTGATAATGATTGTTAAATAATTTTTATAATCAGAGTTTGAAATTTCTTGTCTTTGGCACATAGTGTATTCAGTAAATGTTTGTAGAAGGAGGAAGGAAATGAGAAAGGAAAAAGGGAAGGAAGTCAGGCAAGCTGATCTTTTGGAGACAGTTTCCTTTACTTACGTGAGAAAACAGGGTCCTCCCAGTGAAGATTGTGCTTGCCTTTACTTACCAATTTTCTGTTGTCCTTTTGAAACTTTTTATTTCTGTACTTTTAAAAATAGTATGAGCTTTTTATATCTTTCAGAGACCATCTTGAAAGTCGTAGAAGGTTATAACAAATATCAGAAAGAAGATAACAAATAGAATGTTAAATATTTTTATCCTATGGTTCTGTCATACCCTCAACTTTTTTTTTAAATCACACTTGCAGTTTTTTTCAGTCTGTCTATCTCCTCAGATAGATAATAAGCAAGGAGAACCATAAGGATAGAGACCATGCCTGTCTTATTTGTCAAGGTATTCTCTACTTTACAAAGATGTGTAGGGTGCTCTGGATTTGTTAAAAGCAAAAAGTGGAGGGACAGAATTAGAAAAGAGTGTGACAGAGAGAGATAGAAAAATAGACCTAGAGAAAGAGATAGGAGACGGACAGAGGGACAGAGATGGAGATAGAAAGTAAGGAAGAGAAGGAGACATGGAGAGAGGGGAGGAAGGAAGGGAACAAGAAGGTTAGAGCTGTAAATATAGGAGATACAAGTAAAAATGAATGGTGAGAAAGGGAAAAAAGCACCAAGCTGTATGAATCTCAGTATTTTCTGAGTTCAGAATCAGGGAAACTGGTTCATTTTCCAGAAGACCAAAGTTGATGTCCATAGCTGGGCCTCTGACTGCAGGGTAAAAGCTTATGAAGGTCCAGAATAAGGATTATTTCAAGGGTTTGTCTTGTAATTTAAGTTGTGCAAAGAGAACTGATCAAGTAAAGGTGAAATACTCACTTTCTATTACCTGATGCTGTGGGAATGGAAATGTAATTACAGTCATGAATCCATCATAGTGGGGGAGGCTTGGAAATTGCCCTGGACTAGGAGCCCATGTAATATAACAACATAAAAGCTTTGTGAAGCAGGTTTGCTTATTTTTATTTTAGATTAGAGTGTAATGTAGTGGAGACCTTTATAAAACATTTTCTAGCTGAAATTTCTATTTGATCCTATTACATTATAACTGGATCCTTATAATTCTATATGTGTGTGTATACATCATACAAATGCTTACATACTTACGTTGTATGGAGACACTAACATTAAAGAAATAAACAATCTTAAATTTTATACCATTCACAAATGTTGTTAAACCTAAATAATTAGGAAATAGATTATTCAATTTATAAGCTTCTTGCTTCTTCTACCTCACTCCCAGTCTCTTCTTTTTGGGCCACGTGAGTTCATGAACGGAAAAGAAATCAGATATCGAAATAATTAACAGGTTGTACGTTTTTTGTTCATTTTACTTCATCAGTATTCTCATACTTATACTCATGCATACAGATACTTATGCCTGACTGATGACTGATTCCAGTAATACCAGAGAATGAGATTCAAATTATACTTTAATAAGAGGATTTGTTAACATATGGAACATGATGCTTCACTTGGAGCTCCTCTCAGTTTATTGGAGTTAAATCAACAGGAGTCTGATGCTGTTCATACCTTGAAGAAGCAACTGGCAGAAAGTAGTACTCATGGAAGTTTCCTTTACAAGTTAGAAAAACATTTTGGCTTCACCCTACAAATACTGCACTCCAAGGCCTATTGCTACTGTTTTCCGAATTACTCACTGGTTTGATGAATGGCAGTTACAAGTAGAGCTTTTATTGCAATGTACAGATGTTGATATTTTCCATAATTTTCTTGGAGTAAATGGAAGGCTTTCATATTGAAAAAATTCATTTTGGATATAATAAAAGAACTTAGATTTCCACTTTTTGAAGATCCATACAACTCCTACATTTTTATTCTTATTTTTAAAAGAAAGTTTATTTAAAGAACCTGTCTTCCTTGGCATTGATAAAAAGCAGATGTTAACTAATTGGGATGAAGCCAGAGGTTTAATGAGTAATAATAGAGAGTTAGAAATAGAATAATCATGTTGGAAGTCAGAGGTGGGTTAGAATTTTTACAGAAAACTGGATAAAGCTAACAGTGTGTGTGTGTATGTGTGTGTGTGTGTGTGTGTGTGTGTGTAAAGAGGGAGGGAGAGAAAGAGGATGATGAAAAGGAGAGAGAAAAAGGAAATGTTGGGTGAAAATGTTTCATGATAAAATTCAATTCTGAAATGACTTGGGATTTACCTACATTTTAAATTTACCTTAATCGTGTATTTGAAGTTCACATGCTGTGTGAGACTTTTAAAGCAGGGCTTATAACTCAATATAAAGGAATGCATGGATGAATTTCCTGGAAAAGTTTCCAAGGGCTTTTAAAATATATATATATATATATATTTGTTTTTAGGATACATATATTTGCCATTTGAGTTCCTTACTATGCCCAGAAACTTATAGTTCTGTTAGGGGGAAAAAAAGGTTTACATTATTTTAAATAACGTGACTTTGTAAATAAATAGGACCCTTGCCTTGTGTGTAATTATTCACACTGGCAATACTTTACCGTGAAATCAGAATGATGTCCACAGCTATCAAAGTACTGTTTTCTGTGATCTCATTTAAATGGGTTATGGAATCTTGAGAAAATTGTCATTCTGTTCATGCACATATTTCCAAGGTCAAGAAACAATGTGGTGAGAGTAAAAAGTTACTTTGGAAAATATCCTTTTAGAAATGTTTCACAGTTTGGTTTATAGGGTTTATTTATTAAAGTGTAAAGATTTTCACTTTTCTTAATGTTGGATTATTTCAACAGAGTATTTCTTTAATATTAGATTAATTTTAAGCAATCCAGAGTAATAAATGCTAATTTTATTTTTATGTCTTGTTTATTTTTGAACTGGTCCAAAGTAATAATGAAATTGACAGTAGTTTTTTGGAGCAGTTTTAGTTTTATAGAAAAATTAAGAGGAAGCTGTAGAGATTTCCCATATACCTCCTGCCCCCACACATGTACAGCCTTGCCATTATCAACATCCCCAACCAGAGTGGTGTATTTTTTATAACTGATGAACCTCATTGACACACCATAATCACCCCAAATCTAGAGTTTTGCAATCCATTCACTCTTGATGTTGTACATTCTACGGATTTCGACAAATATATAATGACATTCATCTATCATTATAGTATCAAACAGAGTATTTTCACTGCCCCCAAGTCCTCTGTGCTATGCGTATTCATGCATTTCCCTTAACCTCTGGCAACTTCTGATCTTTTTCCTGTCTCCATAGTTTTGCCTTTACAGAATGTCATGTGTTAGAGTATAGTCATATAGTCATTTAGTATGTAGCCTTTTCAGATTGGCTTCTTTCACCTAATAATATGCATTTAATTTCCCGCCATATCTTTTCATGGCTTGATAACTCATTCCTTTTGAGTTCTGAATATTCCATTGTATGGATGTACCATGATTTATTTATCTGCTCACCTACTGAAGGACATCTTGATTGCTTCCAAATTTTGGCAATTATGAATAAAGCACATCTGTGTGCAGGTTTTTGCGTAGACATAAGTTTTCAGGTAAACATCAAGGTAAACATCAAGCAGTGCCGCTGTAATGATTTTTTTCATGATGCAATTAATTTTGCAATGTTTTTTTATTTGGCATTTGTAGTTTTTTTTATAATTTGTATTTTAAGTGTAAGAGTATGGTTTGGTCGCTTCCCAATGACACCTAGCCTGTCTATATATTTGCATGTTTGTATGCTACATTCTGAGTTTTTGTGTCCCTGTACCTACTAATGGATTTTGTCTGGTAAAATACCTTTGTTTGAATAGTCCATAAATGACCCTCAAAATGATAAAGTGAAAAGAAGCCAAAAATTCTAAACTGTGTTTGAACAAATCAAGTCATATGTGGGCACCATTTTGCCCATGGGAAATTTCTTAAGAGTTTAAAAAGGCTGAATAATGCTCATTAGTGTCTACGGATTTTCAGTTTGTATACTTATTTAATCTTTATAGTTTATGAGGTAGTTCTAAGTAATTTATTAATTGAAGAGCTTCTGGTTTCCCTTTATAGCTCCTCTTTCTGATCACAGTAAGAACATCTTTAATAGATGCTCTAATATAAATAATACCAGCGAGGCTTGGAGGGAAATGAGAGTCTGGTTTCTGTTCTTGGAAGACATTACCCTGATTTCACTGGAGTGAATAGCCCTGAACTCATCTGAACCCTCAGTTTCCCCAACTGGACATAGTAGTGAAGTGATAAAAAGATGCACATTTAAGGAAAAGAGAACAACTTTTTTTCCAGCTTTATTGAGGTACAGTTGACAAATAAAAATTGTATATATTTAAGGTGTACAATGTGATGATTTGATATAATATACATTGTGGAATGATTACTACAATGAGCTAATTAACAAGCTAATGAACCCATCCATCATTTCACATAGTTACTTTTCATGCGTGTGTGAGAACACAAGATTTACTCTCACTGGGTTTCAAGTATACGATACAGTATTATCAACTACAGCTACTAGGCTGTATATTAGATCCCCAGAACCTATTCATCTTATGACTGAATTTGTGCCTTTGACCATCTTTCCATTCCCCCTACCCCCAGCTCCTGGCAACCACCATTCTCTCTTTGCTTCTATGAGTTTGATTATTTTAACGTTCCACATATAAATGAGATCATGCAATACATCTCTTTCTGTGTCTTCCTTATGTCACTCAGCATGATGTCCTTGAGGTTCATTCATATTGTCACAAATGGCAGGATTTTCTTCTTTGTAATGGATGAATGATATCCCATAATAATATTTTTCTGGCTGAATAATTTATATGTACATTACACACATACAATGGGATATTATATATGCCACATATTCTCTATCCATTCAACTTTTGATGGACACTTCAATTGTTTCCACGTCTTGGCTATTGTGAATAATGCTCACCACAATGGGAGTACAGATATCTCTTTCATAACCAGTTTCATTTCCTTTGGACATATACCCAGAAATGGGACTGCTGGATCATATGGCAGTTATACTTTAAAATTTTTGAGGAATTTCCATACTGTGTTTTTATAATGGTTGTACCGATTTACATTCCTACCAACAGCTGTTCAAGGATTCCCTTTACTCCACACCAACACTTACCATCTCTTGACTTTTTGATAATACCATTCTAACAGGTGTGAGGTGATATCTCATTGTGGTTTGATTTGCATTTTCCTGATGATGAGTGATGTTGAGCACAACTTCATATACCTGTTGTCCATCCGTATGTTTTTGTTTTGAAAAATACCTATTCAGTGTCTTTGCCCACTTTTTAAACCAGGTTATTTATTTGCTGTTGAGTTGTATCAGTTCCTTATATAATTTGGATGTTAACTTCTTACCAGATACCTGGTTTTCAAATATTTTTCTCCCAAAAGAGAGTAGAGTCTAACAAAATGTTCTGCTACTTTAATGCCTATAGACCAATAGCCACTTCTTGTTTTTATTTCCTATTCTATTTTGTTTATTTCCTACAACTCTCATCACATACTTCCTTACATTGTAGTAATTAATACTTAACATCTGTCTTCTTTACATTTTTAATATTCTTTAACTCAGTTTCTAAACCCATCACCTTAAAAATAATAGTACAGAATATTTGTTGGTTTAGTGAGTATAATTTAAAATATTAAATATATTAAATGATATGTAAAAATATCTTAATGTTTTATCAGAATAGACTCAAAGCTAAAAAGTCCTTTGGGACCTTATTTTTGATGCTACAAGATCTACGAAAGTGATATAAGCCTCAATGTAAACCTGTGGTTCTTATTAAATGATAATTATCATAAAGGCTTTTATACCCAGGTTGCTATCTTAAATCTTGTTATTAGCCTAGAAACTTGCTGGCAGATGGGTTTTATCAGTCATGGTTAAATTGCTCTGGGTGGCCCATAATCATTATGTCATTATCAATTGCAGGATGAGCTGGTCACAGTATTTGTAATTTCACTAAGTTGTTCTATCAGCTCTCCAGAAGTCAATGCAAATAAACGGGTTCCAAACCCCTTTGGAACACACTGTAAATCTTTGTAACTTCATGGCCAAATGGTAAACCGCAGGACCACATGACTCAATTCCCTTGAGACAGCCGTGTTATTCCTGTCAGACTTTTCTTCCCTCATTCATCAGCTGAAGGCTTTCATCTCCTTTTAAAGTCATGGCCTTTCAAGTAGGGGTGAAATTACACCTGTCAGTAATAAATGTTCCCAGTACGCTCTATCATTCTGTCATTTCACAAAAGAAATTAAAAGGAAGCATAGCCTATTCCATTTTTATTTAGCAGCACTTTTGTTTTTCCTTTCTCTATAGTACTTTTAAATACCTTCCAGTTATGTAATTGTTGAGAGTATTTTTAAAATATCCACCTACATTGAGGAATGATATCAAAACTTGGGGATATTAGCTTCTGTGTGAGTTATACATTATATTCAGTAACTATATTAAACTTATTTGACAGAAAGACTTAGCTGTATACATAGTCTACAACAGCAATCTAAATGTGCCCCTTAGCACACTTGTTCTGTTTATTTTTTCTACATTACGCTCTGATAACTTTGTGGTTGCTTGTAATACCATACAGCAGGTGCACCTGGGCAGCCACCATTTTATTTACATAGAGAACAAAGTTAATGTTTTATCAAATGCAGGCCACACCTGGGTTGGGACATTAGTAGGAAGCAGAGTTCAAATCAAAGTTGCAATTTGCTCTTAGCCTGATATTTGAACTCCATTGAGCAAACTCTTTTGAGTTCTCTTGAAAGTTTTGAGGACTTGGTCTCTTAACTCCCCATTAACCAAAGAATGAAAGCCAGAAGACTGAATACATTACCCATAATGCAGTACTCACTATGGTAGGTCTTGCTTTAAGCAATGAAAATAACTGAATTGTGTCATTACTGCCCACACCATACACTGTCCCAAGCAGAGAATACTTTAAAAACAGATGTATTTGGCTTGATGTACCTGAGTGTGAAGGGAAAAGTTTTAATCAATGCCCTAAACTGAGATAGAGGAACAAATGAATATTGTGTGTATTTCACAGATCGCTGCTGATGGTCATGCTCTAAAGGTTTGTTGTTGGTGGTGTTGATATCTCTCAAGGAGAAAGTATGGGCCAGTTGTCTTTAGATTAGTGATATAGCTAAGAATACATGAATACAATTAACCACCCACAATTGCTAGCAAAACATCTTTAACAGAACATACAGGAAATATTTAATTCCTCTATTTCTATATCTTGTTTTTTATCCTCTGTTTTCCCTTTTCTTCTTTCCCGTAAGGAGAAATATAACAAAGTAGACTAAAAATCAGAGCCTAAAAGAAGGATGGATTAACCTACCTTGGTACTAAACCAAAGAATTTCTCTCAAAAGCACAATGTGAATTTAATTTCACTGGAAATGATTAGAGTTTGATGAGAAAAAACCTGAAGTATCTCTCAAGCCTAATCAAGTAATATCCTTACTTACAGAAACAATTTCATCCATATATAAGGCTGAAAATAATTACTATTATTTAATAGTTTTATGAAATATTTTATCTGTATAAATAATTTTTAAAAATTGAATTATCCCTATTTGTTCCCCAAATCATCTTTATACTGAGTAATCTTCTGTAGTTCAATTTAAAGTGTCCACTAATACTTCCACTTAAATAGAGGTTGAACTTAATACGCTCAGTCCTCTGAATTAAGTATGAAATGCCTCTGACCATGCCAAGCCCTAACATTGTGACCTTGGGCTCTCACTCCAAATCTTCTATTTCATACATGGTTCTTAACAAGCTTGTTTACCTGTTTTATTCACCTTTAGAAGATAAGAGGCATCAAATTAAAAGAATTATGCACAATAGTCAGAAAAGAAAGCCTAACAGCCAAGGAGAGAAGGGAAAAGTAACAATGTTGTGCTGGACGTATTCTGAGGCAGTTGCACATGTGTTTTCACATTTAATCCCTCAAACCCTTCATGTGGCACATTACTTATTTTGCAAATAAGGATGCTAAGGGTAGAACGTATAGCAGGCAATTCCCCCAAGGCTAGGAAGCAGCAGAATTGGGATACTCACTCAGGGTATTTAACCTTAAGCCAGTGGTGGATGTTCACAGAGATGATGTAAGTTACCTATACAAGCTTATTTATTTGACAGAAAGAGAGAAGAGAGAGCACAAGCAGGGGGAGTGGCAGAGGGAGAGGGAGAAGCCCAATGCGGGACTCAATCCCAGGACCCCAGGAGAATGACCTGAGCCGAAGGCAGATGCTTAACTGACTGAGCCACCCAGGTGCCCCACCTATACAAGTTTAAATGTTGTCTAGTAAGTTTGTTGGAGCAAGAAGTAGAAAATTCATTTTAGGAAGATCCTTAGAAATGGTTAAAATATACAGAGCTTTGAAGTTATTGATATCATGTCCTCTCACTTTCTAAAGATAATTATTACATTATTTTACACATTTTTGTTGTCCTTACTTGAAACATTTAGCTCTGAAACTGATGTCACACTTATGATGTCCCAAATAAATTTAAAGAACTCAATTTTTTCAACTCAATTTATAATTAGCCTAAATTACATTATTTTTTTCATTTTCTCTCCAATATTATGTATGTGTCACCTACATAATGTCAGGGCAAATAATAGCAATTTCCATCCCCCCCCCACACACATCAAATTTCAGCTGGCTTTTCTGTTTCACTGATATGCACAAATACCATATTCCAGTATTTTACAGAAACAACCTACAAATCACCTGCATGAGAGCTACCCACGTTACTTTTGTAGAAAGCTGAATTAGGTTGTCACGGATTGGGGCTTAAGAGCACAGTGTCTGAGAACCACTGCCTTTCAGTTCAGCATCATTTCCCTTTGTACTTTAAGATGGTGGTGCTTTGCAGCCGACTGCATTTTACGATGCCTGTTCACCTGCAAAGACTAATGCTTGACCAAAACACTGTTGACTGAAACAAAAATGATGGGGAAAACCAGTCTGTCTTCAGTTTGTAAATGATCATTGTTGGCCATGCTCTTCCCTATACCTTTGCCACAGAAAAGCAGGCAGGCACATGTTTGATTCATTCTCTCCAATTATTTTAAGTATTACAGTTGTTGCCCAATTAAATTGAAGCTAGGTTTTGTTCACTGATGCAGTTGTTCACGCGTCCCTGTCCTGTCTGTTAAATACATTTATTATTTGTATTCAATTTTTCCTCTCTTGAATGTATAATATATTGATTTACAAGTTAAATTCACCCCAAAGTCACGTTAATGTCAGTTTGCACTGAAATTATGCTATTCTTTTCATATTAATGGGGAGAGTTTTGATTAAAATAAACTACTTTAGAATATTTTAAGTCTTAAGAGGTCATTCAAAACAAATGGGAAGTTTGTTCCTGACAGGAAGTATCCTAAGAGGTGCATTTGTGTGACTAATAATAACCTGATCCCAGTAGCTCTGTATTTCATAGAGATGACAGACAGTCCATGCCAGTGGTGAGGCGCCGACTCTCAATTAAGGCATGTCTGTTGAAAAGGAGACCTTGATGTAGTAGACATTGCAGATAGTCTCACTAGAGAAGATGGCTCCGATTCGATGTAGGGTAATTGGGAAGAACTGGGAGCAGGTCCTCTGCTGGAGAAGCACGTGGTCTTTGTGTTCTTGGAAGTCTGGCTACACTAGAGAAAGATTAGGAGGCAAGGTTAATATCGTTTGTTTAACAGAGAAATGAGAAGATGTGGATAATGCTTGTGTTTGTTCAAACTTAGAAAATCAAATGCTGACGATTGCTGTAATGTGGCTCTTTCTGACAGTGCTTACAAGTATTGAATTTCAATGAGTTAGTCCCATCTACCAAAAATTTTATAAAAGCATTGCATACACATACTATTAAAGCGTTGTTTGAAGTTGAAATGTTTCAAAATGGTTTCTGATCAGAAGAGAAAAACATAGTTTTTATGTCAATGTGCAGGACACAACTTTGTTGCATTTATGCCAAAACGTTATCAGTATAATTATAGCCACAACTTTCCCATTTCCTTATTGATATATTTAAATGTTTATCAACAAATTTGATTTTAAAATAAATACCATGCTATATTTTGGATTTCTTCGGTGGTAAAGAATATTAAAACTTCATTTGTATTTTAATAATATATCAAAAATCTCTGTATTTTTATTGCATTAACACTTCCCTGTCCTCTGTATAGCCAGTAAACTTTGGCTAATACTGAGAACCAAAGCTCCTAATATTTACTAATATGAGCAAATTAGTTTACCAGACTTTGGGAACTCTGGTGTGAGTATAGGAGACTGCAAATACAGTGCACGATTTAGGAACTACTGGCTATTTACTGGTCAAACATTGTCCATTGGCTAGGTAAATAGTGATATGGAAGCACACTTGTACAGGTGCAAAGTAAATAACCATGTGTTTACTTTTTTTTAAAAATATTTCTATCTATTTATAACAAAGTATTATGGTCTATTGGAAGTCAAATTTTTTACAAAGTAAAGCTTAGGAATATTTTAATATCTAACTGCGATGTGTCTATTTTGAAAGAGAAAACTGACACCACTGATTCTCTCTGAGGTGGGTGTGCACCTTGAAACTTCTAACAAAATAAATTAATAAAATTAAAAAAAGATTTAAAAATAAAAAGAAACTTCTTGTAAAAATAGCTTAGAAGTAGGGGCACCTGGGTGGCACAGCGGTTAAGCGTCTGCCTTCGGCTCAGGGCGTGATCCCGGCGTTATGGGATCGAGCCCCACATCAGGCTCCTCTGCTATGAGCCTGCTTCTCCTTCTCCCACTCCCCTTGCTTGTGTTCCCTCTCTCACTGGCTATCTCTGTCAAATAAAAAAAAAAAAATAGCTTAGAAGTAAAATCTGTATCTTCCATATTTCACTCAGCAACCTCTTCAAGACCTCTAGGACATGATTGGAAGAAACCACAATATTGCTTGTGGTCATGGAGTAGAGTAGGTTTAGCTGGGTGGGTTTAACTGCGTCAGTTTCTGGGCCCTCAATACCTTCTTCCAAGTTTAGCACTGGAGGTCACCCTCATCTCCATTTCTTCAGCTGTTAGGAAGCTGGTAATTAGCATTCATTATCCACTGCTTTTTTACTAAACCTTTCCAGAATGGGGAGCTATTTCTTTTAACTGGTCAATACAACTTCAGTTATCTCACATCTTAACCTCACATAAAATTATAAAAAGTGTCATATTGTATTGTTTTGAATCCTATTTCCATTTAAGTTTTGTTTGTGTGTCCTCCCCGGTAAACCATAAACTTTCATCTGTGTATTTTGGGTGCCAAGCCTGAAACCAGACCAGAGTGGCTCTTCTTTGTGAGCCTAGGCCTTCTGTCTGTTCCCAGAAATATAAAATGATGATGAAGGTTTAAAAATCCCTGATTTCATATGAAGCATCTCATGGTCATGGATGAAAGTCAAGTCTGGAAGGAATAAGCTTTGTTTTTTCAGGTCTTTGAAGAAAAAAAATAAAAGGTAGAGCAAGGAAAACTTCTTGGAATTAAGAAGGAAGAGATATTACATGAAGTCAAGCTTTTTTTTTTTACAGAAAAAATATCATTTACAACATGTAAAAATTTTATCTCATGCCATGTAAGTAAAGAGAGTGAAGAGTTTTTCTCAAATAGATACATGGCACTTAAGGACAACCAAGTAAGTAATTTGATAATTATTCAATATAATTCTTTCAAGTCTGTGATCAAGTTTTCCTATATTCAGAAGTTTACCATGATACAAAAAAAAGATGAGGACCTTTACTGTGTTAGAAAAAAGGGAGAGATATATAAAAATAATTTAGAGGTAAGATGGTATGAAGTAAATATCCATGAAGTCTTAGGAGATAAAATGGAAACACAAATTTAAGTCATATGAAAATAATTGAGGAAGCAGGAAGGGAGTTCTGTTTGAAGGGTCTTGCAGCCAAATCAGCCACATGAACTCTCATTATTTCCATGATTTTTATTACTAGTAAACAAAAAAAAATGCATTAAATCAATTTTTCCCAATCCAATTGAAGATGAGGTGGCTAATAACAAGTGGATTTTTACTTAGGTGTAATGAGGGTATACTGTATTGTGACTAAAACAGGCTATTAGTTTAAAGACTCAAAATACCATCTGATAGTAGAAATAAAATTTTAATTTAAAGCACATGTGAAACCAACTTAAAATTATTTGTTAAAAAATAGAGGAGGTGTGACATCTATATATGTAATATTTATTACTCTTTTGTGTTCCTGGATCCAATTCCAGTGTTGTTGTTTTTTGTTTTTTTTGTGTGTGTGTGTGTGTGTGTGTGTGTGTGTGTGTGTGTTTAGGCTTCCCCATACTAACAAGCAGTTCTTGGACACCAGGAGAGTGCCCAAGAATTCAACTCAATTCTGACACTGTCTACCTAGAGATAGCATCAGATTCCATAGGCAAAGAGTTCAGTCCCACAGACTGCCCTCTACCTCAGATGCCAATCACAAACTTAGGTTATTACCTGTACTTCTGGTGGGCTGACTTTAAATCAGTGGTTCCATGACCCCTTCCTTGAGTTCAGTTAATTTGCTAAAATGGCTCATGGAACTCAGGAAAACCTATTTATTCACTAGATTACTGATTTATTACAAAGGATATTAAAGAATACAAATCAACAGCCAGATGAAGAGATACATACAGTAAAGCCCTGAACAAAGGGGCTTCTGTGCTCTGGAAGCTTGGGGCCTGGCATGGTGGGACCTGGAACCATTCTGGTTTCTTGACCTGGAAGCTCTCAGACCCTCTCCTTTTGGGTTTTTATGGAGGCATGATTGATTAATTCATTGGTCATTGATGATTGATTCAACATCTAGTCTCTATACCTCCCTGCAAATCTGGGGTTGAATTGTAAGTTTCAATCCTCTAGTCATGATTGGTTCCCCAGGCAGCCAGCCCCATCCTTATGTGCTTTCCAAAAGTCACTTCATTTACATAAATCCAGTTATGGTGGAAAAGGGGCTTGTATGAATGACATGACATCCATTTCAGTTTTATGGCTCAGAAACATTTTCAGGAACTGAGGACAGGTGACCAAATACCATAGTAAAAGATTCTCCCATTACTCTTATACATCAGGAAGTTCCAAGGCTTTGGGGAACAGTGAACTAGGAACTGTGAACCAGGAACTGTGGGTGATGACAAAGTATATAAGAGAATTTTTTTTTGGTCATCTGAATGACCAAATATATATTTCTTATAAATCACAATAACACAATTACTAAAGTGATCTTTGGTTACCTATCACTTTTTTAAGTCATTCAAAAATCAGGGACAATTTTCAGTAGTTGAATGTTTTATTTTATTAGTAGGTAATTGGTTGACTTCTCTGAACATATGAAAATACAAACTAAGATGTGGGGGGAAAAATTACCTCTACAGCATTAAAGTCCAGATAGAATTAGTTTACTCTCCAAGTATATATTTGTGAAAGATTCCCACTCCAGTTCACAGTTTTTTTCTGATAAGTCAGGAATCGATCACCTCTCAAAACGCGTTGAATCAAAATACCACAAGGTGGCAGTGGCCCACTCAAGGTGGAGTCCTTTCAGGGGACACTGATGACCCTTCTCTTTAGAGCTGACATTCTATTTCCTTCTTATAATTTTTGATAACTGAACTTCCTGCTTAGGAGCTATGGGATTTTCTGAATACATTTAGTGTTGAAAAACATATAATGACTCATTTCCATGACCTTTATTGTGTCCTGCAATTTTAAAAGAAGGAAAAAAGAAACTGAGGTGGGGCGGGGGGAACAAACAATGTGTTTATTATATATTATATGCCTCAGCAACCTAAGTTGATGCCTTACATATATTACGTATTTAGAATATAGTTAAATATTCAGTAGATATTTGATACTCTTGAAGGATTGAATACAGTAGTATATTTTGCCTCATCTAAAAATGCAGTGCAAATAGGCATTTACTAAGCACCCATTAAAACTCTTACTTTCCAGCCTCCTGTCACTGGCTGTGATGATTTATCTGATCTTCCTATGTCAGGTATCTGTCCACACATACATTTTAAGTTTAGGCATCTATTCCAGGGTGATTGTGTTTTAATTAAGTGGTTTTGTTATAGCTCTTTCCTTATTGCAAGGGGCAATAGTGAATGGATTTGTCATGATGCTCTTAACTGTCCATTTTCACTGTGAAAATGAATAATCTTTAAGATTATTATTTTCTAATTTCTATAGGAACATATTGATATTTTAATGAACGCTATCATCAACCATCAGAAGCATGGAGAGATCACATAATATGGAGTTGTGGAAACGATTTTTATATGTGTGATGTTTACTTCATTACATGTGTTCATGCTTATTTCATTGTTACTGTTTTGTTTTTTTATTGAATGCTATGTATTTTTGAGTTACATTTATGGAAAGTGATGCAAAAAAAATGCTCCCATTAGTATATACATGACTGAACACCTGAAGGCAGAGCACAGTGATTGAGGTGATGCAGTAAATTTATAAACAAGAGTCTTTAGGATTCAGGGCTTCCCATTACACTTACCTTTTGGTAAGAGCAGTAATACAATGAATAACTTTATTTATGGTTGGCTCATCAGTGGATGATGCCAGAGAAGAATGAAGAGAACAATTCGTTGACAAGGGGGTGACTGTGGAGGTGCTAGGGATGTCATGGTGATGAAGGAGATGTTGTTTTACTCTCAGAGATAGCAGTGAAGATTTCTCAAAGGCTTTGTGATTGAGAGTCACTGATTTTCTCCAACGATGTCCATGTAACAGCTTGAAATGAACTGAACAAATCTTTCCTTTGTATTTTGTACTTAGTATTTGATCTACAATTGAGTGAATTTAAACTATGTTACTGATGCTTCAAGGTGATGGCTTGATTCCTGGTGCTATCCTGGCAAATTCAGTTTGGTCTCCTTATTCTTGTCATCATTCTCATCGCTTGATTTAATTAGTTCTTTGAGGTCATGTTTAATCAGCTTTATACTGACTGACTGATAATCTCTCCTTTCGTCTCCTTATACCCGTTCCCTACAGGAAATGAGAGCACTGTCTTTGGAATAAAATAGATCTGGGTTCGAATTTTGGCTTACCCATTTTCTGGCTGTGAGACTTTTGGCCATTTATCCTCTATAAACCTTACTTTCCCGGTCTATAAACTGAGAGAAACACTATCTGCCTTTGGGGTTTGTCGTTAATGAAAACTAAATAGTACAAGTGTGTGAAGCACCTGGCCTACAATGAATATTTACATAAATTGAAGCTACTATTGCTGTGACTGCTACTTGCAGGCTCTGCAGCCTCTTAACGGCTCCATCCACTTCATCATCAGCAAGTGACCTTTGGCAAAATCATGGACACCCTTTTCTCCTGGTCTCCAGTGGGTATTTCCAGTAAAGTGCTTCCCTCCTTTAATTATTGCCTTAAATATTTGGCATATCATGAGGAATATTTCCTAGGATCCAGTTACAGTCATGAAGCCACACTGAATTTTTTTCTAAGATACTTTGAAATGTGCGCTGTGAATGTTGCCATATGAAGATTACATCTTTCCTTTTTCCTAGGAGTGGGCTTGGACTACTGAATACCCCTTAAGTGAGTAGTTATATTATGAAAAGTTAAGAAAGATTAAATATCATAGTCATTAAAAATTATTTTGGATGCACTGAGTAAAAAACTCAATAGCTAAAGGCAAACACTGAGTATCCTGGGGTGAATGGGACAGATTTTCACTAGAAGATCTTAGCATCATTATGTGATTGCCAATGATTAATACAACATGATAAATGCTTCAAATGAGGTGTGAAGCAAGTGCTGGGGCATTCAGAAAAGGAAGACATTTGGCCTCCTTTTTTAGGGAAGTATGAATTTTTTAGGCCACTGGGATAGGTGGGGGCTTCTGAGAGGAATGCATTAGGGAAAAAGAAAATATTTCAGGTGGAGGAGCCAATAGGGAGAGAGATCTAGAGTTTTAGAGTGAAACCTTGTGTTAGGAAGGTTGTGGCCGACAAAGAAGGCATTCTTAAGGTTCAGCATTGTAAGCTGAGACTGTGGAGATAAATTGGGGTTATATCGTATAGGCCTGGAGTGTCAGTGCTGTGCTTAGGAATCAGATTCTTTTCTCTAAGCTCAGGAAAAAATTGGATTCTTTAATGCAAAGATCTGTCATGGTTATTTTTATTAGAATAATAATTTTTCTAGTCATGGAAGAGGAGAAACTGATAATGGGAAACTAATTGGGAGACTGTAGACTGGTGCAGTAGTCCAGGTGAGAGAAGACCTGAGATAAACTAAAAAGGGAAGTAGCATTGAATAGAAATACACTAGTTCAGGTGTAATGTGAACTATACAGAGAACTACCGTTTTCCTCTTCAGATCAACACAGAATGATATGCCCTACCCTGTGGCCCTGCTATCTGGATCAGGTCATCCCAGGTTGTGTTAGATGAAAAAATATTGATCAGTATTCTGTTTTGAATCTCTGTGTGCCAAAATTTTCATTCTTAGATAACAACATTTATGTGGGTATCTTTTCTAGAACTACCTCATTCATCACTGTTAGCTTCATTGGCCTTTATTATTTTCCTTATCAATTTATTTTTTAAAATAGTTGCATTTCTATTTGGGATAGCACAGAGTTCATGTTTAAAGCACCAGCTGTGCTCCAAACAATAGCAGTGAGAGATGAAGATGAAGAAAATTGAAAAGATATAGCTGGCTAAAAAGCAAGATCAGTATCTCTGTAAGTCAGAAATACAAAGTTTTGAGTGAGTCTAAACCTACAGTCCGCTAGGGTCCAGTTACTGAGTCATATGGTCTAAAAAGTCTCTGTGCAATACTTAACACTAGAGCGCGTGGGCTTATTGCTTTGTCTGAGATGGGAATGACTCTTGCCTAATCCAATTCCACTGAGAAAAGGTGTTTAGGATTGATTGTGATTATGAGCCTGGGACTGTGGCTTCATAAGACACTGTAAGCCAAAGTAGATAGAAACACCAATACCTCCTTTTTTTTTTTTTAATTGGAAATGAGTCAAGTTACCCACTGGTTTAGCGACTGAATCTGTTATAGCTGGTATCACCATAAAGAAAGAACTATTTTATGGTTTGGTTGTGGACTTAACTCATTAAGAGATTAAGTGGAAGGAATTAAAATATAGAGGAATATGGAAGGCTTATAATTAGGAAGAGAGAAGAAGAAAGCGGGGGGAGAGGGGGTTTCCTTTCATTCAAATGAGCTTGCAAACCAAGATTCTCAAGTACATGAGCAAACTAATTAATTTTAAGACACACAGCCAATAGACTAGGCAAATGTTCACAAGAATGCATCCAAGATAAAATAATTTTAGGGAATAATTGATAGTGATACTCATGAATAAAGAACAAAAGTTATGAAGCAAAGGCAGAAAGGAAACAAAAATAATTAGACATGAATAGAACCAAGTGAAACTTTAGGAAATACAGCTGTTTTTACTGAAATTAATAAAACTTGGAATGGAATAAATTCTAGACTGAGCATAGTCTCTGAGAAAATTAATGAATGGGGTGATAGAACTGAGGAACTCTCCCAGAATGCAACACAGACAGGAGAGATGGGAAACATGGTAGAAGAATATGAGCTGTAAAGAGTAGATTGAGAGACTTCCAACAGACTTTGAACAGGACTTGCAGAAACCAATGGAAGTGATGGTACACAATCAACATTTGTCTATGTGCCTGCTTATTTTTAGTTTGTGGCAGAGAAAAAGCAAACATTGATAATGTTAGAAGTAAGATCATTTTAAATTCAATCTCATCACTCTACATTTGTGAAAGCTGCATATGCCCAACTTATTTTAGCTGTTATCAGAAAAGCCATCTTTAAAGTTGTCTTAAAAGGAAAATTAACAACTCACTCTAAATTTGTCTTCTACTTTATAAATTGGTGAGTAGCATGATTTTAGAAAGCTCTAAGTTGAGTGATGACTAAATTAAGAAGAGTGCAATCTTTAAATAAATTATGAATTTTTAAGAAATCTTACATTTTAGGATACTTTAGAAAAAACCTCAGTGGCAATTAAAAGGTTCATATTATTTATATAATCGTATTTTGTTCATTTCAAGGCAAATAAAAGACATACGATTAACAGCAAGAGCTCTAATAACCACAACTTCAATAGGTCTACAGTATAGTGATGGTTGGCATTCATAATCCTGACTCTAAACACATTCCAAATTACACAATTTCTTAAGAAATTAAAAAAAATAACACTAAGTTAGGTGATAACAGTATGTTGAAATTTTGGGACTATTTTCGTGCAATTGTAGAAGTACTTGATTTGCTAAGATACATGATATACACGAATAGTACATCCCGGCTATAAATCAGTCTAAGGGTTCTTTTTCTTTTAACGGATTTGCTTATAGATATACCTTTTATAGTTTCCTCAAACCTTACAATTATAAAATAGTTTTTGGTATTGTATTGGAAAATATCAGTTGTCCTCATATTTGGAAACTGAAATAGTTCTGTATTTTGCTTTTCCTCCTTTAAAATCTGTAATTTTTTTCTGACTTGGATAAACTTGTCAAAAATTTGAAATAGCCCAGAGACCTGGAAAATGAATTTCATAAGGCCATGGGACTTATTTAAAGGACAAAGATATAGTGATGAAGTTTTCAGGATATATATTTAATTATTTAGTCCATGGGATTTAAAATTTTCATTATTTGTTATTGTTATAGATGGAAATTAATGATCCATCTATTATTAAGTAATATATTGATCATAGATACATGGTATTTTTATAAGTACTTAAATTACTTGATTAATGGTGGATTTTCCATGAAATAAATGCCAAGAATAGGTAGACTTGTAAATTATATTTTCTTACCCAAATATACTTAAGAGTTATATTAAAATATTACTTTAGCACAGACTGTTTTAAAGATTAATTAGGTTTAAAATGAGAATAGACTCTCACCAATTCCCATTAATGACAGGAAAATGCCATTTAGACTGCTAAAATATTAAAATTAGAAAGCATGAAAGAAGTATGATCAGTTGTAGGGCTATTCATAAAATATAGTTGTTTCCTGTATTAGTCTTGTTTAAATTAATTATAAAATAACATTATTTTCACATAAATTGGCTATCTTTGATATGTTAAATGATTATTATAGTCACTTAAATTATCTTTTTAACTTTAATTTCAAAGCAGAATAAAAGTATTAATTTTGTGGTTATTGAAAGTTGCCAGATTAGTAGATAAGAATAGTCAACTCTGTTCTTACTCTGTAATTCATTTTATATAAAATATTTGTTGACATAGTTTTTAATATGTCTTTTATATTGTGTTAACATATATATTATTGGTTAATAGATTGTATTAACTTCATGAGATTTGTTATAAATACTTCAGATAGATGTTCCCATAAATATGAAGCACAAACTATGAATTTAAGTATAAGGCTAGAAATTAGTAGTCAGTAAAAGTAATTTTTTTTTTCTTTTTAGAGAGGGAGAGAGACAATCTTAAGCAGGCTCCATGCCCCATGAAAAGCCCAATTCAGGCCTTGATCTCATAACCCTGAGATCATGACCTGAGCTGAAATCAAGAGTTGGACACATAACCAACTGAGCCATCCAGGAGCCCCTAAAATTAAATATTAAAAAGAAAAATATATGGTGAGATTGCTAGCTATGTGCATTTTCCCCTTAAATTTGCTATTAAGCAAGCATCCTTTCCTTTATGTTCCTTGGTGTAATATAAACCCAGTAGCTTAGATATTCAAGTATATATATTTCATTTTGAAAATGAGGAGGTACTTCACTTTGCTCCTTCCAATATTCAAGTACTGTCATAATTCTCTCTGTATGAATGTATTGTTTTCCAATTAGTCAGTTTGCATACATTTTCGTTCAAATTTTTTTTCTTTTTAATGCATTTCATCTTGGCTTATGATTGCTGTAATTGTGTTAGCAGTAGTAAAAACATTTTGGAAAATTAGAGTTACTTGAACCATTTTCTCTATAGTTTCATGTTATAGTTCCCTTTTTAAAAAAATTATTTCATTACAACATAAACATTTTTTGATAAAAAACATTTTCTTGTATCAAAATTATTTTTTAAACATTGTGGTTTTCTTTTCACAGGAGCCAGATACGCCATAAGTTATTATTAAAACTTAATTATTATTTCCCCCTTTTCTCATATTAGTGTATTCACTCATTGATTCCATGAGTCTGCATTTATTCAACATCTATTATGTGCCTAGCAAATGCTAGCTGCTGGTGATGTAACTTTGGACAGTATCAACAAGTCTCTTGACATCATGTAAATTAATGCTCCATAGGAGAGATAGACAATAAACAAGTGAACAAAAAAATAAAACATAGTGATAACTACAATACTCTGAAAGAAACAAAGATAAAAATAATGGCTATGTGGGCAGACTAATTTGCATATACATATGAGAATACGTACATTTATCACTTTTCATCCATATGATGTGAAATAAAATTGTTTTTTGATGAGAAGGCGCTTTTTGGAAGTTTCTTTGCATATATTTAACACTTAAACATAATAGAACTAAAAAAATGTATTTCGAAGTAAAGGTGTTTAACTATTTCCTAAAATATGACTGATAGAATTTTCTTTACCCATTAATCTGATATTTTAAAAAAGGAGAGAGAGAAAAGAGCTTGAAAATTATCTACTTTATAAAAAATATGATTTCAGTAAACACAATCCATATCATGCTGAAAACTCATATGACAAAGGGACAATTTATATGAGTGACTTTTATTTGAGACCACAGTTAAGGCATTATAAACATTTACTGAAAGGATATATATTAAACAACATTTTCTTCTATTTAAAATGCCATTTTTAAAAGAAATTTTAAATGTCTACCTTAACACTATTCTTTCTTCTTGAAATTGAGAAACATGTAAATCTTATGCATTATGTTAGTAGACTTCTCTTTTCTCCTTAAAATGTGAACATGACTGCTTACCTTTTAAATTACAGTTTAAAAATTACCATGCTAATTTTAATAAACCTTATGACTTGGTTTAATTTTCCATTCTTAGACACATTTTACTAGATTACGCCATGGCTTTAAGGTTTTCTATATGGCAAGATACTATCAGGAATGTAGATAACGTCCCTTTCTGAATTTTCTCTGTATCTAATTAAGATTACAACTCAACTGGTCATTAAAATAATAAAATCTTGCTCCTTTGCTTTCTTCTGAACTTCATGGGGGAATAACTTATTTTTAACTGTAATGATTATATACTTTACTCAGAGACCAAATTTGTACAATAATACCAGTTATATTAGTGTATTATATGCAGTATTTCCTGAAAATAATTCGTCTTAAATACAGGTCTTTTTCTTCATGGTTTAATATTTTCTATCTTTAAACATTTTAGTAACATGGAGAACATAATGAAAAGCCATGGAAGTATTAAAACAAATACATGAATGTAAATTCTTGCTCACTGAGAGGAAAACTCTTGAGACAAAACAACATAATGGTTAACAAGTAGGGATCTAGGTGCTAGAGCTGGATGGAGCTCAGTTCACATCAGCTCTGTGGCCAAGGAAATCAGTTCATCTCCTTGGTCCTCAGTCTCCGCCTGTGTAAGATAGAAAAGATATCTGCCTCAGAGTCTCATTTGTAATATATATATATAGGCATATTTAAAAGAGTGTGCCTGCTTATTTTGTAAATACTATATTAATGTTAGCTATTATTTTTAGCATTTCACACTTAGCTGTTTAAAACATCGTACATTGACTGCCGTTATTATAAAGTAATATGGTCTTAGAGTAGATAGGTCGAATACGTGTGACAAAACACACTTTTGTTTAGTAGGCTGCTATAATTGAATCATGAAATTGTACTGAAAAGTACAACCAGATCAGATCTTCTAGTTCGAACTTTCTAAAATTCTAAAAGCATTTAGGGATTTATTATTTTTTTTAGTTTTTTGGAGACAGCATTATGAACATCTATCATTTAATCATAGTATTAAAGTTATGGTTGACAGAATTCCATTTAGGGAATGCTAGTTAAACTAGAATTGTGAAAATATGAAAGATGTAGGACACCCTTTGTCTAACTTGAACAAAATGTGAATAGTGAAATACTATTAATATTATATATTGTACTGAGGTCATTGTAAATTGTTTATTATCTTCTAAAGGAATTTGATAGACAAAATGATGAATTATACAAAATTGTTCTTTTCTTAATTTATAGGTATCCTTAATCTAGCTTTATAAAATTCTGTAATTCTTAGAATTATAAAGTAGGGAATGAATTTTATGCATGTTTATGGAAAATTTTTATGTATGACATTTCAGCTCATGTTGATGTTTAATACAAGTAGAACTAAGTTGAAAACAGGTAAAATAGTAATTGTCACATACAGCTTTCCCCACAGAAAGTGGATTTCATGAAACAGAACTACCCCGCAGAATATTGAATCTGGAATGAAATCTTCCTGCCATAAGTTAAAGATTTGGAATTTGCCTTTTTCTTCCCCCTTTTTCCTCCCTGCTACAAACAAGCATCCTATGATAACAACTATTTTTACTTTTTTACTTTACTTAATTTATATATAGCCAAAGTAAATAATACTCAGAGAAAATAGACTTACCTTTTAAAATTTTGCCAAAGATAGCATTTTACTAAAAGCTGGTAAATTCTCCAAAACAAAATTGATCACAAGTTTAATATGTTGGTGACTGCTATTTCTTCTGTCCTCTGGGACTTATTCTTTAAATTAATGAGAGAAATGTAAAGATATAGTAAACAGTTTATTTCAGTATTTTACACACTCATTTACATTTCCACAGCTGCCCTCAGATTCTTCTCATGCAATACAGCAGTAATTTGCTAGAAAGCAGACGTTTACGACCAATGTTAGTATTAAAAGTAGCAGCAGGCATTCGTCAGTTAGTAGTATTCTAACATCCGTGGGCCCTCATTTATTCAACTTTACTACCTGAGATCTTAGATCTTCCATTAAATATGACCCTACTCATGATTGGGTAGTTTCACATTCTGTTAGGAATAGAAATTATATATTTTTTGGAAGAAACTTCACCTAAATTTGCTAACACCAAAGGAAATATACCATGAAAAAAGCAAAGCTTATCTGCATTTCTGCTTGTTAATTGGAGTTCCTTATAATGACCAAAATGACAAACCTTTTGAGTGCTACCTCAATTGTCATGTACCGTGTTCACTAATATTTCTCAGACGGTTCAGAAAATAAAGGACCATTTTTTTTTTTTCCCTGAAAGTTCACTCTCTTTTTCAGAGGTATAGACAGGAATTAGGGAAGGCAAAAATGAGCGTCTGTTTCGCTGGGCAGAACAGCTGCCTTAGTCTCAGCTGTTCAAATGGTATCAGACATTGCAGCCAGATCATCCACAGACCCTTTCTTTTCAATATTAAAAGTTCAGCTGTGGATGAATGGAGCATTTCACTTATAACCACCCAGAAATTTTATTGAGTGATTCTGAAAGTTCACTTTTCAAAGGAAGCAATCAAAAAATAAATATTTTACAAAAGAGAATTTTTAAGATTAAAAGCAGTTTTTAAGTTTTAGCATTTAGCTTCTTAGCATTTGTTCGTGAGTAGTCAAGGACATGCTCAAGTAACTCTAGAAGTATTAGGGTTTGATAACATTTACCTAGACCAAACATCTTCAAATTACAAATGCAAAAGCTCAGAAAGGTTCAGAGACATGCCCAAAGTGACATAGTTGATGGAGAAAGTTGTTCTAAATCAACATATCTTGGCATCTTGTATTTATGATTTGTACAACACCACTTATAGAATAAGATAGAGCAGGAGTTGGCAAACTATGGCCTCTGGGCCAAATCCAGCCTCCTGTTTGTCTTTGTAGATAAAAGTTTTATTGGAGCATAGCCATGCTCATTCATTTACATATTGTCTATGGCTGCTCTTGTACTAGGTGGCAAAGCTGATTAATTTTAAGAAAAACGTATAACTCACAAAATAGGAAATATATACTATATGGCTTATTACAGTAAATCCCTGGTATAGAGAATTAAGGTATGAATATATGATAGAAAAGAGAAAAGTTATAGTTTTTTAAAAAAAGAGTTGTTCAATGTGCCTTTCAGAGAAATAGTTTGAAACTTTTCCTCTGAATCCCCAATCAAAAATAAATGTTATGGTCATTCATGGATGTCATCCAGACCAGTTCTGTTATAAATTACTTCTGTTCATTTTTAATGATCAAGAATTATGCTTAATATAGAATAAAATGTTAGTATGGAAAGTCAATAAAAAATATGAATAATACTTTCTAAATTGTATTCCAATAAAATAGAGGGAAAATTAGAAAAAAATAATTGTCAGCAAGGTATAATAGATATACTGTACAGTAAAAAGAAGTGATAGATATGCATTTTCATTCTTGCGAAACTCTCTTATTTTGGAAAGAGATGGTTGTCAGTGCCTGAGCATTTCCTGGACAGATTGTAACATGGTGCACAATGGCAGCATTTGTCTTTGGTCTGTGGACCTAAGGCATTCAGTATCGATGGGACCTTTTTCAGTACAGGTAATAATAAGGTGGTCAGTCAAGCAACCAAAAGATCGAGTTTAAAGTTAAAATTAAAGAAGAATTCCCAGCACTATAGCATTTCATTTTATGTAAAGCTCTCCAGCAGCCAGGCTCGTTTACTTGTCATTGGTCCCCAGATGAAAATACAAGTTTGACAGGAAAGTTACAAACAAGTAAGGTAGTCTTATTCCATAGGAAAAGCTAAGAGAAACATTAGAACAAGCCTATTAGATGACTTAAAAGAAGAGCAAAAAGAGTAATTAACAAAAGTATATAATCTCAATCATGTTCTTTAAAAAAATACCATGTCCAAGCGATAGTTCAACTAAAGGTCATGGTGCCTTACTTCCTAGTCTTCACTGGAGAGGCTGTGGTTAAAAAGTCAGTATGATGTGTTTCTTTTGTCACACATAGTTGGCTATCTTAAAATACTTAATTTATAATATCATATTATGATTTCTAGCAATAAAGACAATTCTTTTGTGATGTACTTCCTACTTGCCTTTAACATTTGGTTGGGAGGGAAGTTTTTAACTTTTGTCATGTTCGGTGTTCAGGGAAATTCACCTCATCAAATCCTCCTGTGTTGATAGATGGGGCAACAGGCTCAGGGAGCCTCATATCCAGAGTTATGCAACGGGTAGGAGCTTGGTTGGTAGGCCAGAAACAAATGACTCCAGTCTCCTGTCATGGGCTCTTTGCACAGTACCCCTCTAATACGCCAACTTTGGAGAACCTTGATTCAGTTTACACGTTGAGGTGTGACTGGAGTTAAGTTATGCTAAAGGGTTTACTGATAAGTGTGTTTGTGTACCATAAGCTTTGAGGGCCATTTAGCCATCCTACTTGGGTCTAGTCCCAGGTCCCCAGATAAGAATACAAGATTGACATGAAAGATACAAAAGAGAGTGAGGTAGCCTTGTTCTTATTTCTTATTTCAAACAAAAGGAGCTAGAGACTTCCAGAATCAGAAACACTAGTACAAGCCTTTGGATAATTTAAAGCACTTTTTCTGAGAATATAAGCACTAGGTTACAGTTCACAGTTTCAGTGACTGGACCAAGTTCTGACTAGAGTTCCTGGATCACCAAAACTATCACATTTCTTGATGTTCTTTTGTTTTCCCCTCACTTCCTCATAAATTTAAAGTCCAATAACAAAGCCAACAGTGGTCCTCTGTGGGTGCATGCAGCCACTTACGTTCAGTGAACATATTAAAGCACTCATTTTCTATCAGGTTGTCTTAGTCTGCTCAAGTTGCTAGAACAAAGTATCATAGACTAGGTGGCTTAAACAACAGAAATTTATTTTCTCACATTTTTCTGGAGACTGAAAGCCTAAGATCAAGGTGCTGGCGTGGTCAATATCTGGTATAGACTCTCTTCCAAACTTTTAGATGGCCACCTTCCCAGTGTGCCTTCACGTAGCAGAAAGAACAAGAGAAGGCTTTTTGGTTTCTCTTTGTACTAGGACACTAAACCCATTATGAGCCAGACCCCACCCCCAATATGACCCATCTAAATATAATGACCTCCCAAAGACTCCGTCTCCAATTTCACCATAGTGAGGATTAGGGCTTCAACATAGCATTTTGGAGGGACACAATTCAGTCCATTGCACAGGGGCCACAGCAGACTTGAAAAATACAGGTGTAAATAAGACACAGACATTTCCTCTAGCTGGGAAGATGGATTTAAAAAGAAGGGATCCATGTGAAGTGTGCCATTAGTAAGCAAAACAGAAACACTTTCTAGAAGCATCTGCTGATCTCACAGAAGAGATGAAATTTAAGTAGAACTGAGAAGGACTTGAGGATGTTTTTGGTGTGGAGAAGACATAGGTAGAGAATTATAAATATTCACAAGGGACCAGCTATATAATTTATGAGAGGACTACTGCAAAATGAAAATGGAAAGCCACTTGTTCTCAAATTAAAAAATCTCAAGAAAGTGACAGTAGAGCATTAAACCAAATATGGGCAAAAAGACAACTTTTTAAAAATTTATTATTATTGTTTTTTAAAGATTTTATTTATGTATTTGAGAGAGAGAGAGAGCATGAGAGGGGAGGGGTCAGAGGGAGAAGCAGACTCCCCACTGAGCAGGGAGCCCAATGCAGGACTCAATCTTGGGACTCCAGGATCACGACCTGAGCTGAAGGCAGTTGCTTAACCGACTGAGCCACCCAGGTGCTTAAAAGGACAACTATTGATTGTATGATTCTACTTGTATGAAGTACCTAGAATAGTCAAATTCAAAGAGCCAGAAAGTAGACTAGTGATTACCAGGTGTTGACGTGAAGGGAAAATGGGGAGTTATTTTTGAAGGGGTACAGAGTTTAATCTTGGGGTGATGAAAAAGTTCCAGCAATGGATGGTGATGGTGGTTGCACAACAGTATTAATGTATTTCATGCCACTGGATTGTGCATTTAAAAATGATTGAAATGGTAAACTTTATGTTTTGTATAGTTTAACACAATAAAAAATAAACCACATATTGGGTCCTTGTGAGTCCAAGATGTTGCACAGCTGCTAGGAGGTATGGTAGTGAATTCATCTCTGATTTGCAGCATGCTCAGGATATGGTAAGTCCTTCTATCTTGCTAGAATGGTTGTGGTGTATCAGGGCTGGCAGGGGCTGAGAGCTGAAACAGTAGACTGAGACCAGGTCATTTTATCAGACAGTGTTGCTTGCCTGTCCAACAGGTTTACGCCGCTTTCCTCTTAATAAGCTACCTGTTTTGTTCAGGTATATCTTCCTTGGGCCAGATAAAGTTATCTCAATCTCAGGGCTGAATACTGATTAGCCTGTGAAAATGGAGTAATACTCTGAGTGTAACCATTGCCAGTGCTTAATTTAGCAGCAGCCCCAAATTTGTCTTCATAGTTTTTTTCTATGGAGTGCTGGGAAACATGTAACTAAGTTTCAGGATTAGTCCTGGGAATTCCATAATTCCCCAAAAGTGAACTCCAATAGTGACACGAGATATCACCTATAATACTCACTGTATTTGTCTAAATGTAGTCTGTTTTTTCTCTGTGTCTATTTTTTGGTAAATTATTCTTTTCCTCCCATGTGCGCGTTGCTTACATTCTGTGTCTCCGAGGGTTACTCAAGATTAATTAGTCCCCTCCTGTGTATAGAAAATGACAAGTTCTGCAGTTTATCATTGGGGAATATCATCAATTACTTTCCTCTACAAAATCCAGATGAAAATATTTTGCATTTCAGTGCAATTATTAAAGTGATATGTAAACAAATGCCATGTCGTTGAATTAAATTTTTCTGGGTAATTTTGTTGTTAGAAGTATAAGTTTTAATATCTGCTAAATATGGCATCAGATGAATTACATGAATTTGAATAATTTTATTATACAGAATATTATTTTGCAAGACTTCTTTTTTTTGGATCATCAAAGCATATTTTTACAACCAAATCTTTATATCTAGTGAAGTATAGTATAATTATGGTATAATATCTATCACTTAAGAGTCATTTCTGTGAAGTTTATATTCATCATAGCACATTTAGCTATATAAAATAAAATTTCTTTTTTCTTTTATTAAAGTATATTGATATACAATGATATATTAGTTTCAGGTGTACAACATGATTCAACAAATCTGTACATTACTCAATGCTCATCAATGTAAGTATAGTTTCACTAAATAGTTTCTCTTCTAAATCTAATTTCAGAATTGTACTTATCTAGAGATTGCACAACATTTTGCCCTGTTTATCACCTAAAATTAGTAGCTTTTAAAATTAAGTACATATTCTGTATTGTGCTAGGTGCTGTACAGAATTTAATCATGAATAAGAAATCTACCTGCAGCTTACATTTTATGCAAAGTACCAATGATTTTAACAGGAAAGCCAAGAGAAAACATCATATGGATGTGACCTAAAAGAACACTGTATGGCCACACAGTGGAAGACATCACATATCATTGAGCTGAACAGGGAAAAAGTATGAGATGAGATAGGCAAGTGGGATCGGTAGAATCTATTTAAGCTGAAATCAAGCAAAACACACTTTGGTAAGTACTTAATGAAGGGGTCATTCAAGGTAGAGAGGAACCTGTAGAATCCATGACACTGCTGGATTAAAGCAGCATTTACTTCAGGAGAAAGAGGTGATTCAGTTTATGGACATTTAGGGATAAGTATAAGAAGTTAATAAAGGGCGATTGTGCATTTTATAGGGCCATTTGTATTTAACCTGTTGCTTTGAGGACATTGAAAACATTTGTAAATTACAATTTATCAATCTCAATCTTCCCTTTAATAGAGATTAGCCTGTTAACAATGTGAAGAATAATTTGAGCTATGGAAGAATAGAGGTCAAGGGATCTAGTTGGAAGGGTATGGTAAACATAAAACCTTTTAAGAGTTAACAACTGACTAAATTTAGACTTAAGTACTGTTCTGAATAATCTAGTTGGCTAGGATAATAAATGGTGGCATTACTAATTGAACTAGGAAAGTCAGGAGAATGTTGGTTTATGAGGGAAGATAATTAATTCTGTTTAGGCATTTCACAAATTAATAGGAACTCGAGGTCCACGGTGCCAAGATTAGCAGTATGTACCTTGATAATTCAGTGAGAAGTCAATCGTTTTGCCAGCATTCTCTAGATCTGGTATATGGTGCACTACATACCAGACACTACTTTTAACTGTTGGGATGTTAAGCAGTTAACAAAACAGACAAAAACAGAAACCCTCCCCTCATTGAGGATACATTTCAGTGGTGGAAAAACAGCAAAGGACACTGAGTGAAATAGGAGAAAAAATCCAGAGAGATGCTAAACTGAAGTAGAAGTAAAGGAATTTTTTGAAGAAGGAGAAAGTGATTTACTGGGCCAAATGCTGTCGGTGGATTAAGAGGAAGAAACACAGTCATTAGATTTGACAGGGTGGAAGTTGTTGGTGACTTTGTTAAGAACTGTTTTAGAGATAGGTGAGGATAGAAGCCTGAGTCGAGTGGGGCCAAGAAAAAAAAGAAGACGGAATTAATTTAGACAACTAGTCCACTTGTTAAAAGAGTTTGCTATAAAGGAGAGTAGAGAAGTAGGCCATTGGTAGAGGGGAAAATGAGTCACGGGGTTGTTGCCTTCTCTGTTTTGAAGTGGATGACATTGTAGGATATTTGAATATTGATGGAAAAATCCACTAGTGAAGGAAAAGTGATGATAGAGTAAGCAAAGGGAAGAATTGTAATGTCTTTGAGTGGATGAGAGGCAATGGCATCCAGCATACAGGTTGGATGGTCTGTTCTTGGATAGGAATATGGATGATTCATCCTATACGATAAGGAAAGAGGGAGCAGTATTTTGGAGTCTAGATGCAGAGGTTGATAGATTTGAATGGAGAAACTTGTGGAAATTCTGTTCCTACTGCTTTGGTCCCCCTTCACTCCAGAAAAATAATCATCAAGGAAATGAGCAGAGAATGAGGAGATGTTTATGTAACTTCCATCAATAATCAGGACAACATTATTTTATTATATAGATTTAAAAGAAAAGAAACCAGAATAATTTCATGTTACAATATAATGTCTTTTTGAAATATTTGTAACATTGGACAGTACAGGATTCTTTAGTATCTGTGTGAGATACTGATTTTTGCATCATGGAAATTCTAAGATAAAGTTTAAATATCTCTAATGTCCATCAGTAGGGCAGTGATTGAATACATTATGGTACATCTACACTGAGGAATATTGTGTAGCCATTAGAAAATAAATTTAAGTTAGATCTGTAGCTATAGGACTGGAAGGATTTCCAATATGCCTTTTTCGAGTGAGAAAAGTCAGTTACAGGCTAATGTGCTTATTGTGATCCCTGATTTTATAAAAACAAACAAAATGTATATCTTGTGTGTATTTTTGCATATCCTGTTATTACTATGAATAAACAATGCAAAAGATACATAGTAGGCTTATTAGTATTAGTTGCCTTTTGGGCGGCTGAGAATGAAAGGGTGATGGAGGGATTAACAGGTTTATTTTTACAGATCTCACCTTTCACTGATGATATAATGAATACACACACACACACACACACACACACACATATATACATATAGTTTTAATTAAAAACTAACTGAGCAAACAGGTTTAGAGACTCTGTGCATCATTCAGTATCCTCTTTCAGTAACATACCCAACATTAAAAACCAAACTTAACAATTCCATTTTATGGTTCTTTTCATAAAAATATAAAAATCTCTGTTGACTTTTTGCATATTTTGGACTTTTCATACTATTATCCTATTTTCTTCTTTCTACATCCTCATGGAGTTACAGATCAATTGGTAATTGGGGTGAAGGAGACAATAATAAGTTTTTGTCTCCGTGTTCTATGATGGCTAATTCAGAGGAGCAGTATGTTTAGAGAATGCCAACTTCTGTTCTTTGAGTAGATTTTGCACTCTATTTGGAAGGATTTTATGCCAGAGGCAGCCGCTGCCCCTGTGATGGGTCAGTGTGTGATGCTGGGCCTGGTGCCTAATCTCATAGACAATATTTCTTATGCTTCAATATGAAATGAAATAATTTTTAAATGCCTAATTCATAGCAAAAATGTGAGCAAAAAATAAAAAGGATACTAGATGCAGAAATATTTTTCACCTTCTCTCTTACGAGTCTTTTCATCAGTGTTTGTCACATTTAATCAAGCCCTCCTTCTTGTCAGACTATTTGAGCTTCTGTGATGTAACACCGTCCCCCAGAAATACCCGCACTTATGTCTTCCAGCTCAGACTTCTTCCCTAAGTTCCAGCTGTGTCACAGATCCTCTCCATGAGATCGAGACACTTCAAACCTGACATGGTTCAGGCTGAACTCCCATCTTTCCACATCATTATTCTCCAGTGCTTGCCAACTCAATGAATTTATAACTCTTCATAGTTCTTGTAAATGGAACAGAGAGGCAAAAGAGAGAACCAGAGAGATAGTTATCATTCATCCAATTGTGAAGATGTATTTCAACAGCCAGCAAAGAAGTGAGACCCACAGTCCAACACCCCATGAAGTACTTTATTCTGCCAGGAGCCCTGAGAATGAGCTCAGAAGCCAATTCTCCTCCAGTGAGCCTTCAGAAAGTCTGATAATTAGGATCTTTGATCCACTTCGATTTTACCTGTTTCTTTACAGACCACATTAGATTCCTATCGCTGCTGTAACAAATTACCACAAACTTAATGATTTAAAACAACACAAATTTATTATCCTAAGATTCTGGAGGCCAGAGGCCTAAAACAAGTCTCACTGGGGATAAAATGCAGGTGTTGGCAGGACCATGCCTTTCTTCTGGCAGTTGAAGGGGAGAACCTGTTTTCTTGCTATCTCCAGCTACTGGGGCCACCTGCATTCCTCAGCTTTTGAACCCTCTTGCAATGTTGGGCTGGATCTCCCTCATGCTGCCATTTTTTGGGGTCCCCCTGTTATATCTCTCTCCTCTGCTTATAAGGACACTTACGATTACATTAGGTTCATCCAGATAATCCAGGATAATCTTCCCAACTCAGAGTCGGCTGATTGGCAAACTTAATTCTGTCCGTAACGTGAATCTCCCCCTTGCAGATAACCAGCATCTTCTCAGGTCCTAGAGATTAGGATGGAAACATCTTTGGAAGCCACCGTTCTGCCTGACACCTGAGTTCACCCAAGATATTGTAGGCAAATTATAGCTACCTCCCCCACACAAACACACACATAACAAAGGGAGAGTGGAGTTGGGTGTGAAATATTTATAAAGTAACTGGAAAGTGAGAATGTGAGAGCAGCTATGGTGTGAATAGCATGAGTGGCTACGGAGTTAGGGATATCCCTTCCTCTGATGTGTTCTCAGGTGTTCCAGTAAAATCATACCTGTATAAGTTTATAAGAACATATGAGTTTGGAAACACAGTAGACTAAGAATAAAATAAGTTGGCCACTGGAGGTAATTAATGCTTATCCCTTCCCTTATGTCTAGACTATTTGTGATAGTGACTCTTCTGATGCCACACCTGTACAGTATAGCTCAAGCCGTGAGATGGGAAGCAGTCCATAGCAGAGTGGCACTGGACACCAGCCCAAATCCATCTGCAATAAACCATTTTTCTTGGGTAAATTGTAACCCGTGTCCCCATCTAGAAAATGAAAAATTCTCATCCACCTCCAAAACCCTATGATTTGTATGGTCAAAACTAGCCCCAAATCATAATGCCAGGGCAAACTGCCTTCTACCTTGTAGAGGTAGCCTGACTTTTATTTTGCCTTGAGGATAGATGAAATATTATTATTCAAGTAGATGGTGGTGTGAACATCGAGAGCAAGAGATTTGACTTTATATAATTCAAGTAACTGCCTAGATTTATAGCTGGTTTAAAGTATGTAATGCTATATTCAGAACCTGAATGATTTATATTTTAAAGGACCTCACCTTACAGCAGTCAGTTGGGGAAGTAGCTGCAGACCTTAGAACTTAGGATGTTTGGATTGCATGCCATCTGAATTTTGGGGTGTAAAATAGGGAAAAAGGAAGAGCTAACAGCTCTCTGGGTAGTTGGAATGTCTTCTCATCACTTGGATTCTTTTTGAGGCAGGGAAGAGGTATCCAACTGCTGTCAGGTGAGGTTCTTTCTCTTGGCATGTTTTTAAAGGCCTTCATGACTTGGAAGGTCAAGTGCCAATTGTACCTTTTCTTAAACCATAGCAAGTAAAAATGAGGAAAGTGCTTGGTAGACATTATCTGCAAAGAATTTTTGTTTAGGACCTGTGCTTTCACTGTGACTGAATTGCTCTTAGTTGGAATATTTGAAAATTAGCATGATCCCCCAACATGTGGTTCTTTCCACCCTTTAGCTTTTCGGACTTCACTTTTAACACACTAGTCACCAAAAAGGCAGTCTCCTTTCCTAAATGCGGTAGTATCTTTGAACCACAAGTTAATGAAATGGATGATTTTAACTGCCAAACCACAACAGTGCCTCCAGTGTCTGTAATCTTGCTTTGAGCTGGCCCAAATGCATGTGTTCTACATCTGTATTAGAGACTTTAGCCTTGACATTCCTTCGTCCCATGCAATATTGGTTGAATAAAAGAAAAAGAAAGAGCAGACATGCTTCACCCAGATGTAATATTTAGTCAGCCTGGAAATTCTTTCACCATGCTCTGGCTTTACTGTCACAAAATAGTATGGAACCAGTGTCTGCCTCCTGTATCCAATTTAAATTGACAATTGCTGGTGACTTATTGTCCTGATTTTTAATCAGCTAATTACAGTAGATCTGTGAACAAGAGTGCTGCAGTTTATTCCAATGGAAGTTTTATTCTCAGTTTCATGTCTACAAATTCTGTGTTTAATTACTTCTCTCCTGTGTGAGCCACTAATTTTTGAGTGTCTTTAAAAGATTAGAAAAAAAGGAATCCAAATAATTTTTAAAGTTTTGTCAAAAAACAAGGTCGTGTGTCACAACTTTGTTGTATTCATTTTTTGAAAATGATATATAATGATTTTGACTGGTGATACTCACCATCTCCTGCCAGTTGTAAACACCAGATAACATGAGAACTCTTGATATTGTTTTTGTCCTTCTTTCCACCTTCCCCTTTCTCCTTTGTCCTGCCCCTTCTCTCTTTCCTCTTCCCTTTTTTCTTTTCCCTTCCAACCCATAAGCCATATTTAGTTGTGCTAATAAGGTAATGTAATGCAGAATGGATTAATACATTTTTCCGTTTCATAGTGTATTCTTCAATCTGACACTATGGTTTGAGGCATATAGAGTGAAAAAAAATATGAAACTGGATTTCAGTTAGATTTTCCCATTCTTTTAATCCATAAATATTTCTGCAGCACTGGAAAATAAAGTGTAAGAGTGTAGTTTACTGCTCAAGTGTATGAACAGTTCTCCTTACAGTAACATTTGTCAGCTAATAAATATCACAGAGAGCATCTGGGCACATACTGCATTTAATGCTTCAGACCGGAGAGCGATGGTCTTCACGTGCTAAGGGTTTGCCGAGGTTCTACAAACATTCCTTAAAATATAATTTAAAACACTTTCACATGTGTTGTAAAACATTTTGTGTCTGCCAATTTATTAACTTATCCAGATAGGTGTATTTGTTTTTGGTGCATACCATGCAATAAATTGTCTTTCTCAATCACTGTGCATGTGGCTCATCTTACAATTTTTTTTTTTTTTTATCAAGTGGATGATGGTTCTCTTTGCACAGGTCATGTTAGAAAGACTGACTTGCTTCTGTGCATGTTCTCTTATGTAAAATGGTGGAAGTAAAAGAACCGTTGAATCCAAAATTGTGCATATTTCATAAAGCACAATATGAACAGATGTACATACATGTAATTTATAAATATATATACGTATATATATACATATAAAGTATATACATAAGTATGTACCTATAAATTGATAAGTAGATATAGATAATCTTCAAATGTTTGTACTGGTAGAAATGTGTGAACAAAAGTTTGGAGACTGCAACTCAAAAGTATAAGTTTAAAAAAAGGAGTGGATCTTTTTATTGGTGTGCTTCTAGATTATACAGTTTGTTGCATGTTTTGGGAGTCAGATATTAATTAAATTAATTAATGATAACTTCAACTCACTTGCATAGGTCTCAAACACATGCCAGGCTAGTCTCAGACATGTCTGTTTGGAGTAGCTCTTTGTAGTCTAACAGTATCAACTAATATATTTTTTTAAAGATTTATTTATTTGAGAGAGAGAGAGAGAGAGAGAGCGTGCGCGCAAGGAGGGGGAGGGGCAGAGGGAGAGGAGAGAGAGAGAAAGAGAGACAGAGATAGAAGCAGACTCTCCGCTGAGTGTGGAGCCCATCATGGATCTCCATCCAAAACCCTGAGATCATGACCTGAGCTGAAATCAAGAGTCCGATGCGCAACCGAGCCACCCAGGTGCCCCTCAACGAATATTTTACCGTCAAGTGGTAAGATGATATTATAGATAGATTTAACACATATTTAATGTTTTTTCTGCATTTTATATCTTTCATAGGGAGTCCAGTTACTGTTAAGTAATTAGCACAGTAGAAACCCTCTAAGTCTGTACTTAATGACTCATTAGATTATGAAATAACCCATTTCCTCTGAACACCGATGGCAGGATGGCTGTTCAAAGTTAGTGAGATAGTTGGTTGCATGCCCACACACTCCATCTCCCTCTACCTGTGCTGTATGCTAATCAAGAGCCAGTTCTTTTTGTTTTGAAACATGTTTATGCTAGTTGTTCTCTGAGTTACTGTTACATTAAATTTAACATTTAATTGTTCATGTAATTGAATTGATTGTTATGTAAGGAGACAAAATATAGGAGCAAAAGGAAATATTTCTAAGAAAAGTAAATTAAATGCTTTGGAAAATTTTGGTTGAAATCACAATTAAATTAGGTATAGAAAAACCAATTGTAAATTATTGGAAACAAGTCATAAAAATCTGGATGATTTTCATGTGCAAGTTGCTTATATTTTAGATATCTTTAAATTCCTGCTCTGTCTTAAAGAAATGAATACTAGACTTTATAGATGATGCCTTGGAGTAGTTTGTGTAAGAAAGATTATAAGCTCTAAGGAGCAGTCACTTACATAGAAAGGCTTTATCCTTTGTTTGAAAATGGCAACCATGTGGGCCTTTGTATGTTTACTTAAAAAATTAAGTTAAATTTGTAACCTTTCATAAGCTTCTCCTTAACTATTCTTTTGACATAGTCTAATTACCAGTCTAACTATATCTGTTAAGAGGACAGCTACTATAATTCACAAAAATACTGATTCGAAGGGGCACATGCACCCTATTGTTTATAGCAGCACTATCAACAACAGCCAAATTCTGGAAAGAGCCCCAATGTCCATCAACTGGTGAATGGATAAAGAAGATGTGGTACACACACACACACACTAGAATATTACTCAACCATAAAAAAAATGAAATCTTGCCATTTGCAATGACAGGGATTGAGCTAGAGTATATTATGGTAAGTGAAATAAGTCCGTCTGAGAAAGACAAATACCGTATGATTTCACTTATATGTAGAATTTAAGAAGCGAAACTGATGAACATAGAGGAAAAGAAAAAAAAAAAAGAAGGAGGCAAACCGTAAGAGACTCTGAACTACAGAGAACAAAGGGAGGGTTGATGGAAAGAGGTAGGTGGGGGATGGGCTAGATGAGGGATGGGTATTAAGGACTACATTTATTGCGATGAATACTGATGTTGTATGTAAGTGACGAACCACTGAATTCTACTCCTGAAAGTAATATTACACTATATGTTAACTAGAATTTAAAAAAAGTTGAAACAAAAAAAATTAAAAAAGATGACATCCGCTGTAGTTCAACTTTGATATTTCCGTCCATTTCTCTTTTATGCATCTGCAGCAAAGTAATTGAAAGATTTTGAGACCGAAGGACAAGGTGTTAAAAATCTGTTAACATTTGCAATTTAATTGTGTGAGTCATGAGGTTTTGATATTGTATAACCTAAAGAAAATTCAGAAATAAGTGGAAAAGTACAGGTAATAGACATGAAAACAAGTGTTACTAAGATTTTCTACTTTCAGATTCTCAAGGGGCACCTGGCTGGCTCAGTCAGTTAAGCTTTTGACTTTGGCTCAGGTCATGATCCTAGGGTCCTGGGATCAGCCTTGCATTGAGCTCCCAGCTCAGCGGGAGCCTGCTTCTCCCTCTCACTCTGCCTACTGCTCCCCCTGTGCTTATGCGCTCTCTCTCTCTGTCCAATAAATAAAAACCTTTTAAAAAATCCTCAAAACAGCTTCATTGTTTTTACCAATTAACTACAAAATAAGTAAAGATCATAAATGCAAACCTAAGCAAGAAATTCTAAAGCACATTTTAATATATTGGGAGATCTGTGTAAATTTTCATCTGGCAGGTGTTTCTTTATCAAAAGATGTTTCAGGTGCTGTACTTTAGATGTGCAAAAGTGATTCAGACCCGTCTGGGCTTTCAAAAAATAAGAATAAGGACAACACCACATTAACACAAAGAAATTAGTGGATGATAAGCTTACTTCCCACTAAGGGGATGAAAGAAACTTCTAGCAAGTGTAGTTTAAACACAGCCGCAAAAAAATAAAGTTTTCTGACAAATAGCTAGAGGGAAAGGTAATCGCAGAGAAGAAGCTGAACGAGCAAAAGGCAATACAAGAGGAGCAGAAAATACTTCTGGAGAAGGGAAAGAACTCTTGGTTCTGCAGTCCGGTGAGGGAGGGAGCTCCTGAGGCTCCAAGGCGCCACGGACATTGGAACATCTGTTAAGATGGGTATAAAATATAATGAGAGAACCTGTGAGAGACAGTAATCCTCCTTGTAGAGAAGCTTCTTCATAGAGAAAATGGCATTTCATTTTGACGTGATGGATACATATTTTGGGACAACTTACAGGGGATTGTTTGAAGAGGCGAGAGACCAGAGGCAGACACATCACTACTGATACAATGCAATGGAAAATAACTCATGAACTTAGTGAAACAGTTTCCCTTCTTTTAAAGGTAATTACTGTTGACTTTTAAAAATAAATTTCAAGTTGGTGGAATATAAGTTAAGAAAATTTCATTTCCTTCTACTTTATTGTTCCTTTTTTGCTTATATTCAGAAATTCCACCATTAAGTTAGTGTCTTGGAAGCATTCGACTAATGTAAAGTGAAGAATTAATTTAAAAAGTTTCTAGATCAAAACGGAATCATTATTACTAAATAATATGAAAGGGAAAACAAAGATACAATTTTACCGTGTAGAGAAATGATATGTTTGCTCAAACTCCTTTATTATTAGAAGGCCACTAAAATTGGATCTTTAAATGTTTCAAAAGATTCCTAATTATTGTCATATGGTTCAGTTTCATGTACATTTAAGAAAAATGTCTTTAGGCATTAAGGAGTTTCCTTCTATAAATCACTGAAGAATATTTCTTACAAAATGGACTTTCAGTTTTATATATGAGTAATAGGGAAAAGCAGTACAATTGTATCTTTTTTTTCAGTGCTTCAGTGGAGAAATTAGCTTGTATATAAGCAAAATTGCAACAAAATAGCTTCACAGTACAGAATTGCCTTGTATAATACATGTGGTATAAGAAAATATGAATATAGTTCATATATGTAATAATTTTAAAGTATGTTGGGAAGGTTAATATTTGTAAGAATTTGCAGGATACGTAGCATGCATATATTGAGAGCTATAATTATTGTGTAGTAGGATACTTACTTTTAAAATAATTTTAAATTAATGCTTAAGGAAAAAATATTTTAAAAACATCAATAAGAAAAAAAATACTTATATTTTACCTTCCCTCCAAAATACTTCACCAAGATACTTTATAAAATATACTTCTATATACATAAAACTATATAAATTACTTTTTAAACTATTTTCTTAAAAAATTACATTAATACATCATTTTTAAACTTCATTTCTTTACTCAGCATATCATATCCCTTTATCATCTTTTTTTTAAAGATTTAATTTATTTGAGAGAGAGAGCCTGAGCGGGGGAGGGGTGTGCTGGGGAAGGGGCAGAGGGAGAGGGAGAAGCAGACACCCCGCTGAGCAGGGAGCCTCAACGAGGGGGGGGGGGACAGACACGATGCTCATCCTAGGACTCTGAGATCAGGACTTGAGCCTTGAGCCGAAGGCAGAGGTTTCACTGACAGCCACTTAGGCGCCCCTCCCCTTATCTTTTAATGTTCTAAATGATTTTTCAAGAATGCGATCCTAATGACTTATGCAAATGTTATCAGATTGATGTGTCATATTTTATTTAGTCAATCATCTGTGGTTGGTATTTGCACTGTTTAGATTGTCTCTAATGTAACCATGGTTGTGAATTGCCTGAGACCTAAACATTTGTGCCCATGTTTTAGGAGACAAGGATGTAGGCAGTAAGTATCTTCAGGCTTTTGATTCATAGTATGAAATAGCTATCCAATTTATATGACTACTTTCTCTAAACTCTCCCATTCTGGATACTGTCTTTGTTTCATTTTTGTGTTTGTTATTTTTTTTTTTATTTTTTGTAGTTTTCTGCTTAAAAAATGATTTCTTTGATATTGAACAGACTTCACATTTATTGGCTGTTTGTGTTTGTGTGTGTGCGAATTGCACACTAAAGTACTTTTCTGCAAACTTATATGGATGCCTGTGCTATTTAGGTTGTAGGTATTTTTCTCTTGTCCTTTTGTTTAGATATTTTCTTGCTGGCATTTTTGAAATGCAGATATTTATAATTTGATGAGTCTAATCTAAACGACTCGGTTCCACCTCGGCTGTTAGGTACGTGTACATATGCTTATGTGTGTGCGGTGGTGGCTCTGTGTGTGTGCATGTATGATTGCGGTGGGGGCATTAGTAAATGGGCATATATAAGGGAAGAGCATTCCGGTAAATTTTGAAATATCAATCAACTATGTATTATTTAGTTTCATTAAGGATAAAGTCAAAGAGCCTATGTAAATAGCCTATATATTTAAGAATTTGAGGAGTCACTTGAGTTGCAGGGTTGAGCCCTAAAAGTCCTGTGGGGGCTAATGAATTTCCTCTAGAAGGAATGTGTTACTTTTACAATCAGAAACCAGGCTGAATGCTACTCAAAATCGATGACCTTGGGTGGTTTTGAAAATACAGAAGAGAGAATTCCTAGAAAGATAAAAACTACATTAATGCTAGAAGATAAAAACGAATGCGATGATTGAGTCTCTCAAACCACTCAAGACAAATTAGGCTGTGATTGTCACAACAGCATTTTTATCTGATGAGACCTTAAAACTGACTATACGGCTGCCAATAAATGTTTCCCATTAGAAGTGACACCATACATTTTACATGATGAAATACTGTTGTTAATGGGTGTAGTACTTCAGCGGGGCCAAAAATATTTCATCAAGTGGATCCTCTGCATGGGGTAAAATTTCACCAAGTATAAAAATTTTATGAGCAATATTTTATAAAATATGTATTTAGATAAATTTGGCCAAACTATAGAGAAAAGCAAGAAATTAAGAACATAAATTTCAGGTTCGCAGTTCCCTCTGGGAGAAAGGGAATGGGATGTGATCAGGGAGGGTAAATAGGGGAGCAGCAATGGTACTGAGAATGTTTAAATTGGTGGCGGTTACACAGACTTTGTTTTTTATTTTTTAAAATTATCCCTTATATACACATTATACACAGGCTTTGTGTGAATAAGGTATTAAAATATTTTACTACTTAATTTTAAAAATCATGAAGATATTTTAAATGAATGAATAACAGTCAGTACTTCCTGGATGTGTCCTGTGTGCCAGGCACTCCCCTCATATTCTGGTTCCTCTTTACCCATCATGTTTCTACACCGTAATGACCTCCTACCTGTCTTGTGTCCCGGCTCTGCCTCTGGTCCTCCCTTACTCCTCTTTGGTGGACATCCCCAGAGTCTCGGTTTGGCTCTCCAGAGTCTTCTGTGTGGAAACACTCTGGGTAAGTTCTCTCCAAGCAACGTACAAATAAATTTGAGCTTCTATACCTGACTCACCTCCAATTTCCTCATCTTACCTGTGCCCTGTTGCCACAGAGTCCCAGATTCATGCCACCATGTTTTCCAAATGGAGAATCAGTGAGTCTAAAAAATTAATAAATGAAAGTTGTTAATATATGACATGGAGCGTCTTCTCTCCTTGTCTCGTATTACTGATGGCCTTCGGAGACAATGCCCCCTGCCTCTGCTGTCTGAGACGATGTTTAATTTTTACCCCAACTTCTTTCCTCAGCTCCACATCTCCATTCAGCTGCATGATCTACTTGTGTATCAAACATATATAAAAACTGAATGAATAATTCTCCCACTTACCCCAAACCTCCTCCTCCTGTGCTGTCTTGATGAATTGCAGGGCTCCTGCCAAGTGGTATAGGTAAGACACGTAGGAGGTATCCTGAGAGTCCTCCCCTCCTTCACCTCTCCATCTCCAGTGACTGCGCCTTTATCATCTGTTTTCTTTTCTCCTTCCTTCTCATTGCTGTAGTTTAAGGCTTCATTTTTATTCAGCTAGATTGTATGTAGTAAAAGTTTTTTTAAATAGCAAATGGCCTCCTTATTGATCTGTCATTTTGCCTACTCAAATTTACTTTCGACACAGTGAACATTCTAGGATACTGATCTGTTGATATCATCCTCCTCTTCAAAACTCATAATGTCTCTTAAGTGTCTATCTTAGTGGTCTCTGAAGCACAAACCTCAGGGGTGGGCAAGATGAGCCAGTAGAATTCATTAAAAAAAAATGATCACTTTTATTTGTGTTTTTTTAAACAAATTTTTATTGAGATATAATTGACATACAGCACTGTGTAAATTTAAGGTGTACAATGTGTTGATCTGATACACATATATTTCAATATGATTATGACTGTAGCTTTAGCTAATACCTCTATCACATCAAATGATTATCTTTTTTGTGCTAAGAATATTTTGTGTTTGTTTTGAATGTAAAAAATTAGGAAATAACTAATCTTTATTAGTATTAAAGTATGAGCTGGCACTGCTTTTTAACTCAATCTGTTCTATGGCCATGACAAGATGTATTGAGGAAAGAGTGGGAATTAAAAGCCTCCAGGAGTTGACAGTGGCAACTTTATTCTCTTTCTTTCAACGTATATTGACATATTGCAGTCAGGTTAAATGGATTTGCCAATTATATTACCTAGTTTGAACTAAACTAACTTTCAGAAAATGGACGAGGAACTAAGAACTATTTAGTTAAAATGAAAGGGAGGGAGGGAAGAAAAAGGGACGGCAGGAAGGGAGATAAGGAAGGGAAAGAGGGGGATGGAAAAAAAGGGAAGTTTGCTGATTAGGAATAATACTAATGATGGGGCGCCTGAGTGGCTCAGTCCTTAAGAATCTGCCTTCGGCTCAGGGCATGATCCTGGGATCCTGGGATCCAGCCCCACGTCAGGCTCCTCCGCTGGGAGCCTGCTTCTTCCTCTCCTACTCCCCCTGCTTGTGTTCCCTCTCTCGCTGGCTTTCTCTCTGTCAAATAAATAAATAAAATCTTATAAAAAATAATACTAATGATGAAAACCAGTGATAATTCACAAGGGGCAGAGCTGCCCCTATTACATGTGGTACAGGCTCGTATCATTCACACTGGTGATAAAAATGGCAATCAGCTAATTAGAATGACAAGAAGTTGGGCAAGCAATTATATTTTAGGAAGAAGATGATTGGTAATACGGATTTACAGCTACTATCTAATAGTGAATCTTACCTGAAGTGTATACTGAACCTTCAGATGTTAGTGGTGAAAATATGAAGCTCCAGGGATCTCCAAGTCAAACACCTAGAACATAAAAACAGACCCCTTTTTGAAGCAAACGCTTGCTTGCTATGGTAGACAGCACTTGAAATGGATTTGAAATTTTTCCACTAGATTATTTCATTGTTGAAAATGATTTTAAGGCAATTCTAAGTAGTTGTCTTTGATCTTTAAATCTTTTAATTATTTTTAAATGAAGAGGTTTTTGTGATTTACGTAAACTATTTGTTAAAAGTAAAAACTGCATTCTCTACACACTGTCTTTCCCACACATTATTGAAAATATTTTTTGAAAAAAAAGTTTCCTTTGGCGAAACTAGATTAAACAAAAGACATTTAGTGAATGAATGAATGAATGAATGAATGACTACAGTATCTAATACCTTTCGGTTAATTTGCCAGAAAAGAAGTACTGATTAATGTTAGGGAAGATAGAAATTTGCTAACCGAATTTTTACCAAAACTGTGTAATTCGTGGCTGGGATTGAAAATGAGCATTATGATTTTGTGAGTATGGCTCAGGGTGCATTTTTGTGCTTGCATCTAAGTACGTTTGTGCATTATCTCTTTTGAGTTCTGACACACATCAAGAGCAACTGGGTGGCTAATTCAAACACGCAACAGATTTGTAAGGCACCGCTTTACAACGTGTTAGGTTAAGTGGGAGTTGGGGATGAGGCATGTTTATTTTTCAAATGTTCTCTATTTCATCTCCAACACAGTCTTTTAAAAATACATTTTATAGATGCTTAAACATGTATACATGATAATGAAATAAAAACGTATATATTTATCTTTTTAAAATAAAAGCAGGCATAAACTTAAAACACTTTTGTTTTTTATTTTGTTTTTACTGATTGTGGACACTCTACCATAAGTTTAGAATAACTACCCAACATAGGATGTTTAGGAAGGCAGGATAAAATTATAATTACAAGTTTTAACAAGATAAAAAGGGCCTTTCACAATCCTGACCATCTAATTTCAATAGAGTGTGTTATTATTTTCACTGTCTGGTTTCCCAGTCGTCCTAGAGGAAAGTACTTGTGAAGTGGGCACAGGCATCAAAGGGTGAAGAGACAGCTGACATCCTGAAAGCAAAGGAAACATTAGAAACTATTCCAAGGATGGTTACTCAATTATCCAATGTGTTGTATAATATAAGAATAGATACTCATGATGGTGTCAAGGCTTCATCTGTATATAGTAAATGGTTTTGTTTTTCACCAAAATTATTCAGAGTTTATCACTTGAAATATTATGCTCCAGTACTGAAAAAGATGTCATAGTCTCAATAAATTAGACAGTAGTGTAGAGGTCTTTCCTTGCTGGACATTGCACCAGAGTGTGTAATGAAATTATTCACCACCATCAAGTCTGTGGCCAGTTCGCTCACGTGTTGGTGATGTCTGTTATGTATATGTAAGCACGCATATCGTGTTAATGAAGGAAAACTCAGTTTTAGATATGAATGTGGTAGGCAGGCAACAAGCCGATTTTGTTTCAGATGCTCATTTGTTGGAGTTACTACATTTCGGGTATAAGATTTGCTTCAGATTATGGCTGACCTGATTATAGAGACCTGGGGAAATTGGGCACCTTCTTGAAGCTGATTAATAAGACCAACAGTAGCAAGACATTCTTGGATTTATGTTTTCTAGAACTTTATGCATATTTCTAATTGTGTTTAAGGGAAATGAAGCACACTTAATGATTCTCAGGATACTCAGGATAAAGAGGCACAAAAAAAAAGAAGAGATGAAGTTCAGTGGCAGGTATTTAGGTGGTATTTGTTGGTAAGTGTTCGTGGCTCACGGAACTTTCATAAACTCTGCAGTGCTCCAAAGTCCTGATAGTTTTTATTAAGCCTTGTCAAACTCTATCCTAAATAACATGCTTATGGTTCTTGGTCTCCTTTTCTCAGCCTTTAGGTCACTCTGTGTTTTAGGTCAGATTGATCTGTAGTGAAATTTTCTGGTATCAATGATTATCTGAGGATAAAATGTCAGTAGAAAATTAAAGTACGCACACAACTCTAAGAGAGACCACAGATACACCACCTATATTGCACTAATTTGTTAATTTGTGCAATTGTGTATTCGTTATTCTAAGTTACTATTTTTAAAGAATAATGGATATTTCTATTTATTTTAGTAAGACATACTCCAGGACTTCTGTTTCCTAGTCCCTTTAGTCAGACCCTAAAGATGGAATGTTTTTATAAAAGACATTAAGGGTGAATTTTAGGTGATGCCACCTGATTATCAATATTAACTTATTACTTTTATTTAGAAATAATGCCCCAGGCATTTGTATTCTGTACAGAATTACTGAAAGGGTTTTTAATGAAAGTTATTTACTAGAATATGTTTTATTCATTAAATTATTGATGACATACCAGTTTTGCATTTATCATTTCCAGTAACCTTTTTGCTAAGCTGTCTCTCTAGCGTGATGGATAGAAACAAAGATTTTACTATGAGGTAAAGGTGACCCTGGAAATACTCAGATAAGCTATCTTCTATTGGTGCCTTATACAATATCATTGAAATACTGATTTAAAAAAATATTCTAGAATCATGGCAGGAAATACATGTTATGTGTCTTAAATGTGAATCTATAAAAGCTAGAGAGGATACTGTATAGACAATTGATATGGTAAGTGGGTCCTGCAGCTGTGTTGGCGTCATAAATGCTTTGCATGTGTTCTTGAAAAGCAAATAAAAGAGCAATCCCCTCATCTTCCAAGGGCATGGGATATTTTTTTCCCCTTTTAATAGTAGTCCCAAATATGATCCTCATTTTGTTTTCTTAAAATGTTTGAAACCGTGAGTAGACACTTCACATGGAGACGCAGCTGCTCAGTTGATCAGGCACAAAAGAAGCCCAACAATATTCTCAAAGTGAAATTGAAATTGTAATTATGTGAATTTTAGCTACTGGAATTATAAATATGGGGTCCCTCAAGGAAAGCTTGGAAAGCGGCCAACTAACTGCATTTTATGACAACATTCACATATATCACAAAGAAATTTACATTTTGTTACCCTCTTCCTTTTATTGGCGTGTAAGCCATCTTTGTGCTCTCTACCACTAACCTCCTCTAGTTGAAGGTAGAAGTCGGGCGGTTGGGAGTTGCTTTAATGATTTCCTCTTAGCTGCTCATTATGAACAGCTGCACCAAATTGCACAACATCACTTTGAATCCATATAGACCAGCGCTCAGCTCAGATTAAAAGAAATGTGTAACTTTATCTTCATGGCTTTTTCAGTGTTTTCGCTGAGCATTTTTAAGACATTTAAAAAAAAAATTGATGCAGAACAATTATTGTTGCAGTTTGATACTGTTCAAATGGACTACTATTGTTTTGGAACTTTTGAGTTACTTCCTGTATACTTTGGAAACTCTTAGCAACTTCTGACAAAACCTAGAGAAAATTTTCCTCTTCAAGGTTTCTAAAAACTTCTGTTTAGTCTTTTATACCATCCCTCGAAATTATTAATCCTACTTTTTTTCGGTTGCTGACGATCGTTGCTTGAGCTTGTCAGAGCCCTAAACCTATGTGCTCCTTTCCACAGATTCTTTCTTATTAGGATAATGTTAGACCTTTGTGACTTCTTGTTTGTTTTCCTTGTTTTATTCAGTTCTCGTGTCTGTCTAGCTGTATATTTGTTCAATTTTTAATCATTCCTTTTTAAATTTTTTGAAATTATTTAATTTTTGAAAACGTTACCTCCCTGAATGTACTTTATTATTGCCTTAAATTTTAACTAATTATTTGTAACGTACCTTCAACTATAACATATAGCTTCAGATTTTTTTAATAAAAAATTTCCAAACAAAAAGAAAAATATCAGTTATCGTTTGCATTTGGGGTCAGCATCTACTATTTAAACTAATGCAAAAAACGTATCTATCATCTATAGTTATCTTTCTTATGCCTTGTGGATTCTGCATGCTTAAGGATGCCTTGGAAGAAAAGTGAATATTTAAAGCATAAGCATTATTTTGGTACTTCTTACTATGAATTTTGAAGTGGTGAGTGATTTTGAATTTTTATCAATATTTTAAAAATATTTTCTACATATAAAATATTTTTTAATAATTAAAAAATATAATACTTTTATGTCTCAGAATTATGAGATATCTAGAGTTAGAATTGTTTGCTGTGGCTAAAGCTATTGTTCCCTTCTAAGACTTCTATTCATTGGGTTCTTTTTGAGGATTTGACGGTATTAGTCTTTTAATATGCTTTTTGCCTCTTTCAAACTCTTCCTCCCACCCCTATCCCTGGTACTGGTTTCTCATAGCAGCATCTCACGTCACTGCTGGCCTCCTAAATAGGTCTCAGTAGATTATTCACGCTTGTGTATGTTCCTTTCTTACTAAGCTTACTTTACCCTGAGTGCTGTTTTGCCCCCCAGGTTTTCACCTGACACTCAAGGCTCACAGATCTCACTTCATCTCCACTATCAAGTGCGACTGGAAATCTCCACTGAGTTGTTCTTCAGATACTTTCAACTCAGCTTATCCAAAATGGAACTTATCATTTTTCATTGTTCCCTATTCCAACTTGTTCCCTGTAGTATATCTGCACATCTCACTTTGAAAAAGCTAGGAACACGGACAACATCCTATAGACACACTCTTCCTTCTCGCTTTACTCCTGCGACATTAAGGCTTATCAGATTGAGCTTTTCAATACCTACGGCAGATTGTCTCATTCAACATTCATTCCAGCCCACTTTGATCTTGCTGCCTTATATTCTAAAGCTGGAAAATAACAAAACTGTATGCTTCCAGACTGTCTTGCAAGTAGGTTTCTACGTGTAACATAGATCCACCAAATAAGAGAACAAAAAGAAGCAGTAATCACACTCAGCAAGCATCCCATCAAGCCTTGGTGATACCATCTGATTTTTCTGGACAACTTCACATCAAAGGTGCCAAGGGACGAAGAACGACTGAACATTTCTCCTGACTTTGTTGCCTGTGATTTCCATAGTCTGGTATTCAGGGCTCTCCATGATCAGCCCATCTGCCTTCATGTTCTTTCTGTCCTTCCACTGCTCTGTGCTACACATAAACAGAACTGCTTTTGTTATTCATACCTGAACCATAATCTTCTGTGATCATACCCTTGCTCAGCATTTTCCTACCTAGGGTCCTAGCCTCACCCCTTACTGTTCCCAGATACTCACTTCTGTTACTTCTCTTATCGTTTTCTACACTGGAATTCATTTATTTATATGATGATGTTTTCTGTTCTATTTTATATCTTTTTAAGATATAGTGTATGTTTTCTTTGTAACCCCATAGCTTTTAGCAGGAATTTTTCGACCTTGACTATTTAAGTATTTTGAATAAATGAATGGTTTTGAGTAAGGATTACTGAGATCCGAGCATAATTATTTTATTTTGTGGTAGCATTTTATATTGTGGTAAAATACATATAACATAAAATTTGCTATTTTAACTATTTTTAAGGGTACAGTTTGATGGCATTAAATACTTTCATGTCATTGTACAACTATCACCACCACTCATCTCTAGGACTTTTTTATCTTCCGGAACTAAAACTTTCTACCCATTAAACAGAACTTTCCCTTTCGCAGTAACTAGCCCCAGCCCCTGCAAACTATCATTCTACTTTCTACCTCTATGAAACTGACTACTCTATGTACCTCATATAAATGGAATCATAATACTTTTCCTTTTGTGACTGGCTTATTTCACTTAGCATAACGTCCTCCATATTCATCCAGGTTGTCACATGGGTCAGAATTTCAGTACTTTTTAAGGCGGAGTAATGTTCTATTGAGTGTATGTGTCACATTTGGCTTATCCATTTATCTGTCAATGAACTGTTGACAGATGGCATTTTTCTGCCAGAACCATTTATCTGTCAGTGGACACTTGGGTTGACTCCGATTTTGGCTATTGTGAATATGTGGCTCTGAGCATAAGTATACACATATCTGTTCAAGTTCCTGCTTTCAGTTATTTTGGGTATATACCCAGAAGTGGAATTGCTGGATCATATGATAATTCTATGTTTAACTTTTGGAAGAGCTGTTATACTGTTTTCCACAGTGACTGTACTATTTTAAGTTCCCACAAGCAATGCATTAATTTCATCACATCCTTGCTTAAATGTATTTTCTGTTTCTTACTTTTTGATAGCAGTCATCCTCATGGCTGTAAAGTGGTATCTCCCTATGGTTTTGATTTACATTGCCCCAGTGATTAAGGATATAAAACATCTTTTCATGTGCCTGTTGGCCATTTGCATGTCTTCTTTGGAGAAATGTTTATTCAGGTCCTTTGCCTTATTTGTTAATAGGATTGTTTTTTTGTTGTTGAGCTGTAGATGTTCTTTTACACACTCTGGATATTAATGGGATTAATATCAGACAGATGATTTGAAAATATTTTCTTCCATTCTGTGGGCTGCCTTTTTACTCTGCCAGTAATGTCCTTTGATGTGCAAAAGTTTGTAATTCTGGTAAAATTCAGTTTATCTATGTTTCTTTTGCTGCCTGTGCTTTTCGAGTCATATCTCAGAAATCATTGCCAAATCGAGTATCACGGAGCTTTTCTTCTTTTGTTTCTTTTAAGAGTTTCCCCTGTTGTTTCTTTTCTAAGCTCTTATGTTTAGGTTTTTGATCCATTTTGAGTTCATTCTGTATATGATGTATGGTAAGAGTCTAACTTTATTTTTTTGCATGTGGATATCTGGTTTTCTCAATACCATCTGTTGAAAAGACTACTCTCTCCCCACTGAATGGTCTCAGCACCCTTGTTGAAAATCATTTGACCATACATGTGAGGGTTTATTTCTGGGCTCTGTATTCATTCCATTGGTCTATATGTCTCTCTTTATGCTGGTATCACACTATTTGGTTACTTTTGTAGTAAGTTTTGAAATCAGGAAATATGAGACCTCCAACTTTTTTTTTTTTTCCCAAGGCTATTTTGGCTATTCTGGTCCCTTGAGGTTCCACATAAATTTTAGTATCAACCACATTTTTTGTCCTCTCCTTGTTCAGCCACACAAATGGCCATAAGAATAAAAGCAATTTAAGAGGGCATGTGATGTGATGAGCACTGGGTGTTTTATGCAATTAATGAATCACTGAACAATAGCCTCAAAATTAATGATGTACGATATGTTGACTAACTGAATTTAAATTAAAAAAAGAATAAAAACAATTCGTATTTCATCACTTTTTTTTAGTGCAGGAAAATATTGCATATTTTTTGATGTTAATAATATCTGAACCATTAGACTACAAAGAAAGACAGTAATGTATAATGCAAACAACCATGAATAGCATTTGAGAACTTGAGGGACTCTGGTTGTAACCTCTAACTAGCTGTGTGGTCAGCAACAAGCTATTTAATCCTTCTGGGCCTCAGTTTCCTCATTCTTACGCCAAGGGTGTTGAAATGGATTATCTCTAAGATGTGTTCCAACTCTAAAACTTTATGGAGAATATAATCTTTAGGAACTCTTCATGGTAGTGCTTTAGTTCCTTTCCCTGCCTATACCTAGCTAATGTTATGATTATGAAGAATAGCCCTTCTCTCTCCTGAATGTGTATTATATGTATCCTGTCCTGTGACAGAGGGAAATCTCTCTTGTGAATTCTGCACATGCATATGTTTGTTAATGTTCCATCAACCAGGAGATTGATGAGGTGGCAGTTTAACAAAGGACGAAAGACAAGTTGTACCCAGGTGTGCAGGGAAAAGGAGTGAGTCAGGTCCAAAAGAGCCATCACAAGTAGTTAAGGCCAGAGGCAAAATATTGTGAGAGGCCAGTGAAGGGAAGGAAGTGGAAAGCATGTAGAAGTGGAAAGCTTGAGACTAGAATGCTGGAAACTGGGACAGCAGAAGACATTTCTACCCAAGTGTCCAACTAGAATTAGAGCTACCAATTCTTACTTGCCCAGGGACCCTAGAGATACAGAAGTAGAGAAAAAGAAATATTCCTGAAGTGTTGAAAGGAAAAAAGAAAGCATAAAAACAGGTGAAATTAGAACGAGAATGTAATGTAATATGCATAGGATTAGCCAAAAGTAGTTTAACAGATGGTAAAATGTGTAAGGTGCATACTGTGATCCTGACCAGTAACTACCAAATATTCAGTAAAGTCCCCTAAGCTCATGAATGCTTTGTGTGAGAAACATTTTGGTGTGTGGAAAGTGACAAAGCTGATTTTCATGCCTGCATCCCTGGAGCCCGACGCAGAGGCAGCCCTTGAGAATTCAAGAACCCGGAGAACATTAGCACACCAGGAATTTCCAGAGCTTTGGGGAAGGTCTTGGAGATTTACAATGTCAGAAACTGGTGGAGAGTAGGGATACAAGGTGATGTCAGAATACACATTAAAAAGTAGCAATTAGCTTATTGAGTGGGCTTAATTCAGTGGAATATACAAACAAGTTTAATTTTATTTTTCTCCAGCTACTGCTTTCAAACTTCTTGTGTGGAACCCGTCTTCCTTTTCCCTGCAGGCGTAACTTTTTTTTTTTTTTTCCTTTTAACCCACTTAAAATAGTCTCATGGTAATTCAAATTCACTTTCAGTTTTTAAAAATTCATTTTGGTCTAAATCAAATCCTTCATGTGCATTTATTCTTAACCAATAAGGTCTTCCCTTTCATTTGTGGTATGGAGCTGTGACCTTTTTTGTGGTTTATTTTACATTCTTTGAACCTGTCTTTCCGTGAATCTGGTTCCTCATGTTGAGAGAATGAGAGGAGAGATTGGAGACAGAGGGGAGAATGGTCTTATGTGATTGATGCTTTTGTATTCAGCATCAATTTCAACTAATTCTTTTGGTTATGAATAGTGTCAAAAAGATGATCTCCCTCCTAGATTATACCCGTGGGCTCTTTGGAGGACCTCCTCCCACTCAACTCAACCATGGGAATACCGTCTATACAGAGTCCTGATACAAGTGACAGTTTCTGGTTATTCTCTTCGCTAACTCAGTTCAGTTTCTTTCTCTAGCTATACAATCCACCAGACATAAAGAAAAAAAATTATGGACCATTAACAAACTCTGTGACACTGGGCAAGTTATTAAATATCTCAACTTTTCATTTGTAAATTTGGAATTGTACTCTACACTTAGACATAATAACTAAAGACGTATGAGGTGCTTAGAACAATGCCTGGCACATACTCCTTAATATTTTCTATTATTGTTGGGGCTGAGTTCCCCTTGTCCCAGTAAGCAGTCTGCTTATCTAGGCAAGAGAAGAGGTCAGTCCTCAAACCTTCCACCTGAAAGCTTGACCCACCGGAACTCCTCATAACTTTCCAGCCTTCTCTTGGCCTGTGGTGGAGAAGAGAGACAGTTTGATAGAGGGAGGGATTTGTCCAGCTACCCAGTAAATCCTATGTCTAGCATCCCTCTTCAGAATGTAGGAATACTTGTCAACTATTATCTTCACTGTCAAGTCTTTAGCCAAACTACTATCCAACTAACTGGTCCCTCGGTTCTATCACAAGCAGCAGGTTGATTTTTGAAGGCTTTATTTTTCATTCTAAAGTTATAAATCTCATTATTGTGCTTAGAAAATGCTTTTTAAAAAATATTCAACTCCATGAATATGATTTGTTTGGGGACATTGTTGAAAAGCAAGGAGAAAAGAAAATGGAGCTTTTTTTCCATGACATTTATCCCGTATTCCCACAGCCATTGGAGAAATTTTTAAAAGATACCCAAATCATTTAAACATGAGTTTTAAATATGTGAGTATGAAAGTTTAAGAAACGCAGAGATTCAGTTTTTATTTAAAACACAACAATTTAAAAGTGGAAGCAAGTTGCCTTGCCTGTCTTGAAGAAAAACATTTTCAAATTGTATCTTTGTTTTCTCCAAATATATGAAGCATAGTTGGGGATATTAAATACACCCCATCTACTCAACACTTAGTCCATCCAACTTCCTCGTTTTCTTCTTGCCTAATTGCAGGGAAAATTAGGGGAAATGAGCATTATCATTTTTAAGGTCCAATCTTAAGCTCCTTAAAACTCTCAAATTTTTTGGCTTTATTTTACTTTAGTTTACTTTGATTTGTGAACTTAAAGAGTGAATAGTTTGACTTGCCCTTGAAAGTGCATTGGTTTTGATTCCTTCTTCCCAACATCTTTCTGTGTCTTTGGTGACTGAAATATGTAGGTAGAGTTGTAAATGACTACAGGGTGGGATGATTTTTGGAGAACTGGACAGAGAACCCAAGTTGATAAATCCAGTCCCTTGTTTTAAGATCTTCACTCTTGATAAGTGGAAATATGCATGAGACAAAGTATCACAGCTTCATTAGATGTTAACAATTTTAACAGGTATAACTATTTATCTAATAAAATAATAAATAAAAGTGGAAAAAAATAGAAGGGAAAACACTGTAGAGTAGACTGGTTAGCAGAAAGGGAAGGACGGGGGGTGCTCAATTCTGGAGAACTGCCCCTTTCTTTCTAGTTTTCTAGAGACCAGCCCTGACATGAAGTCAGTATTTAATGAATATCTAATGAAGACCTCAAGTATAGGATTTTGCATAAAATAAGTTTCTAATCAACAGTATTAATCATAAGATCATCAAAATGTGAAACTAATTCAATAAAATATCTAATATGAGCCTTGAACATTAGAATGATTCATTGTAATTACCTATCTTACAGATAATGAAAGTTTAACTTAATTTAATTGCTTTGCAAAATACGTATTTTCTCACTTATTTCTGGTTTCTTTGTGTTTAAAACCAAGACTTAATTTGAAGACATGCAAACTATTGCCAAAGGCCTTTCAGTTCTCTTTCAGTTTGAATTAATTGAGATGATAAGCACACATTGTTAATGATGACAATAGCTAATACTTATTGAGCATTTCCTATGAGCCAGACTTGTGCTAAGAGCTTTGCCCATTTTATCTCTGATATCTTCCCTTCCAACAACCCTGTGGTTTTGCCCTTCTTACCGTTCCCATTTTACAGTGAGAAAACCAAGGCCCAGGCACCCCAAGTTCCATGCCCCAAATCAAACTGATAGCTAGTGACGGAAATGGTCAGTCACATTGCGAAGTTCCCTGTTGCCACTCCCAAAATTTGGCTTAACTCTTTCACCTTGAAAGATCTGAAATATGACTACCATTCTGTATTATGAAGAGTAATAAAATTTTAATGACTAGAAGAGTAGTGTGTTCTATTTAACAGGGCATGGTATTTGTCATTGTGTTTTCTCCTGATAGTTTGTCATGGAGTCACAATGAGACCTTCAGCCGATTCTAATTATCCTCACAAAATACCGAATAAGAAGAACAGCAGCTAAAATTTTTTGAGCCCTCACTGAAATGCTCGGCTCTGCGTATTCCATATTCAGAGCACATTTATTCTTTGGAATCATCTTAGTATTACCTCCATCACATGGATGAGGGGACTGAGAGGTAGAAACTTAAGTCCATTGCTCAAAGGTCACATTTTCACTGCTTTTTGGCTAGATATTCCCCGTCCTTTATTTTAAGACCCCAAAGCAGCATTTTATGCCTATCATCTAGATTTCATCTTTCCAGTTTCACCCTATCAGTTCTGGCCTGTTGGGATCCCTCTAATCTTATTTCTGTCATCCCACACTGTTCTCTTAGCTCTTGAAGCCTGCCATCAAAAATGCCTCCGCTGTCATCATCCCAATTGTTGATAAGAATGTTGAACAGATTGGTACCAAGCACAGAGCCCCAAGGTCCTGGGCTGGAGAGCCCTCCCAACATTGTCTCAGTTCATCCTTCAGCATTCTGTGAGGGCTGCTGATTTACAGGTTGTGAATTACCTCTCATTCAGCCCATTTGTCTTCATCGGTGCACAGATTTTGCAAATTCTTTCTCCTCCTCTAGTATAACACCTATCTCAAAGATAATATCAGAATGAATTTGCTATCCTATAAGCCAGTGTGGTGATGGTGGTGAGAAGAATGCAATGTAAATGTGAAGCTTCTATAAACTATTATTTATAGATTCACAGAAATGGGCAATATCTTCAAGAGTCTCTCAATAATTGACTTCGATACTGGCATATTAATATTTATGTCATTCAATTCTTAAATCTCTGTAGGTCTTCAAGCTTCTTAGTAAGTGCCTGATATCTAAATTTTTGTAAAGTGAGAAGTCCTACATGTCTTCCCCTTGATTTTTCAACCTAATATTTTCTAATTCTGTCGTTACCCAGAGGTGTTTAATAGGGGAAACTAATATTGATTTTATAACATAAAACTTACAGCCATACCTAGAAAGTCTCTACTTTCTTTCAAGTTACCTAATATGTATCCATCAACATTAAATTTAATGAAATATCTCTTGAACGTGTTTGTATTTTTAGCTTGAATTTAAAGCTAATGAGTTCCATGTGCTTACTGCTTAACTACTTAAAATGAGTATTTTAGAACTTTTTAAAATTTTAGTTTTGGAAAATAAGAGTAGCACAAAATTTGTGAGATATTGAGCTTGTATACTATTTACACAGTGCCTTCTCCATACTTGATGCTCAGTAAACATTTGTTTAAAGAATTTTTGTGTTGTCATGGAAATCTAGTGCATTTCCCTTTTTGAATTATAAAACTTCCTATTTAAGGGTCAAGGAGTGCACATTAGTTTTAGTATCTTAATATTTGGCAGGTAAGTCTATGTTTTATAACATAGAGTTTCACCTATCTATTTTTGAATTTCATTCTCTAAACTTGAGTCCCAGTTGATTCCAGTACAGTCCTATATGGGAGTTACATAACATCCTTGTTAATTGTCATTTTCCACCTCTGAATCTTTGCCATATTGGTTCTATCTTTCCTGTTCTACAACTGGTTAATCAGAATGTAAGCTTCCAGGTATACGTGACCATTGGTGATTGTTTGAGGGCATCTGAAGACTTTTTCGTTTGTCTTATTTCTGTCATTTATATGGATTTATCTTGTTTCAACCTTTCTGACGATTATATGCTGGTTTAATTCTTTAGAATCAGCAAGTCATTAATATTGTCTAGACCCCTTATGTTCCAAATGAATTCCATTTTTCCTATTCTGCATCCAGTGGATAAGGTTTAGCCACTATTTGCCAGGACCACTAATCTTTTATGTCGCTAAAAACTCTTATTACCTTTCCTGCTTTTCTTTTTCTGAGTAAATAGATAAACACCTTTTTATAGATTCTGTTATGTCTGTCTGCACAGTCACAAAACTCTGTTTCTCTTCTATTAAAGCCTATGTACTTAGTCATATGTGTATATTTGTCCCAATTTAAAGTCTAGAAAATTTTTTTAAAATAAATAAAAATGGTAAAATACTGAACTTCGCACAAACAGTACAATGATATTGATATGTATTATTTGTACATTCATATTTCATTTAAAATATATCATAAAATTATTTAAACTTTGGATCAAGATGTTGCTTCATCAAGGTTTTTGCCAAACCAAAATTAAACACTCTATGTAATGCTATTGTCCTTTAAAATTTTTCACATAAAAGAGACTTTCGGTCTGGCCCCACACATTCACCTAACATTTCTCTGGAGTTTTCATCACTTATTCTAAGAAGCTCTTGTTCAGCAATTGAATTTTCAGACTGTTATTAAATTTAGGTTACTAGTTTCTCAGATTTGGTTTGAGATTTCTGAGGGAAAAGACCCAGAGCTTCACCATTAGCTACCCAATGCATAATGTCTGCTTCCAAAACAATGAACAGGGAAATGCGACCCCATGCTTGGGAATTGAAATCTTGCCAATTGCACTGAAGTGTTACATTCATTATGTCATACCACACACATCTGATAAGGGAAGACATAATGCTGTTGGATAGGTTCTTGTATACAAGAACTCCATAGGTCAAGCAAAGAGCTGTTTTTCATTTAATAACTGAACTATGCAGGTGCTAATTTGGACCATATGTAGGACAATGCAGAAATATGTTACTCCACAGTGGAATGGTAGCATTTGTGTGAGCTGATATTAAGGGGAATTTTTGATTAATTAAGGTTTCTATGCTCTGCTTAATTTAAACCATGGAAGTCAATCAACATGACTTTATAAAAAAAAAATAAAGCTTGTAGAAAACTGTCATAATGCTAAAATTTTTCCTGTTCCTTTTCTTCACACACCCTGACTTTTTGAAGCTCCCCGTGGACCAGTTCATCTGAGAGAAACATATTGGACACTGGGAAAGGCCAAATTAAAACTGAGGCAGCAACTGACTCCCTCATTAAATATGCCTGCCATGGGATCTACATGGTGTGTCTGGCACAAGTAGTACTGAGTGATTCAGGTTCTTAATATTTTTCATATTCTTGTGGGAACTTAGTTAGGAAAAAGGACCCCAGAGGTAACATGTTAAGAACCATTTTCACCATTTAATTGCAAATTTGTACTAACCAACCAAATATAGTCTATGTGTTGAGGATTAAATAAATCCATGAGAACTTTGATGAAAATTTTGTTTGAATGCTATTAGAAACAATCCCTAAGAGAACCTCTTAGACTCTGCCTATCTGGTGAAATCCACATTTTGCAACCTTCTGGACTCTAGTTACTCATATGCTTCCCTAGCTTTTCGTACTCTCCTTTTGCTCCTTTTTGAGACTGTTATAAAAATTATTCTATTTGCATTGCAAATATTATTCTCTTCTTTAAAAATTTGTTATGGCTAAGTAATTCTGTAGTTCATTATTATCATATAAATGTATGTGAAGAAAAATTTTTGTCACCCTACTGGGTTCAGAAATGCTGTCCAGCTCTCGCTATTTTATGTGTTTTACTGCTGTTGAGCAACTGTGGGGTTCATGGTGTAATGGCAGCAAATGGATGCCATCCCTAATTCTGAGGAGCAAGAAAATTTCCAGAAAATATAATTATTGATCATATCTTTGTGGCACACACTTAACTAGGATATGGACTTTCCTCAGCCTAGATTTCTGTGTGATGTAAAGTGTCTGTCCTTCAAAATGAAAATATGGACAAATTTTCTCCAAAGATGCATGCAAAACTTATCTCCACCCTATAATGAACTGATTTGGAGACCATGTGCATGTCATAATACTTCTGTTCCTTCCTTTATACTTCCACCCAAAATCATCTGAGTGAAGTACCTTATATACCCATTCCTATATCCCTATGGGTTTCTTTTTTTTTTTTTTTTAAGATTTTATTTATTTATTTGACAGAGAGAGAGCTAGCCAGCGAGAGAGGGAACACAAGCGGGGGGAGCGGGAGAGGAAGAAGCAGGAAGAAGCAGCCTTCCCAGTGGAGCTGGGAGCCCGATGCAGGGCTTGATCCCAGGACACCGGGATCACGCCCTGAGCTGAAGGCAGACACTTAAGGACTGGGCCACCCAAGCACCCCTCCCTATGGGTTTCTAATTGGACTTATCCCTTCTAATGCACCCATATGTATCAGTCTCATAAATCTCTATGAAACATACGTTACAAAACTTACCCTTGCCTTAGAAAATATTCATGCCTCTATAATAAAACCTGAAGCCCCAGCTGGATAATCAGGTCATTCCACCATGTAGCCCAACCTTTAGTCAACTTTCTCTCCTGCTGCCCTTCCTTGCATGTCTCCACTCAAGCAAGTCCGTCCATCACTAGACTTCTGCTACTATTAGGTTAGCTGTCCTCTAACCTGTGCTTGCCCAATTCTATTTCCCTGGAATGTGCATCCCACCACCTATTTATTAAAGCCCCATATTCCACATTCCCATCACAGACTCCAGCTCTACTACCCATGATCTCCTCAGCCTCAGGACTCTTGAAATGGGTTATTACAGAATCTCAGAATTTTCAAACCTAACAGTTTGGAAAATGATCTGTCTTAGTATCCTCATTTTATAAGTAAGAAAACTGAGACACATCAAAGATAAAATTACTAGCTTGCTATTGCAGAAATCTTTAAAAACGCACACAGGGGTGATTTACCCTGATGTTAACTCATCACTATTGTAATTTCTTTGATCAGACTTTGGGTCTAATACCCAGCACCTAGTAAGTATGTAACGAGTGCTTTGCAAATAATTTGATAATGACATCCTGATCAAATGTACATGATAGACTATGGAGACTATTTTTAATCATCTAAAGCCTATCCAAAATGTAGAATATTAGCTTCCATCATTAGAAGCTTTGTAACAAAAATGATTTGTCAAAATCATTCATTCAATTTAGCAGATTATTTCCCTCATAGTTGTCATAAACAGCTAAATTTAGTTATAGAAGAAACCATTCTTGGTATTTCTATGACTAAACACAAAAGTTATTAAAACCTTCTATTTGAAAAACCTGTTTATTATGGATAATAAATAATATTATCTGCCTTAGTAAATATCTGCCTTAGTAACTATGCTGTTTCTACCTTACCACTTTATATTGGAAATACAACAGTTGAGTTCTGGAAGTCACACATGGAGTACATTCTTTGGAATCTTCTTTGTTTGATCACTGTTGAACAACACACAAAGCTTTGTATTTTTTCACCTGAATAAATAGTGCCCTTCATTTCACCCTTTGAGGTCAATACATACGTCTCACAAGACAGGCGTTCATCAGATTCTAATGAAAAGCCAAACTCTCAGCATTCATGCCACCTGACTGAGAGTGGAGGAGCCTCTATTTTTTATTTTTATTTTGCACAACCAGGTGCTGGTCACCAGTAGCTTTGTATACTGTGATGTTTTCTTAGTAGAAAAAAACAGTATATATATTGATATGCTGCTCTTGACTTTGATAACCAACATAGTTTCAAAGCAGATGACTTGCCAAATACTCGGAATATTTAAATTTCATTGTAATATGTAATAACAGGTGTGCAGAAGAGTTGCCAATGTCCACACAGTGCTTGTGAATTCTGTTATTAATTGCCAGATAAAATGGTATTTAACTGATATCTTGAATTCTAACTTGGCAATAGCTCTTTCAAAGGTTTCAGCTTTCAGTAGAAATCATTGTCCTTATTATTTATAAATGTCAGTTGGGGATGGAAAACATGTTTACTCTTTTTAAGATATCTCAGACATTTTGCAACATGTATTTAGATGAAATTGTTTTTGTTGTGTCTTGAATTTGACACTTTTGAAAATAAAGTGAAAAAAGCCACTGTGATTGAATTGTGCAGAACAAATGCATTGTAAGTTTTAGAGTCCGAGGCAGAAACAAAAACTTCATCTGCATAGCTTAGATGAGTCACTATAATTTGGCCTTGTGTTAGATGCAGGGGCCAGATTTGGGGGGACTAAAATTGTTCCAGTGGTGACCAGATCATTAAGGTTTGCTAACAAACCCTACATACTCTGTAGTATTTGGAAATGTCTCACAGTAGCATCATTAAAACGAACTAAGTATACACTTAGATGTGATGAAAGCTAAGTTAATACAAATATGCAGGTGGTTTCCTTATTTGGGCACAGGGTAATATTTCTGTAGCACATCCATACCTCATTATTCATTCGTAATAAAACCTGAAGCCCCAGCTGGATAATCAGGTCATTCCACCATGTAGCCCAACCTATAGTCAACTTTCTCTCCTGCTGCCCTTCCTTGTATGTCTCCACTCAAGCAAGTCCGTCCATCACTAGACTTCTGCTACTAGGGAAATATTTGATATGTTATAAACTAATAGCCAGTTTGGACTATTCTGGATAATTTTAGATATATTAGAAAGTCAGTTCCATTAACATCTCTTCTGGATAAAGTTTAGTGATAATCTATGGACTGCTAGAACCTCTTGTTTTGTTTTGTTTTGTTTTTACCAACTAGCTGCTTCCCACTTACCCTGTTCCAGGGACAGCTTTCTCACATGCAGTGAGGTCCAACTGCCATCTTCAGCAAACTCCTTCACTACTCAGATGGGGCAAGTTGTATTCTATTCATCGACATGCTCTTTTTCAGAATTAGAATGTATGCCAAATGGATGTGAACATCTATATAAATATTGTATGTGTTATTTCCCACCATGACATCCTCAAATGATCCTTTCCTTTTATATAGAGTTGACTACGTCAGAAACCAACCAAAGCAGACTACACGTGCTCTACTAGAGTAGAAAACACATTGGGTCTTCTTATCATCTTAAATATTATAAAAAAACTTGGGCACAAACAGACAAAAGCCTCATATATATGTATAAAACATTTAAAAAAGAAAAAATTGATTCACTGTGTCTTAAATGTACTAATTTCAATGAGTCATTTGTTCAGAAAAGAGAAGAAGCTGTATTTATGAAGGATAATGTGCACTTACCACATCACATGAAAGGAAAACAGTCTGATAGCAGCAGAAGTTCAGTGTGCTTGGACTATGGTGAATGCTGGGAAGAGTAGTTTGGGAGGAGTGTGGGAGGTGGCCAGACACAAATCATATGTAACCATTTATATAGAGAAGAAATTCAGATTATATTCTGTTGTGTCAATGCAAAAGATGAGACATATAAAGGACCAATGTTTTCATCAAAAGTTTAATCAAAGTAGTTAAATCTTTAAAAATTAGTCATTCCTTTAAAGCAGCTGTTTCTAGTTATCAGAAAAATGATCTAAATGAAATAACTCAGAATTGGAGATTCTGGTTAAATGAGGCCTTGAAGATGATGAATTTCTTGATAGGATAGTTTAAGGTTTGGAGGTAATTCTGGAAGCAGATATGTTAGTATAATCATTGTTTTTGTTGTTTTTTTAATCCCTGTTACTCTTCTAATAGAACCCTTTTGTCTCAACTTTCACAGTCTGTTCAAACAGGTACCAGAACCACAACTAACCCCATCTCCAAACAAACACAAACAAAGAAGCAAACACATACACAAAACAAAACAATAACAGCAAAAGAAAGACTGAAATGAGAATCAGGTGGCTCCTGGCATTTTGGACTTGGTGTTATGAAACGACACACTTTAGGCTAAACCTCAACGGTGGCATTGGATGGGGGGCAGGACCACTCCCTGGAATGGGTCATGGATACCTCTTAGTTTTGTTGAGTAGTGGCTTTGGACCATGGTGAAGGGTAAGAGTGATTGTAACTATTACTTATCTCACAGTGATAACAGACAGGAGCAGTATTTATGACTGCTACCACCCAGCTTCACTTTGACCTTCTGATTTTGTGTCAGGTAACATGACATAGGGCAATATGTCCCAAGACGTGTCCATGCAAAGTGACACTCAAGATAATTTGGGATCATATGAGGACAAATTTTTTATTTTGATAGAAATATATGTACTTCAATGTAATTATAAAAAATAAGTAACAACCTAAACTAAGAATTTCATAGACATTATGGGTGTAGCAAAGTCCAAGCAAATCTATTTAAATGGAAATAGTACCTAATATGACAAAAAATGTCAATGTCATAGCTAAATGATGGAAGATTGAGGAATGCTAGCATTAACCTAACAAAGACCCTGAAATTGAAACTCTGGTTCTGTGATTTCCTAGCTGTGTGACTTTGGCAAAAATCACTTTAATCTTTGAGTGAACATTTCTTATACAATGGGGAAAATAATGCACATTCCATCATTATTTTATGGTAATTAAATGAAATGATTAATTTATAGACACTAACATAATGTCTCTCTAGAGTAAGTGCCCCAAATTAACAGGCACCATTCCTGGTTTCTATCACCATGGACTCCTTGAGAACAAAACTGTGTCTTCTATACTATTACATTCTTAGAAGCTAGTCTGGTGCTTAGCAGTCAATGAATGTTTTTGAATGGATAAAAGAATGGATAATAAGTGAATGAGTTTTCTGAATTTGAATTTCTTAATAAGTTAAATTAATTGGACTTTTTCTCAACTTGTATTCAACCCAGAGCAGTAAATTATTTTTAGATGCTGACTACATACTAACCACTCTTTTAGGTGAGATAATCATCACCTTCAAAGACTTCACAACATATGCTGCAAAGTAACTCCAACGCAGATAAGAGAACAGTAGGCAGGTCAAGTGTATTTGAGCAGTTACTAAGTATTTAATATTTCGGGCATAATTTGAATTTTCCCAGTCTCCATAAGCTTATTGATAGCAAAGAGGTAATTTAGCAGCGACACTTAAATTCGGCTTCTTCTTCTTCGTTATAGTGGGTGCCCCAGGCATCCAGACCTCAGAGGAGTGGAATTGATTATGTGCTCCCCCACCTCCCAGAAAACTAGTTATATTCGAGATTAGTCAATATTATCTCAAATGTGTTTGTAAAAAACTTTGTTCCCAAGTAAGTTCTGTGTTTGCTCTGTAGGGCCGGGCAGTCTCTCTGCTGGGCGGTGGGTGGCCTGGCAGTGTTTCACTCTACAGCACTTCATTGCTGTTCCAACAGACACCATGTTATCAGTGGCTGCTTTTCCAGACTTAACAGTTCCCCGTCAGTTGCCACATTTCTTCCAGATGCAAAGAGCTCAATTACTACTCCATCAAGCGGTACCACAGACAAGTACCAAGTTGGGAAGCAATCTGTGGCAGAATGAGCAAGGGGAAGGTGACTTTCTTTCCTCTGATTTACACTATTAGAGAATTCCAAGAAATGCTGTTTAGCTAATGTTTTACAGTCTTCAGTTGTCACAGTTACTGAAGTCCCAGAGAACAGTTAAAGAGATGGTCAATGTGCTATGTTTGAAACAACTTTGACCTCTGAAATCTAGGGTTTTGTTGCTAGTGCAAGTTTATTTGTTGTGCATTGCCATATGGATTTGCCACTGGCTCTTCAAATTTAATATTTCTTAAATTTAACTCATGATATTATCCTTCAAATTTACCCTCACTCCTAATCTCTATCCTGTTTTTTCTTTTTTGTTTTTTGTTTTGGCCAGTTCTTGATTTATCTTTTTTTATTTTGATTTTTCCTAGGTTTTAATTCTCCCAGAAAGCTCTAAAGTCCCCTGCTCAATAGACTCTGATAGGTTATCTCACATGACTGAACTTCAGCCCTGACACAGCCTAGGCTCAATTTGTGATCCCTGTTCTCCTGGAGCATTGTATGTGGGGCTGAAAGCGACAAGCGTTGGCTTTGCAGAGGGAGGCAGTGTTCACATAATGGAACTTAGTTTTGATCCTCCAAGTTATTGGGAGCTATTGAAGCAGGGAAGTAACTCATCAGAATTTAATATTAGATCCTTCTGACAGGTTTAGGGTGGATGGATTGGAAAGGACTGGAAACAAAGACTGTGACAATCATATAGGTGAGATAAAATGAGAATCTGAAGAGATCTGTTTATTATGTACAGATGAGCTAAAATGAGCAAAATTTGGTACTAACTCAATAAAAGAAGTGAAGTGAATTGTGAAGTTGAAGGTGACTTTCATCTTTCTGGTTTCCAAGCTGAAGTCAGTACAGTACAGTGGTTAAATGCTCCAAAGGCAGGACACCTGGTTTTACTACTTACTAGCTGTGTGACCTTGGGCGAGTTACTTAAGACTGCCATCGGATAATGGTAGTAATGACTTCATAGGATTTTTGTGAACATTCAGTGAGTTAATATTTGTGAACTCGGAACAATGCTTGGCACACAGTGAACATTCAGATAGTTTTAGTGATTGCTGTCATAGTTTGTAGTTAATGTAATACTTATTATTTTAATATTATCAAATGAGTGATAGTGGTGCCACAACTGGAATGGGCAATAAAAGAGGCAAAGCAAATTTACAAACTAAGGGGGTGCTTTGATTCCGGTTTACTGAGCCCTCTGTACCAGTCATATATCCAGGTAGCGGCGCACAGCCAGAAGATGAGTCTGCAGTTCCAGCAAGGGTTCTGGCTAGAAGAACATGCGTAGGTGAGATTGGCTTCTATAAAAATGAGCTGGGTTGAGCTACTAAACAGAAACCAGTGTGTTCAGGAATAAATGAAATGAGAATGTGATGACAAGATGTCTAGCATATTCTTTCAAGAAGTTGTAGATGAGAAGGAAAAAAAAAATAGTATGGAAGTAAACAGAGGGAGAACCTTTTCAAGATAGTTTTTAAATAAAATTTTAAAATCTTTTAAATAAAAAATGGAATCAATTTAATGTGTTTATAGACTGAATTTATACAAAGCCAGAAGAGGGCAAGGAAAGGAAAATACTTAAAAATAGAAATCACAATGGCAACTAATATTAATGATTTACTAACAGAAAAAGTTGTGTTCAGTTTTTGTCAGCCACTGTTCTAAGAACTTACGTGCATTATCTTACTGGAGCCTCAGAACCAAGGAAAATGGGTACTAGGTGAGGTTGCTTAGGGTGCATGGCCTTGAACCCGGGACTGCCTGGTACTCAGGCACTCATGTCTCTAAGCTGTACTATTTTGTTTCCCATACTTGGAATAAAAGGGATAATGAACAGTGATCCTAAAAACAGTAGTAGCCATTAGAATTGAGAACACAGATGGGAAAATAAAGTGCATCAAATAGTTGGGGATATGTTTGAAGAATCTTTGGGTTAGGCTAGAAAGGAATGAGTAGGAGATTATAGAAAGTAGATTTCTCATAACTGCCTCTGTGAAAATATAAATAACATTTTTTTGTGTTAATAATGTCTGAATGCTAATATTCAGTTGTCAAACATCCAGTCATCAAGTGAGTTTAATTAACTTACTGCTTTATAAAATGCCTAAATCTGTTGATTGTCCTGAGGAAGTTCTAAGGCTCCCTTGGCAAGAAGGATTGAAAGTGATATTTAAAAGTAATTATCGTAGATGTGAGTCTCTTTACCTACACTAATTTTATGCAGAAAATAGAGTGAGATTTACTGGTATGTCTTTTTGTTTGTTTGTTGTCCACAAAAGTTTGAGTGTGGTTAATGGGGTAGTTGTTAGCAGAAACCTTTTTCTTACAGCAGTGTTGGTGGGCTTTAAAATCTTTTGCACTTAAATTATCTGCCCCCCCCACCTTGTTTTTAGCTATGTGGTATTTACTCAAGAGAAAAAAAGGAATCCCTATTGATTCATACCAGCCTTATAAAACAGAGTATGTGCTTCTACTTTTTATAGGCAAATGAAATAGAATGATTATAAACAATGAAGTTGCCAACGTGATATTGCTAATCAGCTTGTTTAAACAAAACCCAAATCGTGTGCCAAATACCTGCCAGCTTGTTAAACAGTTTGTGTTCTTTGTATGTGGCTAAATTTTATTCCCCAGAGATTTGATGCTATGAAGCTGGAATTCAATTTGTATGTGGTTAGGATGATATTAGGTCCTAGAAACACTGCCAGGACGTATCTTTCCAAACAGGTGGGAGAATGATGTGGAGTAGAACAAGTCTACAGTGATGTTTGAAGAGATGCATAAATAGATTTATTTTTATAATGTCCTTTCAGAAATCTCCTCAACCTTTTTCATTTACTCAAGTGAATTGCAAGGTTAAGAGGTTCTCATTACATACATTGTATTTTCTTTTGCTTTATACAATATAAAGGACATCTTTTACGATCTGTAAATCTTTATTTTTCAGAACACTTTTACATACATTTCATGAATCCATACTTGGTTTGTTAATTTTTTCCCCTTTTTGTTAAAAAGACATTTATCAATTAAAGAAACTTATGGCACAAAAAATTTCTTTTGGAAATGCTGAAAAAATAAATTATTTCTCTGCTTTAAAATATACAGCACTGAGCTGTTTATGTGGAATGGAGATAAATACCTTACCAAATGTCTGAAATGTTGGCTAATCTGCATGTCTGTGGTGGAGATTAGGTCATTCTAGAAAACTGTACTCAGATAAGAACATACGACTATTTTTATTTATCCCTTTTAAAATTATTACTATTTCGGTAGATTCTGGAACTTTACTGATTTTTTTTTTCCTGGCTATCCTGCCTCACAATGTCTGTTAAGTAAGAAGTCAGTGCATCTCTACAAATATTTTATATTTTTAAAAGTAAGCATATGACGTTTCAATTAAATTTGCCTGTATTAAGCATTTTATCTTAGTTAATTGCTAGTGAGGTTTCAAATCTTGTATCATGCAACAAATAAGCCTCGTCAGAAAAACTCGAAACTATTCCAATCAAGTCTGTATTCTGATTAATGCAGTATTTCTGTACTAGCCTTGGAAAAATTGACAGAGTAGAAGAAAAAAATGCTTAACTTTTGGGAAAGATATCATGGAAAGAAACTGTGTTAATGCCATCTTTCATAGTTAGGTCAACCTTCAGCCCTACATATACTCAGCTGTCTTTTTTCTACTTAAGTCTATTTTACTTTCCATGGCCTGTCTTAAGTTAGTGGGACTGGAGAGGAAACTGCACCTGCCCCGTAACAGAAACATAGTGTATGCCCACTTAATAAAGTTCATAGGTCTTGTTTACTACAGGTTAACCCCAGTTAACGTCTACGGTATTCCTTTTTTTTTTTTTTTTTTAAAGATTTTATTTATTTATTTGAGAGAGAGAGAGAGAGAGAGAGCACAGGCAGGGGGAGAGGCAGAGGGAGAGGGAAAAGCAGTCTCCCCGCTGAGCAGGGAGCTCGATGTGGGGCTCAATCCTAGGACCCTGGGATCATGACCTGAGTTGAAGGCTGACGTTTTTAAGCGACTGAGCCACCCAGGTGCCCCATCTATGGTATTCTTGTTTATTAAACTGAAATCTTTCTGACCAGGCTGTCTTTGATTGGACCTAGATCTGCTGACCTACTGCTGCTGTCTATAACTAGTACTCTGTTGTCTCTGAGGAAATGCCAGTGTCTGAAAGGCTTAAGAAAAAAAATACCATAGGAGCGCCTGGGTAGCTCAGTCGTTGGGCATCTGCCTTCGGCTCAGGGCGTGATCCCGGTGTTATGGGATCAAGCCCCGCATCAGGCTCCTCCTCTGGGAGCTTGCTTCTTCCTCTCCCACTTCCCCTGCTTGTGTTCCCTCTCTTGCTGGCTGTCTCTGTCTCTGTCAAATAAATAAAATAAAATCTTTAAAAAAAATACTATAGCTTGTCTTATATATTTCCTTAAAGACAATGAAGTGCTAATATAGACTGTAGTTTATTGAAATGATACTATAATCAGCATAGCTTTAGTCCTGTGCAGAATAATATATATTATATATTATATATTATATATATAATCCTATAACCAAGGATGAAAATTTTAAGAAATAAGAGTTTAAATTAAGTTCTGAGAAAGTAAGACCTATAAACAAAGTATCTGTAGAAATCTATAGAAGTATCTGTAGAATTCTCTTTAGTCTCTGCCCCTCTCTTCTCTGTTCTTTTGTTCCCCTCAATTCTCTGACGTCTATAAGACTGATTCCCTGTCGCTGTCCATCTGTCCCACTGTAATCACCAGTGCTAAATAATCTTGGCCCTTCCATCCAGAACAACAATCTAATTTATGTTTGGCTATAACAGAGCAATGCCATCTACTTTCTGATCTGAAAAACCAGAAACTGACCCATGCACATTTGTTTGTTATTGGAAACATATAATGTCTTTTCTCAGGTCATTTTTCCTTAAGTTGTAGCATTTTTTTTTTTTTTTGGAAAACCCTCCTTGCCTCTGTTGTCTGCACACTATTACTGAATTTAACAGACTTGCAAAATTATATATATACAATTGTGTGTTAAATTGTGTATTAAGTTGTATATATACAACGATGGGTTGTATATATAAGTGACAGATTTTAGAACCCCAGGAAAGGCCCAAATTGTGTAACGGTGTGAGCACGGGCCAGGTACTCACCTGCCTGGGCAGGTACTGCCTCTTCCATTTTAGACCAAACCCTTCTCTGAGCCACCTTTCTTAGGTTAAGAATTAAATAAGTTAATAAGTGTAAAGCATATAGAACAGTATCTAGAACATAGGGACCAATAAGTGTCAGCTTTCAATTCCTGTGGATAGTTATGCACATATGAGGTTAGCCCATGGACTTTGCCTCAACAGGCACCTAAAACACCAGTGCACACCATAACTCTATGACAAAGCTCAGAAAGAACATATATTGAATTCATCTGAATCACAGATATACATATGTATTTTTTTCCTAAAAGAGCATATCTGTTTGTAAGGCGAATAATTGGTTCAGTAAGTTCCCCATTATAATCACCATAACCTTGTGAAAGAATTATATCTCAAAAAGCCCGTAGGAAATTTTAGAAGTGATGGTAAGCAGTTACTTCTCATACTTTTAGCTGGAATATCCTTTATCAGTGGCTTACTCATGCACTCAGATTTCTCTTCAGTGTCTTTCATATATTATGTGAAATATAGCACGAAAACGTCAGTTCTGATAGTGGTGAAGAAAGCAGTGAATTGTCATAATGTGATAAGGACATTGAGGTCCCTTGCCCATTTTCCTGAATTTAAAGTGTATTCTATATTTTGGTAGTTTTAGAGGCTGTGACGTATTTATTTGCTTAAAAGTAACTGTGGTGAAACCATTGAATACTCCATATAGATCTTTATATTCAGAGCCATCTGCACCCTATCATACTCTACTTTCCCAGTTCTTTTCCCTGTTCTTCCCCTGCGGGTATACAGTTCTACCACCCAACAAGTTTATTTCCCTCCAAACATGTCCTTTTGTCTTGTCTTTGCTCTTCTATTTCTTTTTTTTTTTTAATATAAGATTTATTTATTTATTTATTTATTTGTCAGAGAGAGAGACAGCCAGCGAGAGAGGGAACACAGCAGGGGGAATGGGAGAGGAAGAAGCAGGCTTCCAGCAGAGGAGCCTGATGTGGGGCTTGATCCCAGAAGGGCAGGATCACGCCCTGAGCCGAAGGCAGACGCTTAACGACTGAGCCACCCAGGAGCCCCTGCTCTTCTATTTCTATGGCTATCTTAGCTGTCTTTGGCTGACAATATCCAGCTCCCTTCCTCATAAATCTAGGTTAAGAAAAATTAAGAAACCAGTGGCTGGAGAAGGAAAGGAAGCAGAAAATATAGATTATTCTTTTAGAAGTATGTTAGTAAAAAAAAAAAAAAAGAGAGAGAGAGAGAGAATAACATTGAGAGTCCTGAAGAGAGATTTCCTTTACCTTTTTTTTTTTTTAATCCTTACGGATATGTAGAAAGAACTTTGCTTAACACTGAGAAAAGTAAATTAATATAGAGGAATAAAAAATAGTTTGTACTGGGAAAATGGGAAAGCTTGAGTGAGAAAATCTGGAGGAAGTGAAAATAAGCTGAATCAAGGGTAAAGATGGGTGTCTATCTAGAGTTAGAAGGCAGATGATAAGGCTTCAGAGAGATACAGGAGAGTTATTCTTCTGCTATGTGGGGTAAGGAGGAACATAGAGATGAAGATATAGAGGAAAGGTGAAGGATTTGAGTGAACTTATTAGGATGGTCTGTATCTTTCAGTAACATAACTGGTGAAAATGAGAAATGCAGGGTTGGGGTTGGACCCTTAAGAAGAGTAGAAAAGTTCTGGAAGAGCTATCATGGGAAATAAGATAGGTTGTCAGCTGAATTTAAGGAATGCAAAGTTAAATTGAAGACCTAGTTGAGATTAGATACATGTAGAGATGATGCAAGTGGCACTTAAGGAATCTCCTATTTTGTTCATTTCTAAGAATGCGGTTACATTCTAGGGTTTGGTTCATGATAGATACGGCAGATAACAGGCATAATTAAATGTCAGTGTTATTGTTGGCAAAAGATCAAACATTCCTGAAATTGCAGAAGCAGCATGCCTTTCTTCAAGCCTTTCATTTTAATAAAAAGGATAAATATTGGTTGCCAAAACCATCTAGTGTAATACCAGACCTGCCTGTCCTAGATAGAACTATATCTGCAGATGTGCTAAGCATTTTTGGAGATTTCAGTTAATTCTAACTTCTTCTGTTTTGTAAAATATTGATATACATGGTTTTATATTATTGGAGTTGTCAGTTAAGAACTAAGACTACAGGATTAAGTGGTTATGCCATTTTAGATGTAATGATACAAATTAGATAAGGCTCACCCAGTTTTTGTTATAGATAGGAGAGCATAGAACTATTGTCTTTATTTTTTTTTTAAGTTTTAATTTAAATTCCAGTTAGTTAGCATTAGTTTCAGGGTTACAGTTTAGTGGTTCAACACTTGCATACAGCAGATTCAAGGAGAAGCTAGAGGTGGGATGGATGACAGTGAAGTCAGAAGTGGTGCAGGCATTGTGGGGACAGGAAAGCTAGCAGTTTTGTCTTAGAAAGAAGAAAGAAAATGCACCCTCTTCTTTGCCTGTATTCCTGATTACATAATAATAGAGTAATAGTAATTGCTGTAAAAAATTGACCACAACATTTATAATTGCTCAAACAGCTACACGTTTATTTCTTGCTTACAAAACAGTCCTGAGCTATTCTAGGTTAGTGTAATGTAAAGGATAGTCTATTCCGCTTAGTCATTCAGGGACCCAGGTTAATGGAGTCTCTGTCATCTTCAAGATGTGGCTTCCAAGGTTGTGTAGCTATCTCCTTCCAAGGGGAGAATGAGAAAGATCATGGAAGTTGACATGGGAAGTTTGATGGGCCAGTTCTAGAAGTGTTGCACATTGATTATGCTAATGTTTCATTATCCAGAACTCCGTCATTATTCAGAACTCTGCCAAACCTATTTGCAAAAAGCAAGCTGAGAATGTAATCTAGTTGTGTGCCTGGGGAAAAGAGGTCTGGAACAACTCGGTTTCATACTCAGTACCATACTAACTGCTGAGTACGAGGTGTGGTAACAGCTGCTATGCTGACCTAAAAGGGAAAGCTATCTGCTACCTAACCCCCATCTCTATTTCATGATTGGGAACACCTGGCTGCTTTCCTCATTGTTCTTGTTTGAAGACATATTAAAATTAAGAAATCAGCAGCTAACTTTATTATCTAATAAATAGAGACTGTTGAATATAATTAGAATTCACCTACTAATGTCATTATTATAAATGACCCTTAATGATGACAATTAGGCAGTATGGAAAATTCTTGTTTTTCCAAGGACACAAAGTTTTATTCCCAGCATGATTGGCAACTGTAGAAGTAATGAGTGCATTTTGACTGGGGAGAAGGAGAATATTGATTAGTATGATTTTTAAAATTTTTTAAATGCTGCAATACTATTTATGCAATATATAAAAACTTACTTTTTTAATGAAAAGTACAAATTTCTCAAATGTGTTTAAATGCGTATGTGAAGATACGCTAATGTATATGTTATCATTAAATGGCTGCTATGGAATTTTCTAAATTCAGATTAAACTTTCCTTATAATCCTAACTTGACTTTGATTGTGGGTTCCCATCAGCAAGTATACCCAGGTGCATTCTTTTAAAAAATTATCATCATTATTGGCCTTTGTTACTATATGGTCTGTGCTGTGTCTTAAACTATTGTTTATTTTTTCTCATATTTGAGAGTTGAGTTTGTGTGACATATCTTAAAACATGGAAATTTTAATTAAGACACATGAGAATATTCCAGAACCCCTGTATTGTCTAAGGATTAAATGAAAAATCACTTATATTAAGTCTTGGCCTCACCAGTTAACATAGGCTTCAGAGTTTCAAAGAATAAAGGTTTTGCCAAAGGAAAGGTTTTTGGGGTAAAACAAGAATTCAAATCAGATTTAAAATTATTATCCTCGTCTCTCCTAATACTTCCCAACATGTAATCATACAAACTCCTTATAACTGTAGATATCACTACATGAAATTATAGCCGGAATAATTATAAGGAGAGAATTATACAAATTTTATAGATACATTCAGTTGTCTCCTACTGAGGGACAGACAATTGTGTGTTCTATGTGTATGTCTTTGTGCGTGTACTATGTGTGTGTGTTTAGTATACATGTAAGACTGAATTTTCTAGTTTCCCTTTGTCCCAGTACCAGTTTCTTAAAGTGATATTTATTGAATGGGTTTATGCCACAGTTTTGATAACATTTCTATAGATAATTAGATAAACACATGGGCTCCTCTGTTTCACACATGAGTGTGAAGCATTGATTTAGTCACTTACAATACTGACCAAAATATTTTCATCCTAAGTAAGTTGTTCTTGAACTTCAGTATACACAAAAATTAACTTGACAGCTTATTAAAAGTGAAAATTTCTAATGAAATAAAATTAGAGGAGGAGGGGCACCTGGGTAGCGCAGTCGTTAAGCGTCTGCCTTCGGCTCAGGGTGTGATCCTGCCCTTCTGGGATCCAGTCCCACATCGGGCTCCCCCGCTGGGAGCCTGCTTCTTCCTCTCCCACTCCCCTGCTGTGTTCCCTCTCTCGCTGGCTGTCTCTCTGTCACATAAATAAATAAAATCTTTAAAAAAAAAAATTAGAGGAGGAGCATGAGTACGCATTTATAACAAGTATTCCCTCCAAGGTGCTTGATCCATTGATCACATGTCAAGGGACACGGCCTTAAAGGAGTGCAACAAGGAATATTTCAATGTTTGACCCTTTTATTATGCGTCTTATATCAGGGTTTAGGCAAATGATGTTTTTGAAACAAATATTCGTGCCCTTGAGATTCATATTTAATCTGAATTCTATAGTGACACCTGGAGACCCTGATCAGTAACCCACCCTGTTTTGCTTTTGAGCATGAAACATCTAAGCTTTAGACAGGGGCTGACAAACTATGGCTTGTGAGCCAAATCGGACCTGCTGCCTGTTTTTGGTGGGTCTATGAACTAGGAATTTTTGCATTTTGAAATGTAAAAACTAGGTTTTTACATTTTGAAATGGTTGAAAAAAATCAGAAGAAGAAGAATATTTCATGACACATGTAAATTGTATTCAAATTGCAGTGCCCATATATAAAGTTTTCTTAGAATATAGCCTTGCTCATCTGTTTACATATTATCTATGGCTGTTTATGCAGTATAGTGACAAGGTTGTGTAGCCATCACAGAGACTGTATATTGTGCCCTCATTACTTTTCGTTGTTGTTCAGCATACTGCCAATCACAGTGACAGAGTTTTAATGCTGTAGTCTATTTATTATTATTTTTTATTTTTTTAAAGATTTTATGTATTCATTTGAGACAGAGAGAGACAGAGAGAGACAGCATGAGCAGGGGGATAGGGGCAGAGGGAGAGGGAGAAGCAGACTCCCTGCTGAGCAGAGAGCCCGATATGACGCTTGATCCCAGGACCCTGAGATCATGACCCAAACCAAAGGCAGACATTCAACCATCTGAGCCACGCAGGCATCTCTTAATGCTGTAGCCTTTCAAGTGCTACATATGGTCATATGGCAGCATTGATAAAGCATTGTCTTTGTTATGCAGTGGTTCTATAGTTGTGCTGAAGTGATACAACATATGTCAACGTCACTAAACTAAGTATCCTCAACGATATTCCCAACTCATAAGAAAACAATAGAAAATTTAGAAAACTGAAATGGAATATCTCCTCATAGCAGAATTTCTTCACCAAAGTAAAAAATGAAAATGAACCTGCAACCAAAGTAAATTTCTGAGTCACTCTTATTAGTCAAGCAATGGAAGCTATTTGCTGTTGTCGAGTTAATTGAACTGTGTTTGAAGTAGCTGAAGAAATTTATCCAGGGAAAATAAACTTGTTTAAGACTATTAGCCTTTTTGTAAGAACAGTTGCTGAAAGAATTGGGGATATTGCAAGCAACATAACAGTCAATTGAAAAACAAAGCAAGTGATTTTGAGTGGTTTCCACGGCTATTGAACCAACAGATGTTGACTGATACTGCTCAGTATTTTGCTTATTTGTGGAGTCAGTGCCAAGTGTAAAGTGACTGAAGAATTAGCCCTTGTGAATAGTCTGCATGGAACAACCATAGGTGATAAATTTTTAAAGAAGTTTAGAAAACACTAATTCAGTACAGCCTGACATGAAATTAACTAAGATATTATAACTAATGGTGTTGATGGTATGTACAGAGCAGAGAAAGGATTAGTTGTGCACATTCACAGTTTGTGAAAATGAAAGTACGTTGAGGTATTACTCATTACTGGATACCTTGTGGAAAATATTTGAATCTGTAGTGTATTATTGAACCGATAGTGTTCACTGGTGAACTTTTTTCATCTGTGGCTTTACCCATTGTCAGTTCCATGAATTTTTGTCAGAAATAAAAACTGAATGTCCTGAGTTGCCCCACCATGCAGCAGTTGAATGGTTTAAGAGTGGTAATGTTTTATTATAGTTTTCTTTTTTTATCAGGGCTGAGGTTTAAGTTTTTGTGATGGGAAAAACCACTTTGAATCACTGTTTCAAATATTAAATGATTTTGGATATCAGCCTTGCTTCAGACTTGATATTTCGTAACGAATTCAACTTAAACTTATAAGCAAAACAATGCTTATATGTGAAATTATAATGCAGTAAGGTCGTTTCAAAAATAACTTACATTATTTGAATGAAGTATTTTATTTTCTCATTGCTGTGTAGCAAATTTCTAGAATCTGGGCAGCTTAAAGCAAAACTCATTTATCAACTCACAGTTCTATATGCTGGAGTCAAGGTGTCAGCCAGGCAAGTTCTCCTGTGGAGGCTCTAGGGGAAAACCCACTTCCAAGTTCACTCTTGCCCTGAGTAGAATTCAGTTCCTTTCAGTTAGAGGACAGAAAATCAAGCAGCCTTGGTGACTTCAGCCAAGAGACACTGTCAGCATGAGGAGGCTGCCCACATTCCTTGCTACATGGCCCTCTCCACCTTCAAGCCAGCAACGGTGCACCAAGTCCTTCTTATCCTTGTCATCTCAGGCTTCGTCTATCTCTGACCTTTAGACCAAGTTTGAAGGGTTCATGTGGTCAAGCCTGATCACAGGAGTAAAATCCAGCTTATTCGTTGTCCCAGAGATTCTACAGCATGTGTATACAAGAAGGTGAGGACCTTGGGAGTCATCTTGGAATACTGCCTACTACATACAAGGGATGTCAGGCTGCTTTACACACTTCCTGTGCTGTCAGAAGGCAAAATGAAAAGTGAGATCTTCATTTCCACACATTTGCAGCAATATATTTTATGAACTCAACCTATAGATACAGTAGTGTTTTTCAGACTTCTGTGTAAGGACAGGGGAAATTTTCACACTTAAAAATCCATTTCACTATGTAATTGAGAAGCTTTCACGTAACTTTCAATTGAAAGTGATTACTCTGCAATGTAATAACATGTTGAAAGAAAAATATCAGAAGAAGAGTATAACAGAATTCTATAAATGCCTTCCAAGTAATGAGTACACTTAATTAAAATCGTATATTTTTGTGTATTGATACCAGTATTTGGCAATATCTGAAAAGACATTTTCAAATATAAAATACGTAAAATCTTATTTTTAAAGATTTTATTTATTTGCTTTTCAGAGAGAGAGAGTGAGCACAAGCGAGGGGGAGGGGCAGAGGAAGAGGGAGAAGCAGACTCCCTGCTGAACAGGGAGCCCAGTATAGGGCTCAATCTCAGGACCCCAGGATCATGACCTGAGCAGAAAGCAGAGGTTTAGCCTACTGAGCCACCCAGGCGTCCTTAAAACATGTAAAATCGTATTGCAGATCAGCACTAACAGGTGAACATTTGCAGTTGGTTTTGATGATAGGGAACAAATACATTTGAACCCCACTTAAGCAAAATATTATTTAAAAGAACAAGGAATTCCATTCTTGTTTAGAGAACTGTTTTACAAAAAATTGAACTCTATTACTATTGTTTGAATTTCATCAATTAATTTTCATTGTTATATAATTCCCTACATCATTTCCTCAATTTAGTGTCTTGACCCACAAAGCCTAAAATATTTATTGTCTGTCTTTTTAAAGGAAAAATTTGCCACTCCTTGCTTTAGAGTCATGCAATTTGCTCTGGGGCCATGTTGGTAGTGATGGTGATAGTCTATATATTTTGGTCCTCATATTCTTCATCAAGAATATCTCTGTGCTCATAGATTGGAAGAACAAATAGTGTTAAAACATTTATGCCACGCATTCAGTGAAATCCCTATCAAAACACCATCGACATTTTTCACAGAGCTGAAACAAATAATCCTAAAATTACCTGAGAGTCTTACATGCTCTATAATCTTCTCTTCTATCCTTTAAGACTCACTTCCATCATTAACTATTCTATGAATACTTCCTGCCTCTCCTAACAGATTTAGTTGTTCCTACCCCGGCAGGTTCCTGATAACTCTGATATTATTGTATTCCATTTACTCCATACTCTATGTTTACATTTGTCTTCAATGACTTGAACGTGAATTTTCCAAGTACAGACTCCAAGTCTTACTAATGTATATATCCTCTGCTTCTTTCTCTGTGCTTGGAACATAGTAGTTATTTAGAAAATGTTCACTGAATAAAGAAAACCATGAAACATTTTATCCCCTAATATAAGATTTATTTATTATTACTTTTTAATAGGAACCATGATTTCCAGGAGACTCTCTGGTGGATTTACAAAAATTAATCACTCTCATTGTTGGAAGCAGAATAATTTGGATAAGTAAATTTGGCTAGAAAAAGCAAAAAAAGAGTTTAGATTCCAACGACTGATTCCAATTCAGATTACTTTTGTAAAAAAATACCTAATCAGTTCTGCAGTTCTGCTGTGAATGAGGAGATATTCAGTAAAGGCCAAGGACTAGGGTGGTATGTATCTGCTCTATTTTAAAGTAAAAAGCAAGAAAAAAAAGGGTGATATTATATATATATATATATTTAAGATTTTACTTATTTATTTGAGAGAGAAAGCATATGGGAGTGGGGGAAGGGCAGGGGGGGAGAAGCAGACTCCCCGCTGAGCAGGGGGCTCAGATCCCAGGACCCTGATATCATGACCTGAGCTGAAGTCAGACGCTTAACAAGCTGAGCCCCCCCAGCAGTCAAAAGGGTGATATTATAAAATAAAATTCTATGTCAAACTGAGAGTTCTAAGAATTAAGTTTTTGTGAGTTTGTTTTGGTACACATAATATCCACATATAAGTTTTGTCCCCACCTTTTAATCTACGTTTGTATAAAGAGATATGATATTTCTTGCGCTTCATTCCATGTCATTGTAAAGTAGAAAGAACGCAACAGTTAGTTATATCAATTATTAGATGGTTGAATGAAAGAGTGATTGAATCTATCTTCTTCAAGTAAATTAATAGCAAACACTGTTTTCCTCTTCACCCATCGGCTATGTTTACTTTCAGTAACTTTGACGTTTGTATAATGACATTCTTAGTGGTCTGATCTCATAATTTCTTGGCTTTCCCAGCTCATTTATGTTCCGCGCCAACTTCAGCAGTTACCCACTGGCAAGGCTGTTCTGTGTGTCATTCAAAACTGCTTCTTATCCGGTATCACTAATTTTGTAAAACAATAAGCTCTCAATTAACACACCTGGTGTCTTTTATCATATCTTTTTATAATGACAATATTTATTTTCACCGATAATCTACCTTCTTCACTTTGACATTTACATTGCCTCTACTTTAGACCATGCCCTAGTTATCATTTATTTGGACTATTATAATTGTGTGACGTCTAAGACATATACAACCTCACTATTACTACAACTCAGTAGCCCACCTTGCCTACTATTGATTTATTTCACAATGCCTCTTAATTCCCACTCTTCTGGTCCTAGGCACAGAAAATAAATTCGAGAGCCCCAAATGTCTCATTCAACTTTCTTTATCTTATCTGGATAGTAATCCCATGATTTCCAACTTTGACTATTTGAAAACTTCATTGATTGGGTCACATATGTTACCGAATTATAATTATCTATACAAATACAAAATTGGAGTAAAAGAGTATTCTCTTATAGTTCAAGAAAGTACCATTGTACATGTCATTTGCCACAACTACTCTTGCTGGGATGAATTAGACTAAGTGACCTTTGGAGGCAAGAATATTTTAGGAATCTGATGAGGGACTTTCTGAAGGTCCAGGTAACACAAATCAGGAACTGTCTATTGTTATCATCCATGAGGGAGAGGTAGTTTAAGCTTGGGACTGTTGGTTCCAAATCAGGAAATCCAGACCCAGTATCCATAGCAATCAGGAATGGTAACTTTACTAGTATATATCCAGGGGGCAGCTACTCACTAGCAAACCCAATTCTTGGCAAGTTTTTCAGTTAAGTTGCTTCATTTATTGCGATTTTCAGTCTGGCTGTTTGATATACATACAAGATTTTCCTGTTAGATTTCAATCGGTTCTCTTTTTGAACTGGCTAGAAAGAAAGGGCTGACCTATCTCTGCTTTATGCTTTTACATTTTTGTTGTCTTTGTAGACCACCTAGATAAGAGGTCAGTCCTAGTAGGAAACAAAAAATTGAACTTCATGTCTGTATGCCTCAACTTCTTCATCTCTAAAGTGGGAATAATAGTAGCCCCTACTATCTAATGTAGAAATTAATGTCTTTTTCCTCTTTATGTGAATGTATTCTAGATTGATTCTGCTTTACCGAGTATAAGTAAAATGAGTCCAACATTCAACATGATGCCTGGCATTTTCTTTCTTAGATTCAATGTATGTACTATTTACAGTTCAAAGTATACTCTTCATAGAGAAATTCAATTGGGAAAGATTGATAGTTGGTATTTTTCTTATGAGGTTTGCAAGGATTCTATTTTAAATTAGTGTAAAATATTTATTAATAAAATGTCTTTAGCATTTAACATTCTGAAAAGAGACATATGGATCTGTCCAAACAGCTTTCTTTTGATGGAAAGAGTCACTTAGTTTTCACAGTTGTTATACTATAAGCTCTCTCTGTATGATCACTGACAAACAGAAACAATCCAAATCATAGTGTAGTTAAAAGCAAATAACATTTAAGGCTGATACATCATGAGAAAGTGCCCTTGAATTAAACTTTTAGTTACCAAAACCAAAAGCACAACATAAAGTTTTGAAATAGATGACTATAAGCATTGTTTTCAAATGTAAAGAAAAACATTTTTAAAGATTAATATGGGGAGCCAGGGTATGGCTTAACTTGCCATCTAATTGTAGAATATCAGCCTTAAAACTGGAAAAGACACACAAAATAAATGTCAACTCTGTTTTTACTATTATAAAAACTATGACTATTAACACTTCCTTTTTCTTTCAATAGCCGGAAAAAGTATGCTAAACCAAAATGAGCCTAATAAATGTTTTAACTAAGGCAAATATATTCCTGTAGCCAAATCCTTTTACATTTAGATATCAGTCAGTAGCTAGAAAAATTCATTTTTCTTTTTAGAGTTTAGCTGTTTTACTCTTCCACATGTTTTATATTTGTTAAAGGATGTGGCTCTTCTGAAAGACATTTTGACTTACAGGCTCTCTGTTGTGTGGATAAATGAAAGCAAATGATGCTGTTGTAAAGCATAAGGACAGAAACAATGTTGCCAAGTTTGCAACAAGTATAAGCCTGTAATGCATGTAAATAATCTGTTAAATATCAGGGTTGTCAGAAGGACTGTTATATATTTCTGCCCTTCTCATTCATAGTTTGATATAAATCACTCCTCCTATGACTAAGAAACTTTATGGAGCAAGTTTCTTCCCGAGTTAAGTTGCTTCCTCAATCTGCATGGGTCCGTGTTTCACCTTACCCCCAGTAGTTCAGATCCGGACAGTCTGATTCAACAAAGGCCCATGGTGTTGTGTCCTTTGTAAGCTAGATAAAATGTAACACAAACACAGACTGGGTCCTTGGGGTCATTAGGCACAGGGTCGAACAGACTGGCTGATCAAGAAGTTTGTTTTGCTAAGTCAACACTTCATGCAGTGATCCAGATTTCGTTCTGGAATGTTGGTGGCAACGTGCAAAAATCTTGGTATATTGTTTAAATATTGTATTAGCTTAAGGCATATCTGAGGAAGATAGAAAGATAGAGAAGGAGTTTGAGCCAACATGTCATGGGGACTCTCATTTTACTTAAAATTCTTTTAGCCTAATAAAACTTTTGCTTAAATACTATGAATATATTTCAACATAGAGCAGAGCGTAATAACTAAAGGCATGGGCTCTGGGGCGGGCTTAGCGCTGTGTGACCTCAGGCCAGTGGCTTCATGTCTGTATGCCTCAACTTCTTCATCTCTAAAGTGGGAATAATAGTAGCCCCTACTATCTAATGTAGAAATTAAATGAATTAATACATGGAAAGTCCCTCTGACAACTGTTAAGCACCTGACGATGAATGTTTGCAGCTATCACAGCTGTTATTCAGCCAGGGCACACTGGAACCTGAATACTTATTATTTATGGCTACCTGTATACAATAAGTAGTGCCCGGCTGTCTGACTTCTCATATCTCTGAGAAGCAATTAAAATCAGTGGTATTCGGCAGCTATCAAATCCATCTGAATGCCAGCTGCAGATACTGACCTCAGAATGGTGAGGAAGATATATCAAGATTGAATTACGTAAGACAGTGGTGATAACTGTGCAGGTGAAAGACACTCAGAGGAGTTGGAAGTTGAGGCTTAAACGGGGAAGAAAACTCTGTAAATGGTTTTCTCCAGAATCGAAACATCAGAAGAACGTGAGCTGGGAGAGCATTTTATTGGAGCCTCATTATTTGAGGCTCAGGGTGGGGGTAGATGAGGTTGTTTTCCATTGGCCAGGATGGTTGAGGAAAAGAGATTTAACTTTGTCCAAAGAAAGCAACATGCAGAAACCAGGAAAGGAAATTAGGTTTCTTAGGGATTCCAGAAAGAGACAAACTTGGGACTGAAAGAAGGAAGCTCAAGTAAACGCATGGAGAAGTGGATTCTGATCGCAGCTCTGACGCTAAGCTGCTGAGCAATTAGGACAATAACAGTCTCTCTGAGCATTGACTTTCTTACTTTTAAAATAATTATGTTGAAATATCAAGCATTACAGATTGATGGCTTGGGAACAAATTTGAAGAACTGAAGTGAGATTTTGTGTGTGTGTGTGTGTGTGTGTGTGTGTGTGTGTGTGTGATGTCTAAAAGATCTGGAATAAAAGCTCTATAGGGGCATTTTTCTGTTTCCTGATTTTATCAGGGCTCCCCTACCCCATCCTTTGTCCCCCTTCCTCATGCCCTTGCTTGCCCCTGATAAGCATTTGGATTTAAGACCTCTGTACCTCTCTTTCTATTGTCTTTTTTTTTTTTTAAATCTCTGTCAGGCTGTACACATAATGATAGAATGAATAATAATACTGGCTGTTATTTGGATCCTTTTATGTGCCTGAGACTAACCTTCAGAATAACCTTACAAGGTTATATTGTAACATTTTATTTACTTCACAGATGAAAAAACAGACTGAAGGATGCTAAATGGCTTGTCTAAGGCTGCATAGCTTGTGAGTAGCAGGGCCCAGGTCCTAATTTTCCCCTAACTGCAGCCAAGACTGAACGTCTTCCCATTATACCATACTTCCTTCAACTATTATTTGCCATCGCTATTTTCAAAATTATAGAAATAAAAAGTAGAAATATGGGGGCGCCTGGGTGGCACAGCGGTTAAGCGCCTGCCTTCGGCTCAGGGCGTGATCCTGGCGTTATGGGATTGAGCCCCACATCAGGCTCTTCCGCTATGAGCCTGCTTCTTCCTCTCCCACTCCCCCTGCTTGTGTTCCCTCTCTCGCTGGCTGTCTCTAAAAAAAAAAAAAAAAAAAAAAAAAAAAAAAAAAAAGTAGAAATATTTAGTCATCTGGGAGATGTTCTCATCTAGACTAATATATTTTCTAATTATGCCAGAAAAATCAGTCGTTACTTTTCATCAAGAAGAGGCTACTTCAAGATTGGACCCTGCCAGTAGTCTCGAAAGATATTTCTTCAATCAGACATTATAGAACACAAGTTCTGTGAATTGATTCTCTTCTTTTAGAATAGATTAAAATGTGAAGTTGGAATCATCATCCCAATGTTTACAGTTTTAACCTTTGCTTAACATTTCTAAAATGGAGGATCCCCTGTGGCTAAGTTCTAATGTTAGGAATGAGGAGGCAATATTCAGCTAGTTCAAAATGTCATTCAAAAACTTCTCAAGAGGTGGGGGCACCTGTGTGGCATAGTCGGTTGGGCGTCGGACTCTTGGTTTCAGCTCAGGTCCTGATCTCGGGGTCATGGGATTGAGCCCTGTGTTGGGCTCCATGCTCAGCGCAGAGTCTGCTTGGGTTCTCTCTCTCCCTCTGCCTCTGTCCCCTCCCTACCCTCTCTCATTCTTCTGAAAAAGTAAATGAATAAATCTTTAAAAATAATTCTCAGGAGTTTAATTAAGCCAACTTTCTGGGAGGCTCACACATGCCGAGGCTGTGGTTCTGAGACAACCACACTTCTTGAAAATGACAGGTAAAAGTCTCTGGCAACACGCCCCATTTGTGTATTTAAGGCACTTGGTGATTTCTTAATAGTCATGCTGTCCTCAGAACCATCATCTGCCAATATCTGCTCCTTAAGTACTACCTGAATTATGACTGTTGAGCACACTGAGAAAAACACCTACGTTTGTACAACTGTTAATATTACAAACCCAGGACAGCCGGGATAGAGTAGATTAGCTTCATTTAACCCCATGCATCAACAAAAACTTCAGTTAAGTACTAAGTCCTAAATCTAGGTTATATGTAATAACAGAAAGTGTGACGGACCAACTGACAATGGCAACCTTCATTTCTTAGCCACCAGCTTGAGCTTGTAGTAATGTCTGTATGAAAAATCTTGTTTTGACTTGAGCAAATTAAATATGTACATCAGTAGTGGTGACTGACTATGTGATCCATACTTAACAATTTTCAGTTACTTTCTTCACTAAAATGAGTGTAAACTTTTAAATCAACAACGAAATATATTAAAAAGTCCAAAGACTTTTTAAAAAAAATCAGATATAGAAATGATTTGGAATGATTTGTCCTTCTATAATAATTGGATTAATTTAACAGATCTGTGAATAGTTTGTCCTAAAATGATCCATTGACCATTAGCTTTTACAAAAATGGTACCAAAAGTTCTGCTATGTTTGTATATACGAAGACTATTTTTCACAGTCTGACCAATATTGCACTTCAAACCTGCAAATGAAAACTTTCTTGTGTCTCCATTTCCTCATCTTTCCATAGCTAGGTATCCTATCAAAGGGGGTTCCTTTCATCCATTTATTCTTTGAGTGCCTATGGTGGGCCAAGCACTGATGTGTGCTGGGGGATATGGTGAGTCAGCCATTGAGTTGGGGGCTAGGAGACGGTGTGTGAAGCAAGTATTCAAGGATATGCAGGAGCTAAGAGGGGATGAGAGAGCATTCCAGGAGAGCAGAGAGACTGGAGCGAATGCATGGAGGTGAGAGCACAATATGTAAAGGACTAAAGGTGAATGGTGTTGATGGGTCATGGAGCAAAAAGAAGAGACTGGAGAGCTGGGCAGGAGCTTGGCTACAAGAACCCTGTTAATGGGCTTGATCTCCTACAGGGAGTCATTGAGGAGCTGCAGTCAGGAGAGTTGCATGTTCAGCTGCACAACAGGTAGCTATGTATTGTTTGAGAGGAGAACTGTTAGACTTCAAGGCAAAAGGCCAGGCAAGATGACGATGGTCTGAATGAGGCTGTTCTTATTCCACAGAGAATAAATTGTTTTCTATAATATAGGAAGAATTTTAGGATATCAGAAGAATCCTGCAAAAGGCATCACCAGTAGCAACAATGGTTACATTAGTAGCCGCCAGAATTTATAGAGCACTTACTATGTGCCAGGCACGCAGCCAAGACGCTGCAGGCTCCAGAGCAATCCTTACTGCAACTTCGTGAGCTAGGCACTCTCATTATCACCATGTTTAGAGAGGGTCACACAACCAGGAAATGGGTTTGAGCTGAGACTCAAAGCCAGATCTTTTTTAGAGCTACAGTCTTAACTACTATGGTATATAAGTAAGCTTATTTAATTTATAAGTTTTCATAAAATAATAAAATAATGGTTTTCAGAATAAAACTGAATAAATTTCTCATTATTTCACTAATCAAAGTAAATGGGTTTTGTGACTTTTGCCCTTGCTTCCAAAGGCACTTCACTTCCAAGTTTGCAGTTATTTTGATGGATGCCTGGACTCCAGAGAAGGCAGTTACTCTACCCAAATAGATGTAAGCCACAAAGCAGGCCCGATGAAACTTATGAAGTAGTAAACACACACACACACACACACACACACACACACACACACACACACACCCCAAACAAACAATGAACAAGGCTTACGAAGTAGTGGAATATATCTTCAGCACTTATCTCTTCACCTTAATTCCTGTTGACTTTTATCCTTGTCCAAGCGAGGTTATCTGTGATCTAGTGCTGTCCCCCTAAGTTCTTGGAACAAAAATTGTCTGGGAAACTGTTTTGAATAGATATGTTTGTTAGTGACTCAGTAGGATATTTCTCCTGGAAGATTTTTATGTATGAAGAGTGGGCCATAGACAGAGAGAGAGTGTGAGAAGGAGAAAGAGAAGGGGAAAGAGAGGTCTTTGGTAAGGGTGGCTTCCTAAAAGGACTAACTCTAATTTTTAAGGAGACATCTGGTATGATGATTTAAACATTCAAGTCACATAACAAATTATCCTTTTGAGATTCTGTCCTTCAAAGCAGACTTCTGATTATAATTTGTCTTCCATTGTGGTTGGACTTCCTGAAGACAGTGTTCTTAGTAAAAGATTTAGTACCTGAATATATGGGCAGTTATAGTTCTCCATTTTAATCCTTAAAGCATCCAGTCTTAATTATTAATTACATATCTACAGCTTTGATTAATGTGCATCAGTTCCACAAATGGTTCCAGAATGCTCACAAACCAAATTTCTAAGTTCAAGACGCTAAGGATGGGTCTGGAGTCATGGTGAATCCATCAAGGAAAGTGTTCTTTAGTGCTGTTTGGCAGTAATCCAATTCGTTTTTCTGTGTTATACCCTTACCTTTGAAAGTCTTACAAGACCTTTTAAGAAAGTCAGATTATAAGCATCCCAAGACTTGGAAGGCGGATAGAGTTTTAAGAAAACAGGCTTTTCCATTACCACCAGAACATACCATGTAGGAAAATGAAGCCCGTTTTGGAAATCTACTAATCACACTTCCAACACTGATGACTTTTTACATTATTCAAGGGAAAATATCAGTTCTGACAACTGACAATTTCTTATAATTGCATTTAATCAAAGAGTTTATTTTAAAGCTGCCTAGAGTTCTTACTGCATTCCACGTGGCTGACTCTTGGCAAAGTGAGGAGTACTGATAGTCATGCTAAAACCTCATAATTTTTCAGGTAGTCCCCTGTCTAAACCAATAAATCACATTTTCTCTTCTCAAAAGTTATTAGACCTCCTGGGCAGTGTACCAAGCTGGGCAGATGTTTTGAAGATGTTCTGATCAATCCAAATTAGGAAATAGGTGTTTGAAGTTCACTATGTAAACATCATGGTACTGAAACTTGGCTGTGTGGTTTGGGTGGAACACAGTAAAAGAAACACAAAGCATTGTGCTGCCTCTATATGCCCCAGCTGTTAAGAGGAGAAAAAAGTGACAAGTTGGCTTACCTCAGATATATTTTGATCTCCTGGCAAATCCTGGCAGTACTTAGATATGTTTGCTGCTGATAGTAACAGACCAAGCTATTTCTTCCACAGAAAGGTTTGTGGTCTGTTTTGTGATGGCATAAAGTTTTATTCTTTGTCTCTGATGTGGATATAGCATACCCTTTAATTTTCCGAGGATTGTCATAAATATTGCACTTATGAAAAGCCAAAATGAGTCTACAGTGTGTTCTGAAAGAAACTGCTCATCAATTTAGTTAATCACCAATTATTCGTTAAGCGCTTTTCAGAAATAAAGAAAAGTGTTTTTAAAAACAAGTAAAAAGTTGTTTCAAATATGGAAAATACACATTTTCCTTTGAATGCATGTCTTGCTTAAATATTGACTATGTAAGTACAGCATGAACTCTTCATAACATTGCCATTCACAATTTGATGGAATGTGATGATTTTAAAGTTTGAGTTTACTACTCCCATTTTATTGATGAGGATTTCAAACTGAAAGCTGCAACGGTAATAAAGGCAGAGCTATATTTAAAAGTCGGGTCCAGTGTTATTTCCATCACAGTTTCTTGAATTTGCACTCGTTTTAATGATAACCATGACATAACAAACCTTCAATGTAAACAATTGTTACTTGTTTTGGGAAGCTGATTTGATTTTCATTTTGTCAGAATCTGAAAATAATTCTATCTTTAAACTTATTAGGATAATATTCATAGGACCAAAAGAATGCAGGAGTAGTAACTTGTAAGTCTATAAAACTCCAAACAAAATAAGAACGAACAAACCTCACTCAGTAAAATAGGAACAAAGTAAGAGAATCGAGATAGTAGTTGTGCAACAATCCCTTTAAAACTGTGAAGTACTATACTAATACCATGTGGCTTCTATCTGGGTATCTTATTGTTCCTCCCAATTACCATGTGAAAGAAACAAGGCACATAGTATTTTCACTTTGTAGATAAGGAAAAGTAAGCTTAGATGCTTAAATATCTAATGTCTTGACAGCAAGTGTGATAATAGTTCTGATTGCTATTCTAAGTTCACTGAGGACCCGAGCAGGACCTGCCTACTCCCATGCAAAAACAACTGGAGCATGATCACATGACTGTCTTACCCTAAAACATTCACTCCCAGCATGCAAGCTTACATCTTGTGCATGCAAGCTTACATCTTGTACATGCGTCTTGGTTCAACTAAAAAGCTAAATGACTTTGGTCAAGTCATGATCTTTTGTAGCTACTTTCCTTATTTATAATAGAAATGATTATCCTGTCGCATTAAGGTTTGTGCCGTGGAGTGAAATTACATGGTAAAGCACATAGCTCCTAGCCTGATACATAGTTCTCTACAAAGTAGTTTAGTTGAATCTGAATATATATACATTCATTGTGTAGCTTTGGATTAAGGAGTCCTAGCTGCTATACTATACAGAACTATAAAGCAATACTATACAGAAGATCTCTGAGGGTCTGTGATTACCAATGATAGAGAGGTTGCCCTGGGGATACAAATAATATTTTCTTGTTCCATCAAAATCTTTGTAGGAGTGTGTTTACGTGTTCTTTGGTATCTACTTCAGACCCAGATTCTAGAACTATCTGTGGCCCTAAATTTAAATTTGCACATCTATTAGACGATGTGTTCATTTACCCATTCATTTATTCAATAAATATTTATTGAATTGTCCACATTGTGCCAAACTATTTGCTTGGTGGTGGGGCTAGCATGAATAAAACAGACATGTCTCCTCTTTTTATAGATTTTGCAATATGTTGGGAAAAAATACAACTAAAAAAATGACTATGAAAAAAATGTGATGAATATTAGGTGAAATTGAGATAGGGAATCGGGAAATAGTGGGGCATAGGACTACTTAGAGGAGTCTAGCCTAAAGGGAATGATGGCCTTAGTGAGGAAGTGAGCATGTTTAAGCAGAAAATTGAAAGATGAGTTGAGTTAGCTGTTTTTAAATGAGAGAAGAGAAGCAGAACGTCTGGCAATGATTTTCTCCTATGTAGTTCCAGCTTCTCCCATGACATTTGAGATATACAAAGTCATATTTGAATGCTTTGTTGTGACCACTGTGTGTTCCTGGAAATAAACTCAGGTCAGCAGAAATCACACATGACTACTGCTCTTTCTTTCCAACTACTGGTAGACAAAACATCTCAGTTCCCCTAAAATGTACTCTGGAAAGGCCTTTAAGTTATTTATGTCTTAGGATCATTGTTTAATTTTTTTTTAATTCCTATCTTTATAAAAGAATGAATTGAGAACAATGAAAAGAAGAACTACTATATACCCAAAGCCTGCTATGTGTCAGGAAATCTTTTGTATTCATTAGTTCTGATCTTACCAACAATCCTCTAGGATTGATACTTTTATCACCATTTGTACAAGTAAAAATTGAGGTAAAGTTAGTCTAAATCTCACTTTATTCTATTAGTCATGAAGTTTTACTTTTAGAAAAATCTTAGGAGTACAACTATATGCTAGTTGAAACGTTAGACTTTCCCCATTTCACAAATACCTTTTCATTATTAATCACTGTAATTTTTTACCATTTTAAGTTATATGATTATAATTGTATATAATTGCCTGATATACATTGTTTTTCTCTGGCTTTTCCTTTAATTTTACACTTGGTAATAGTAATGCCCTACTTGTTATTGAAGCCTGAGTTTTTGTAACTCCAAGAAAAGGGAAGAGAGAACATGAAGAGATGAAGATGACACAATCTTGTTGTTAGTGATCATCGGTATAGTTTTTCTAGGTAGGATTTACTATAATTTTAGTAACACTATATAGCAGTAGTAAGTCCTTGGAACATTATATGTGAAAATATGGAAATAAAAGCATGAAGTGTTCTAGTAAAACTCAAAAAGACAAAAACAGGACAGATTACCATGCTTCCTCTGAGGCAAGAACCCACATCTTTGCCATGGTAGCTATCATACACACATTAAGCTCAATAAATTTTTGGTGAGTTGAAGAATATACAGTTGGGAGACAAATTATTTCTTTGATAAGGAGTGTACTTAAATCAGTTACTTTCATCAATGCAAACATACAGAAGCCATGTCTCTATATATTTTGGAACAGTTGTCAAGAGTAAACAATGGTAGGGGTACCTGGGTGGCTCAGTTGTTAATTGTCTGCCTTTAGCTCAGGTCATGATCCCAGGGTCCTGGGATCTAGTCCTGCTCATCAGGGAGCCTGCTTCTCCCTCTGCCTGCTGATCTTTCTGCTTGTGCTCACGCTCTCTCTCTCTCTCTCTGGCAAGTAAATAAATAAAATATTTTTTAAAAAAGAGTAAACAATGGTAGAAGGCCTCTATGGAATTCAATGGAACTCAGAGAAGAGGTTAAAAAGTATTGAAGAACTTAAGAAAAAAAGATTAATCATATATTAGGTCACAAATAAAACATCAGTTATTTTCCTGAAGTGAAAATATTACCAACCCCCTCAAAAAAACAACAACAGCAACAAAAAAACCTCTTCAATTGCAAGGCAATAAAAATAGAAATTATTGACAAAATTAAGACAAAAAGATCCTTTCATCTGTAAGTTAAAAATAAAATTTTTTATTAAGCAATTCTCCAATGAAAAGGGAAAAATAAACTGAAATAGTAGAATTTCTAAACAGTAATAATTAAAAATACCACATATCAGGACCAATGGCGTATATTTAAACAGTAATTAGAAAAAACTTCAAATCACTAAATGTTTTTATCACAAAAAGTGAAGGAATAAAAAAATCAGTGACCTTTAGTCATTGTGCATAGTCTTAGTGCATAGGTGGAAGGAGAAGCAGGTGAAGGAAACACCAGCTTTGGGTGGTTTACAAATAGTTAAGGGATTTTTACATCTGACCAAGGTAACAGGGACCAGATTTACCTTCCTCATGAAACAGCTAAATAAATGTATAAAATATATGAAACTATCATGTCATGACATTGAATATCAGGAAAAAAGGGCAGTAACCCCTGAGAAATGGGAAATACATAAGATGAGCCCTGTGATTTTCCCAAATTACTTCCTGGAGAAAATGTCTTAGTTGCAGTGCAGAGAGGGAGAAAGCATGCAGAGCGTAGAAGTCTCCATGAGTGGAGAAGATGAAGCTGTTTGTCCCAAGAGCCCAAGACAGCTGTGGTTCACTGGGCAGTAGACTTGAGAATAGTGAGCTGCGTAGAGACACAGCATCTGAGATCTGTCAAGGGTCCCCCTCAAGCACTGAGCTCAGTATCAGTGATGCACACGAGCAACTTATCTGGAGCTAGGGGAATGGATTCCCTGCATGGATGACCAGGAACAATCTTGAAAGCCAACACGAGACCACTAGCTTGAGTGGAAACCTCACAATTCACAGAGCATCAGGTAGAACATGCAAAGGGATTTTTGCCTCAGTAGTAGGGAAAATCAGCCTCAGGTTACATGTTGCTCTGGCCCCACCTAACAAACTTAAAAGCAAGAATTGAATGGATAAAATTAATTCCAAATAATTGACCACTTTCCATAATAGAGCTCAAGGGTTTTTACAAGAATACAAAAATATCCAGCATCCCAAAAGGTAAAATTCACAATACCTGGCATCTAGTAGAAATTACTAAAAATACAGGGAAACAGAAAAATTCTACACACAATGGATTCTATTGAATGAGAAGAAAAATCAACCAACAAAACTGACACAGAATTGATACAGATGATAGAATTAATGGTCAATGATATTAAAATAGTTACTATAACTATATTCCATCTGTTCAAGAAACTAAAGGGAAGACTGAACATGTTAAGTAAAAAGTTAGAAGATATTTTTTAATTGCCCCAAATTGAACTTCTTGTGATAGAACTACAGTGTTTATAATGAAAAATACACTGAATAAGATTAATAGCAGATTTGAGATTTAGGATAAAAAGATCAGTGAACTTAAAGAACTAATAATAGAATCCATCTAAAATTAAACCCAGGGGAAAAAAGAATGAAAAAAACCATAACAGTTCTGTGAGCTATGGGAAAACGTCAAACAGTTTAATATAGGTGTAATTGGAATTCACCAAGGAGAGATGGGGACAGAAAAAAAAAAAAATGACAAGAAATAATGACAGAAAAATCCCAAATATGATGGCAACTATTAATCCACAGATTCAAAAGCTCAATGATCCCCAAGTATAAGAAACATAAAGAAAATGACACGAAGGCACACCTAAATCAAATTCCTTAAAACCAGTGTTGAAAAATTTTAAAAGCAGCAGGGCGGGGGAGGAGAGAGAAGATACTTTATATACAGAGAAACAAAGATAAATGAGACAGCGTATTTCTGGTAGGAAACAGTATAAATGGGAAGACGGTGGAGAAACATTTTAGAGGAATTGAAAGAAAAACCTGTCAACCTAGAATTTTTTACCCAGCAAAACTGCTGTTCAAGAAATGAAGGCAAAGTACTTTGTCAAATGTACAAAAGCTGAAATAATTCATCACCAGCAGATCTGTACCACATCGAATGTTAAAAGTCATTCAAAAGCAGAAGGAAAATAAGACCAGAGAGAAACCTGAATCTACACAAAGGAATGAAGAGCATAAGAAGTGGTAAGTACATTGGTATATTCAAATATTTTTTGAGATTATTTAAATATCTTTAAAATATAATAAACTGCTTAAAGCAAAAATAGTGACCAATTGTGAGTTTTCTAACATACGTAGATGCATAACCCATAAAAGGAAAATTGATCAACTGTACTTCACAAAAGTTAGAATGTCTGTTCTTCAAATGATGCTCTTAGTAGAATGCAAAGTCAGGTCACTGACTGCGAAAGAACACTTCCAAACATATATCTCATAAAAGACTAGTATCCAGAATATATAAAGAACTCTCAAAACTCAATGTTTAGAAAATAAACAGTGCACTAATAAAAACAGGCAAAAATTTTGAGCATTTTACCAACGAAAATATATGGATAGCAAATCAATACTTGAAAAGATATTCAATATCACTAGTTTCACAGAGGAAACGCAAATTAAAGCAACAATGAGATGCCACTTCACAGCTATATTAATATGTCTACAATGAATGAGACTGACCATATCACCTGTTGGCAAAGATGTAGAGGAACTGGAACTCTCATATTCTGCTAGTGGGAATGTAAAATGTAAAATATACAATCACTTTGGAGAACTTTTTTGCAGTTCTTAAACGTTAAACATACACCTACCATATGACTTAGCCATTCTCCTAATTAGTCATGAAAGAGATGTGCCCATACAAAAACTTACACATGAATGGTCATTGGAGCATGATTCATAACAGCCCGAAACTGGAAGCAACCCAAATGTCCATTCACAGGCTTCTGAAGGATAGAGAAGCAGTGGTGTAGACATACAAGGGACTACTACTTACCAAAAGGTAAATGAACTGCTGATACATGTTACAGCATGAATGAATCCCAAAATGATTACACCGAGTGAAAGAAGTCAGATAAAGGAGTCCATAGGTGATTCCATTTATATAAAATTCTAAAAATGCAAACTAATTTATAGTGCAAGAAAGCAGATCTGTGATTCTTTCATGATGAGGGGTTGGGAGAGAAGGGAAGAAAGACACAGAAGGTAATTTTAAAAAACTGGGTAATGGGATGTTTATTATCCTTATTGTCAGGGTGATTTTATAGGCTTTACACAGGTAAAATGGTACACTTTAAATATCTGCATATTTTAATGTATGTCAGTGGTACCTGTTAAAAATAATAAAATGAATAAAGGGATTAAATATCCATCCCCCCCCGCAAAAAAAAAAAGCCTAAATAAAAAACAAAATAAACCAAAGAAGCCCAAAGAACGAGTTATTAAATACAAAAGTAGCAATTAGTGAGGTAGGCAGTGGAAAAATAAATCAAAATCTGTTGCTATGAAAAAACTTAACAAATAAGACAACCCACCAGCTAATTCATAAAGGGGAAGGGAAGCAAAATTATACAAAGTAAGAAATGATGACATAAATATAAGAATTATACAAAGTAAGAAATGATGACATAAATATAATTAAAACATTAAAATTTCATTTCACAATAGATTTCAGAAATTTTAATACCATTCATATCTTTGTTTCCTCGGGTTTATTTCTTCTTAGACTCAACAGTAACTGCTATAGATGTTTAGAAGTTACATGCACATGAACGTGTGGATTAAGAATATTTTATTACTGATGGTATTTACAATTGTTGGCTCAGGATAATAATAAAAAGCATACTACTTTTAGTCATTTTTATTATTGTTAAATTTTTCACACACAGCATACCGCCTTCTTGCCTGCACCCAGTAAGACTACTCCCGTTGCCTCATCCTTGATACACCACTACCTCCAAGTACTTCCTGAATATTTCCTATTGAATATTTTATTTCCATTATTTTTCTAATTTCCCAAAGTCTGGCCTTATTCTCTGACTGTTTCTTTTTCATATCATGGATGAACTACTTTCTCTTAACTCCTTGAGTGTATTCATTTTATACATTTTGAGGTTTTTATTTTGCTTTCTTTTCATTGACTATATTTCCTCTGAGTTTCCTTTTCTGTTTATCTCCTTTATAATCTTTGTTTCATGTTAGAAACCACCCTCCAATGTCTAGAGATCCTTGGTTCATTTATATTTAAAAGAAAGCACTAAAAAGCCACTTGGAAGGTCTCTATTCCTGTGGGTATTGAGGTATTGAGTGGAGAAGCCACTGATTAGTTAGGGAAGCCCTTTCCCGAGTTATATTCTTTCTCTTCAGAGGTCAGTTTCACCAGCAAAGACTTCTCTAATCTTCTGCCTATATTTATATTGGAGATAAAAAGATGGCAAATATAGACCTCAATGTCAACCCGAGAGTTAAATAAAAAAAGGGACTGGGGTCTTCTTATTCAGACCTTCAGGTTTGCTGACCTTCACTTCATGATCCTGTTTTCAATATGGCTCCTGATCCTCCTGCTTGACTGATTTCTGAGTTCCAGAGACCCTGTGTTTTTCAACTTCTCAAAATTTTTTGCAGGGTAAGGGAGGGAGGGACCCTTCCCCGGCTGCCAAAACCAGAGAGGGGATGGAAAGTAGTTCTAACTGGTCCTCATACAGGCTTTCACGTAATTCTGATTTTGGGCCCACATCCACTGGCACCTTCAAGCACCTAGTGCCTAGAGAGAACACTTGGGCATGAACCTCTTCTGCGATATTAACTAGCGCTTAACAATCTGCTTGAAGTCTTCTACAGTTTTGTCGATTTCTCTCTTCTTCACCTACTTCCTTCTAGTTCTGACTGCCCTTATGAATTTATACAATTTGTATTCCTTTACTGTTGCTTCATTAGACTTTCCAGAGGGAGCACAGGTAAATGGATGTGTTCAATCTGTCCTATTTAACTAGAATCTTGGACTCTTCCTCTACGACAGAATTAGAATGATAACATTAAAATTTATATATGGAAGCTGCCTGTAAGTTTCAAGTATTTGGGTGGGTTTTCTTTTGCACTAAAAAAAAAAAATCCCATTAATATGATCGGAACATTAATAATTGGTAGGTTTAACTTGTGTTAGAAGAGAGAAGAGATATGTCTCTTCAAAAGCCTCCAAATACATGTATTTCATACTTATACTTATTTTAAATCTTCTTAAAATAAAACAAATATATTTGTACAACCTGTGTTCAGAGTTGAAAAACCATCAAATAATGAGAATTAAAAAGAAAAGAAAAAAACAAAATGTATCAAGAAGAGATTAATTTTTCCCCCCACACTTCACTGGTGCTGAAATGTATTATGAGCTATCTTTCTTTGTAATGCTTTTGGCATCTCACATCCGTAGCAGATCAAGACTAGCATATGTTCTTTCCCTGATTTTCCATTTCTTCACTAACTTAAACATTGTGGGGACTGGCTGTGTTACTCACCAGTTGTGGAATAAAATAGTTGGCTTGAAATTGATTTAAATTAAATCTGATACTTCAAGGATATAAACCATGTTTCTACAGTGTTACCACAGCACCCATGGGGTATTATATAAGCAGTTGGATGCAGGTATGTGTTTATCAATTGGTCTTTTCTCATCTAGGAATACTTTTCATGATTGTATTGTTTTTCTTTCAGTTTGGTAATTTAGTTCAGAAAAAAAGTCTTGTTTTCCTCTTTCCACGTTTCACCCCCAGCCTTCCAGCAAAAATAAAGTAAAAAATAAATAAAAGAAAACAGATCATCATGAGTTAGGGCAATGTCCTATATGTTCCAAGATAACATTTCAGTATTTTAAGAAAAATATTTACTTTCCATGTGAAAGAATATCTAGTGTCCTTTCTAGAAAAAAACATTTTCATTTGATCACTAGTAAAATATGACATAGCTCAGGATTCCAGGTCATTTAAGGAAGGCATTTACATGTTCTTATTTTCCTTCTAGAATATTTTATTGACTGCTTTACTACTATAACATTTTAAAATAGCTAAGATATCTTCAGAAAATTGTTCGACCAGCCTGTACTTCACTTTACTCCTCCAAAAGGATATTGTAGAACACTAATTGTATTTTTTAAAGATTTATTTATTTTAGAGAGAGAGAGAGAGCAAGCTAGCGCATGGTGGGGAAGGGCAGAGGGCAAGGGAGAAAGAGAATCTCAAGGAGACTCCACACTAAGTGCAGAGCCCCACTTGGGGCTCGACCCCATGACCCTGAGATCACAATCTGAGCTGAAAGCAAGAGTGGGTAAACCAACAGCCACCCAGACGAACCTAGAACACTAATTGTATCAACTTACACATGTACAACACATGCTACTATCATGTGTTTTTGCTTTAAGGACAATAACAGAAAAGTGCCTGGAAAAGTACGTAGAGGAAATCAGGAGTAAATGGATGCTTGAGCCAGACTACCTGAGTTCAAATCTTGATTCCACCACTTACTGTTTTGTGGAAGTAGGGCCCTTGGTTTCCTCATTTTTAAAAATAGGGCTGGTAATAGCACCACATAAAAATGTTAAGAAATTTAAAGAAAGGTAACATATATAAAGAGCATAACCTAGTTACTTAGCAAAAACTCAGTAAATAGTATATACTAATTGTCATTATTATCATAAACTATTATTTTTTTTATTACCAAGTTAAGGAAGTTTGTTTTAAAACATTGCCCTGTTTTAGGTAAAACATCTGTTAAATTTGGGACAGAAACCTTGGGTCTTACCTCCTAGTCTTTCATTGACAAGCAAAATATATTTCAGAAAACAGTCTAGAAAACAAATGTTAACTATTCGATAAAATATGCTAGGAAATTCCTTGTACTATTTTGAAGTGATAGCAATATTAATAAATTAATAAATAGAATTTCTGTTTGCCACAGTTAATTTGCAATCTAAGAAAAGCTCAAATCAGTTATGCATTTAATGAAAAACAAAAAAACGACTTCTGTGTCTAAAACAATGAAGGTCAGGGATTTTCCTTCAGAACGATTACAATTTAAAAGCTTAATAGCAATAAAAAGTTCCAGTTGGTTTTGGAAAGAAAACTATCCCTAATATTTCCATATTCAAAGCCCAGTAAGTTATTTTCCAACTGATATGACTTATTGCACAATAGTAATATCCTTTTTCAATCCCCTCATGTTTCCAAACCTGTAGACTATTCTTTTCTCTAATCTTAGAGCTTTTTCCTTTAATTTCAAGTCCACAAAACTTTGGCTTAGCACTTCCCACATAGTCCAATGACAAAGACGTAGTAAACTAAAAAATATCATAGAAAAACAAAAAACAGTGCCATGCATTTTGCTTTTTAAAAATCCCTCAATTCCGTTCTTTCTGACTTTTCTGCCCCTATCTTAGTTCCTGTAGTAGTCCCAAGAAATGATTCTCCTTGCCACAAACCCGTTTAACCCACTCTCTTTCCACATAGCTATCAGTATGCTCTCTCTATAAAATGTAATCCCCTTCAGAGGTCAAATGGTGCCCACAACGTAAATCTAAGCTCCTTAGTGTGGCAGACAAAGCTTTCCTGGTTTCTGCCTATCTGTCCAATGTCTTGATTGGCCTTTTGCACCGATAATATGCTCAGTTTTTAAAAGATGCAATGCCTAAAAGCTCCCCCCAACCCACATACAACCAGACAAGATCAATTCCTTTTCCCTGTAATCAGGAAAAGTGAATTTGATTAACCAAGACAGAGTTACTCAGATAGATAAAAAAGATTGCTGGTTGATATTGCTGGTTTGTCACCATTCAGTGATGAGGTTGAGATTATAAAAAATACAAGCTAGATGTATCTTTACCCTAAGTAAATGTCTGTAGCTCTGGGTACTGCCGCAAAGCTTTCGGAGATTTCCTAGCCATATGCAGGATTGAGCCACCAGTTTGGTGTCTTAGAACAATAGAAGAGGTTCTATGTGAAGGCTTTGGCTTACACCAATGCCAGTTCAAGGCTCTTCTGATTGCTAACTCCTTAGCCTCAGCAGTGCTACCTTAAACCATGTCTGGGAGTAAATTTGCCTGTGTTTGTGGTAGGCAGCCTCTTAGATGGCTCCCAACGATCCCTCCCATCTCTTAATATCCATGCACATAGGCAATCTTCTCCCCTTGAGTGGGCTGAGCTTCGTGGCTCACTTTTCGTAAGTAGAATACAGCAGACATAATGGTACGCCAGTCTTGAGATCAGGTTATAAAAAGCCTCTGCCTTCCTTCTTGGGCACTCTGTCTTAGATCACTCCCTGGGAGGGGGGTGGGAGACAGCAAGCTGACAAGTGAACAACCTGCAGAGAGGTCCCCTTGAGTGAGCTTTGAAGTAGATCCTTCAGACCCGGTCAAGCCTTGAGATGACTGCAGCCCCAGGCAACAGCTTGACTATAACCTCATGAAAGACCCTGAGTCAGGGGCACCCAACTAAGCTGGACCCAGATTCTTGATTCACAGGAACTATGAAATAATGAATGTTTGTTGTTTTTAAACTGCTAAATTGTAGGGGTAATTTGGACAATCAGTAAGAAATACACTGTTCCTCACACACCTTCATGCAATTCATTGGCTACCATTAGTTTAATTGCAGCAACTAAAATATTGAACTACTTAGAAATTCCTGTACACGCCATGTTGTTTCATTTCTTCCAGACTTTGCACCTGCTTTTCTTCTTCTTAGCCTACCCTTCATGTCCACTTGTTTTCTAGTTTCCCTCTGAGATTTCCTAAGGTGCTAACACTTCCTCTGCATTATTTCTATGCTTTGTACCTACCACTCACATTGTATTGTGATTTGAGAGAGATATTGACTCCAAAGTATATAACCTAATTCTATGAGCCTCTTTTCTCTGTGCATACGTGTTTAAAGATGACACCTACTTTCCCTCTTAAAAAATATAAAGGAGAGTCTTTGTGAGAGTAGTAGTACCTGGTTTATTTTTAACTTCTGAAAGCTTTAAAAGGCCATTCAAATCCCATATAAGTACAAGGTGGTTCCACATGGCTAAAATACATGTTAACTTAGAATATGTGGGTAAACAAAAACAGAAACAGAAAAATCACCAGATCTTCTGTGTTTTGAAAATGCCCGCTGGCAATTTTCCTTGAAACTTCCACTGACAATAAAAAGGAAGGCATGCATGAGGAAATGCACAATAATGGCTTGTAAAATCACTTTGAAATTACAAGGAGTCCAGCGTTCTGGTTTCTCTCAGGGTCCAGTGGCCATTACCAACATTTAATGGGTGCAGGTGTGGTTGTTTCTTAACCTGTTTTTGTTTTCACTTAATCCCGTTATCACTAGCTGGATTCCCCAGTGCCTGCCCCATCTGTTTGCCCTTATCGTCTCGCCCAGTTAGCACTGCCATGGCAAGCTCAATTTGCCCATGGAAAGAAAAAAAAAAAAAAATCCTTGATTTCACCAAGACCAAACAGTGAGTGATCTTGTATTCTTAAGTTCATTGGCCTAAAAGTGTGGAAGCCTTTGGTGGGTTTATTTTCATCAGCTACTCATACTTTTCTCATGATGTCATGATTATTGCCTGTTCATTTCCTAGGTCTAGAATTCTAAAAAAATCTCTGACCTTTTTTTTTTTTTCTATCAGCACTCAATGCAGCCCTTTGCTGATTTATTTTTATAATTTATAATTGCTGATTTATCAGCTTGTCATGAGTATGCTATCCTAATTGCCTCATTAATAAAAGCTTCTGTAAGCTTTTCTCTTTACTATAGGGGATTTTTAAAAAATGCTTTGCAAAGATTTCCCTGGATTAAAAAAAGAAAAGAATAAAACAGTATTGTGTGTTTTGAGTATAGACACTCTAAGCAGGAAAAAGACCAATCCAGTTGGACATGTGCCAGAAAGGGTGGAATATTTGAAAGAAATTATTCAGTTTCATGATTTTCCTTCATAAATCTTGCTGTTTATTTGGATAAAATCCATCGATACTCTGGAAGTTTGGATAAAAGCCATCGATACTCTGGAAGTTTGCATCGATACCTTGAACTCTGACTTCCACTCACTGTTTGCAGATGCACAGAATGACCGGCTGCCTATTCCTCTATTACAAATTACTCAGCTTTTTAATAGTGAAAAAATTCATTACTGACTGGAAAAACAGAAGACAGATCATAGATGACAGTTAGCTAGAAGCTGCATCTGAGTTGTTTTTTTTAAATTTTTTATTATCTTATGTTAGTCACCATACAGTACATCATTAGTTTTTGATGTTAAGTTCCATGATTCATTGCTTGCATATAACACCCAGTGCTCCATGCAATACGTGCCCTCCTTAATACCCATCACCGTGCTAGCCCATCCCTCCACCCCCTCCCCTCTGAAACCCTCAGTTTGTTTCCCAGAGTCCATAGTCTCTCGTGGTTCATTCCCTCTTCTGTTTACCCCCCCTTCATTCTTCCCTTCCTTCTCCTACCGATCTCCCTGCTATTCCTTATGTTCCACAAATGAGTGAAACCATATGATATTTGTCTTTCTCTGCGTGACTAATTTCACTTAGTATAATCTCCTCCAGTCCCGTCCATGTTGCTGCAAATGTTGGGTAATCGTTCTTTCTGATGGCTGACTAATATTCCATTGTATATATGGACCACATCTTCTTAATCCAGTCAATTGTTGAAGGGCATCTCGGCTCCTTCCACAGTTTAGCTGCTGTGGACAATGCTGCTATGAACATTGGGGTACATATGGCTGTTCTCTTCACTACGTCCGTATCTTTGGGGTAAATACCCAGTAGCGCAATTGCTGGGTTGTAGGGTAGCTCTATTTTTAACTTTTTGAGGGAACTCCACACGGTTTTCCAAAGTGGCTGTACCAACTTGCATTCCCACCAACAGTATCAGAGGGTTCCCCTTTCTCCACATCCTCTCCAGCGTTTGTTGTTTCTTGCCTTGTCAATTTTTGCCATTCTAAACTGGCATAAGATGTTATCTCAATGTGGTTTTGAGTTGAATTTCCCTGATGGCTAATGATTTTGAACATTTTTTCATGTGTCTTTTAACCATTTGTATGTCTTCTTAGAAAAGTGTCTGTTCATATCTTCTGCCCATTTTTTGATTTGATTATTTGTTTCTCGTGTATTGAGTTTGAGTTCTTTATAGATCTTAAATACCAGCCTTTTATCTGTAATTTCATTTGCAAATATCTTCTCCCATTCTGTGTGTTGCCTCTTCATTTTGGTGACTGTTTCCTTTGGTGTACAGAAACTTTTTATCTTGATGAAGTCCCAAAAGTTCATTTTTTTCTTTTGTTTCCCTTGCCTTTGGAGACATGTCATGCAAGAAGTTGCTGTGCCCGATGTTGAAGAGGTTACAGCCTATGTTCTCCTCTGTGATTTTGATGGATTCCTGTCTCACATCAAGGTCTTTCATCCATTTGGAGTTTATCTTTGTGTATGGTGTGAGGGAGTGGTCAAGTTTCATTCTTTTGTATATAGCTGTCCAATTTTCCCAGCACCATTTATTGAAGAGACTGTCTTTTTTCCACTGGATGTTTTTTCCTGCTTTATCAAAGATTAGTTGACTATAAAGTCGAGGGTCCATTTCTGGAGTCTCTATTCTGTTCTGTTGATCTGTGTGTCTGTTTTTGTTCCAGTACCATGCTGTCTTGGTGATCATAGCTTTGTAGTATAGCTTGAAATCAGGCAACGTGAACGCATGAGTTTTAATCTACTTAGCCAATAAAGGAAAGAAATAGCAATCGGGTAGAAATTCTTTTAAAACATATAATCTTTTTTTTTTTTTAAAGATTTTTTATTTATTTATTTGACAGAGATAGAGACAGCCAGCGAGAGAGGGAACACAAGCAGGAGGAGTGGAAGAGGAAGAAGCAGGCTCATAGCTGAGGAGCCTGATGTGGGGCTCGATCCCATAATGGCGGGATCACGCCCTGAGCCGAAGGCAGACGCTTAACCACTGTGCCACCCAGGTGCCCCAAAACATTATATAATCTTTAATTCTTACTGTTTCAGTTCAGCTTTTAGAAGCAGACCTGTAATTGTCCCTAATGGCCATTCTTCCTCTTTCTGATGAATTCCTCTTCTACCTTCAATATTAACAAGCTGACAAGCGAGCAACTTTCTGAGAGGTCTGAGTGAGCTTCGAAGTAGATCCTTCAGACCTGGTCAAGCCTTGAGATGGCTGCAGATCCTTGAGTAAAGTCTTCTCTGACACACTTTTCGAGTCCCCACATTGAGCAGTTATCACATTGCCTTCTGATTTTCTGTTTACTTTTCTGTATCCCTCTAGACTTTGAGCTCATTTCCCTCCATATTCCTTTGTTAGAAAAAAAAGTCTGTTATGTGATAGACTTTTAATAAATGTTTTGAGGAAAGGAAGCAAGAAGGAAGAGCTTCAATATAAATTTATCATCATATGCCAAGGGCCATGACAATAATTCAAGCATTGTTTTCTAACTCTTGATAAATAATCAGCCTTATTGAAGTGTTTGGTATGGGTTGCCTTCAGAACTCCCAAGAATACTAAATTGGTATTAATTGGGCCCACATCAGTACTGTGACTGTAGTTGCGTATCATCTTTATGTGACTATAATGTTGAGACAATAATATAATAAGTTCTGCATATAATAATTTTGAAGTCTATATAAATACCAGCCTGAGCAATAACTGGAAATTTACAAATGGGTATTGGATATAATTAAAACTAGAAAGGCATGCAGGTAAACTTTTAATGAACTACTAAGTTACTCTTTGAACTTACATCAATTGTATTTTTTTTAGATTTATTTATTTATTTATTTGAGAGAGAGAGCAAAAGTGGGGGGGGGGGGCAGAAGGAGAGGAAGAGAGTCCTAAGCTGACTCCCCACTGAATGTGGAGCCCAAAGCGGGGCTCAATCCCATGACTCTGAGATCATGATCTGAGCCAAAGCCAAGAGTTGGACACCCAACAAACCGAGCCACTCAAGCTCCCACCAATTTTAACGAGCAGCTAATATTCTCACAACTTAACATAGAGCATTAAACATGAAATAAAATAAGTATATAGATAGAGTTTTTATGAAAATAATTTTTTTCTAATGAAGGGCATTACATTTATTCATTCAAGAAATATTTATTGAGTTTCTAAAGGTTGTAGCAAGAGATAAAACAAATTCCCTGCCCTCAGGGAGGTGAAATTCTATCTGTGGAGATAGACCATAAAAAAATCTGTCACAGGGCTGTCTGGGTGGCTCAGGCAGTTAACTCCCTGACTCTTGTTCTCAGCTCAGGTCTTGATTTCAGGGTCATGAGTTCAAGCCCCGCATTGGGCTCCAGGCTGAGTGGGCATGGAGCCTACTTAAAAAAAAAAATCTGCCATAGCCTGATGATAAACAGACACACATACACATAAACAGACAGTCAGGTAGATAGAATAATGGCATAGGTAATGAGCATAGCACAACATATGGAGTTGTCAAGTCACTATGTTGTACACCGGAAACTAATATAACTGTGCCTCAACTATATTATAATAATAAAAAGAATAAAAACAGGTAGACACTTCATCTGTTAGTCCTCTGTGAGTACCCATGTTGAGGAATAAATACAAAAATGTAGGAAATGTATCATCAGGAAATGTTTATTTTAGCATTATTTACATTTGTGGAAAATTGGAAATGATTTAACCAGTTTTAGTGGAATGCTAAGTAAATTTAGAATCTACCTATTATATGTACCACTACAAAGGTTATTGTAAAGTTGATTTTAAAACCTTGAGCAACAGTAAAAAGAAATGAAAAAACAGAAAAGCAGATGACAAATTATTCAAGCTATAAACTTATGTAACTAGTATGAATTTGTATTTCTTAATTTTTTGTTATTTGACTATTAAGATACAATAGGAGTCAAAAACTCCCCAGGTTTTTGAACAGAACAGGTTCTGTTCTAGAACCTAATTTAGTTCATAAGAAGTCAACATGCATGTGATAAGGGTAAAAAGAAAAAAAGAAAGAATAATATCAGTGTTTGAGAAGTGTTAATGAAGAATACTGATGGCTCAGAGACTAGGCTAATTTAGTAGTTGGTAATGGGAGAAATCTATCAGAATGATGGTACCAAGATCTGAACATGTTTTCTAGTGAGATAATTTTGAAAGTGAGATAATTTTAAAGATAATAATGCTTTAGATAAGAGTGAGATGTAGGAGACCAGCTGTGGATGCCAAGTATTCAAAAAATATTTGTTTTAATTTAATTTGACATGTGGACAGCCTCAGTGATCTGTGTTTAAAAGCTCAAAGCACAGGGCAGCTGGGCGGCTCAGTTGTTAAGCATCTGCCTTCAGTTCAGGTCATGGTCCTGGGGTCCTGGGATTGAGTCCCACTTTGGGCTCCCTGCTCAGCAGGAAGCCTGCCTCTCCCTCTCCCATTCCCCCTGCTTGTGTTCCCTCTCTCACTGCTTCTCTCTCTGTCAGATAAACAAATAAAATCTTTAAAAAATCATAAAAAAAATGAAAGCCCAAAGCAAGACAATTTTATCTCAGAAACAGAGGCAATGTTATATCTTACAGTAAATGCGACTCATTTTGGCAATTCAGTTGTCTTGGTTCTTCATGAATGAAAAGGTGATTCAGATATATGTGTAGATAGCTCTGCTTTGGGAAATATTTATTGATAATATATTTAAAAATTTCTTCTAGAAAGTATGAAGTCAGTTGGTTTGGTTGCATCTAACCAATTTTGTGATTGACTCAACCTGCTTATGTAGCTTGTGAAATTTAAATATTTATTTTATGTCATTGGAGTTATGTAAGTATACATGTGAATATTTACACACACAATGCATTTAAGTTATTTAATTGTGTCATTTATAAAAGGGGTTAGGCCAGTTTTCAAACATTATTTTGTTAATGACCATTAAAGTATTTGGGTTTCTTTGGAGTAGATTAGCAAGTAATCAGTTAATAGCAAACAATAGTGTATTATTTTTTATTTCTAGGAAGAAGTTGGGTTTAAGTCATTAGGTTTCTTTTTCAAGTTCAGGTGGCTGGTAATGTTTTCAGACAAGATAGAATTTTGTTCTATACACCAGCAGGTAAGAGTTGGATTTGAGAGGATACGTTGCCCCTAAAACTAAATCAAATTGCTTCACTTCCATTTAGTGAGTTTTGATTTTAAAAACCCAAGGAAATAATAAGTATTAGTTTTTGAAAGCATATATCTAGAAAGATAAAGCTATTGTCATTTCTTCCTTGTAGATGAGATCTAAATCCTTGCCCCAAATCTCATAAAAATAACTATTAAATATGCATGTGAATTCATCAATACGTTTGACTTCAAAGAATTAATTAATATATCGTCATGTATGGTCATTACTGGGTTTCCCTCTATGCTAGTAATGCTCACTTTTGGTACATCATTCTTTGAATATCCTCCACTAATCCTGTAACGTGGCATGTAGATGCTAAAGAAGCAATCTCAAGCCAGCATGAAAACATTCAGCAAAAAATATTTGTAGAGCTATTACTTAATAGACCTATAATTTGTTAGAAGTGACCAAAAAACAAACAAACAAATAAGCTAGGAAACTGAGGGTTGTTGGAGGGGAAGTGGGTGGGGGGATGGGGTAAGTGGGTGATGAGTATTAAGGAGGGCACATGATGTGATGAGCACTGGGTGTTACAGCAACTGACGAATTATTGAAATAACCAAATGACAAAAAAATAAGAGGAAGGAAAATTTTAAACATCATAACCAAACTTAATTTTTTTAGATAAATTCATGTTTATATATACTATTTTCCATACACACACACACGCACACACACATACACACACAGGTTCATCTTATCCTGTGATAAGTTTTTGACCTCTGATAAAATAGGAATAGCATTTGATGATGGCCATTAACACATGAGGATAAATGATTTTAAAAGCAAAATAAAGTTAAATTGAATTTTGAGTCCACAATATATAATGACTAGGTTTTCGCAAACTAGGTTTGGGCTTAGCCTAAGTCGGGATCGTGAAAAAGAGACTATTCAGCTGTTCAGTGGTATTTGAGAATGAGTAGAATTGAAATCTATAAAATATGACTTCATTTGCCACATGTCAGAAGCCATAAAAGCAAATGTATCTAAAGGTCTTTCATGCCTACATGTACAACACAAATGGTCTTTTTCATCATTTACAGTAAATATGATTATTGCCAGATTGTAAATATGGACCCAGGATGTTCCTTGGGAAATTTAGTTCAATCTGTTTGCAACTCTTTACAGATGTGAGTTTTCCATAAAGATAATATCTTTGTACTTTGCTACAAAATGTAGATTAGATTATTGCATTTATCTCTCAAAGATAATATATATATATATATATATATAACATTACTTAAGTAATTCATGTTATACTGAATGTTTATGATTTTCTGTAAAAGAAGATAATAGGAGAAAGGTTAGGAAAATAAGATTGCCGTTTCTTCATAATAGAGACATCTCATTTTAAAGACAGCAATATAATGACCTTAACAGAAGTGCTCTTGCTGTCTTTCCGTTGTCTTGATATCGTAGGAAGAATCCAAGGACAGTGTGCCTCATTTGGGTCCTGGTTGGAATCCCTGCTATTATTCTGTATCTCGGTTTGTGGCAACCAGCTCAGAGGCATTTACTGTGGTTCACAAGAACTGGGCAAAAAATAGTCAACAATAGATGGATAGACATTCATCTCCATTTTTGAAAAACTTGATGTACCTACTTTACTAATGCAGGTCAGCCCTAACATTTTGCATGTTAGGCCACTGTTTTTGGCAAATAGACCTGCTTCTCTACCTACAAACACCTGCACCCCCTTACCTTTTATGGTATTCTTTTTTATTTTTTTTTTCTTTCTAAAGGCTGTTCATTTTGTTAATCTTTATTAACACACAAGATCTACCTGACATATAAACTATTCCTTAGGAGTCATTTGTGTACTTGACGGAAGTACATTGATTTGTTAAGATTTTGACCACCTTTTTAAATAATGATAAGCCACAAATTTCTCGCCATCTTGTGAAAATGAGTTTCACGATTGAAAAGAACCCAAACCATCTCAGATGCAGATCACTTTTTTAAAAAAAAATTATTTATACACAAATAATGAACCATGGAACATTACATCAAAAAGTAAGGATATACTGTATGGTGACTAACATAATAAAAAATTATTATAAAGAAAATAAAAAATTAAAAAATTATGTAAAATGCTACTCCACAGGTTGAGGAATTGGGTTGATCACCTCCTACGTGGCAGTGTATATCTCTGAGGGATAACAAAACATTTGTGATAGATGAATAAAAGCATTCTGAACTAAAGCTCACACCATCATAGAGGGGTTTCCAGTGCGTTGTTTGTTTCAACCAAGACAAAACCAAATAGCTCATCTGTCTAAAAAAATTGAAAAAGACAGATAAAAACTGACTTTAAAATAAAGGTCATTAGGACACTTGGGTGGTGCAATCAGTTAAGCATCCGACTTGGTTTTGGCTCAGGTCATGATCTGAGGCTTGTAAAATTGAGCACCACATCGGGCTCCATGCTCAGCGCGGACTCTCGCTCCCTCTGCCCCGCCCCGCCTCAACTAAATAAATAAATAAATGAATAAATAAATAAATAAATATAAATAAGTAAATCTTTAAAAATAAAATAAAAGCATAAACATACTAAGTGTCGAAACCAACTCCATGGTGTAGGCAGTCATTAAGTCCCAGGGAACAACATGACCTTGAAGCAGTGAGACCACAGGTCTTCAGAAATGGTGGCTGCACGCACCTGTGTTGTAACACCTCAGTACCCGTGTTTGTGATTCACCTAGATGAGCCTCAGCCCATCTCACAGAGAAATATTAAAGAGATATTTCTAATTTGTTCTTCATTCCCTCTGGAAGTTTTCATATGGTTATAGTCAGGGAAGCAAAATTCAATGTTCTCTCTTCAAAAATGATGTTTGGATAGGAGAGCAATATATTTTTAAGAGCTTACATATATGAAGATCTTCCACTAGATTTGATATCATTATCTCATTTCATCCTAACCTCAATCTTGTGAGTTATCTATTGTTATTCCAACTTTATACAGAAGGAAACAGACTGAGACTAGTTAGAGAGGGAGTTGGTGAAAGGTCGTGTTGGTGATAAATATAAAACTAATGGCATAGATTATATAAAAAATAAAATGACTAAAATGACTACCAGACCCCAAAAAATATGAACCAAATCTTAAATTATTTTAAGCTGCAGGTTGGGGTATTGCACATGGTTATGATGCATCGAATAAAATTGCCCTTATATGTTTCTAGTAAGTCTTCACCAAAAATATTGCATTCCATTTGAGAATTGTGTTTATAGGTCTCATTTAGTAAAAATGAGGTACAGAATAGCACTGGTTTTAGTTATTTAATAAGCTTTCTATTTTAGAATAGATTTAGATTTACAGAAAATTTTGAATATAGCACGAGGAGTTCCCATATACCACACACCCAGTTTACACTATCATTAATGTCTTACATTAGTGTGATACATTTATTAGAATTAATGAATCAATGTTGATTCATTATTATTAACTAAAGTCCCTACTTTATTCACATGTTCTTGGTTATTACCTGAGGCTCTTTTTCTCTTCCAGGATCCCATCCAGGGTTCTACATTATTTGTAGTCATCATGTTTCCTTAGGCTCCTCTTGGCTTCTCTGCTTTTGAAGACTTGACAGTTTTGAGGAGTGCCGGTCAGAACATCCCTCAGTAAAGAGTTGTCTGATATGTTTTCATTTGTCTATATGTGTCTTAAACAAAGAAATCTCCCAATGAATTCAAATTATACTCCAATTTTCTACAGTCTTCTGGCTATCAGTTCTATCTGTGCTCCTGTAGCAATGAGGTAAAGACCCTGAGGTACAATTTAGGACCTGGAGCTTTTCTGCAAGTAAAGAATTGGGAATCCTATAGCAGGTGCAAAGGACCTATATTTCAGTCTGGTTGAGTCACTTGTTAGATTTTTGTACATGGGCCATGTACAAAATAAATTCATCTCCTAGATCCAGTTTACTCATAAGTAAAGGGTGACCTTCCACTTTAGAGGCTGTTGGAAGAATTAAAAGAATGAAGCATGCTTCGTTTCTGATATAGTAATTTCTTGACATAGTAAGCTATTAATAAGTAGTAGCTTTAAAAATATTATCAGGTAGTCCATATAAAGAACTAAGCACAGAATAGGCTCTTATAAAAATCTATTTAAAATGAGTGATTCGAGAAGTAAGCCTACTTGATTTGTGAAAATATTTAATTTGAAAATATTCATTATCCTAAGGGAAGTAACATTTTTGCCTATAGTTTCACTAGAATGACACCATAGCTCTTTCTCTGAGTAAAAAAAAAAATCTATTCAGTTTTTAGAGTGCTAAAGTTTTTTTGTTCATCAAATTCAGAGATTGATATCCATCAGGTTGACATGACTTCCTTCAGGAGCACAGATGGGTCAGCTGATCACCGTTGAGTAACTAATGATTAAAATTACATTCATAGTCAAACAATAGTTAATTCTATCATGAAAATAATCTAGTATTGGAACAGACAGCTGTTTGTACAGACTTCTATTCAAGTGGATAGTGAAAATAGCAAGAGATAATACGTAGTCTTGTTTGTAATGCATTTTTCATTTAGCCTGTGAAAAGTAAACTAATCAAGCCCATTCAAAGCCTATGTGCACAAATAAGGCCATTAGAAAAAACAAACTAGAAACTAGGAAATGGTCTTTGGAATATGAAAAGCTAGATAAGATTGAGTGATCATGATAATAAGGACTGGCCTTTGTGTCCAAGGCTTTAAAGAAACCAGAATGGGCTCAATGGAAATTGGGCTCTGAGCCCAAGAAGAATTAGGCAGGGAGCCTAAAAGAAATTTAATGTTCTCTGCTGCTTCTTTCTGTTTTCTATTTAATTTGGTTTTGGAAGAAATCTCTATTTATAAGTCAATTTTAAGTTTATCTGAAGCAGGTGGATGATGTTTTAAGTACTGAGATGGAGATGCAAAGAAAGATACAGAAAAGGAGAGGACACCACTGATAGATGTCAGAGAGACTGTGGAAGTCTTTGCAGATAGAATTCGATCCTTCTGTAATATAAAGAAGATTTATAGCTTTTGCCTGGGTGAACTAAATATTCAATTGTCTGTGTTTCATAGTTTGGCTAACCTGTTCTCCAGGATTGTAATAGAATCAAAAAAGAACTGTAATAGTTTGATTTACTAGACATTTCTATTAAAGCAGTTTCCATGTACTCATAAAGTATATTGAAATATCAAGAGGACTTATTTCATTTTGCTTTAAGCCCAACCTTGTTTTCTAAGGCTGTGAATATGAAGAAAATGGGTAGTGATCTACAAATTCAAATGGGGAGAAATATTTATTGTGGGAGGAAAGAAATAACTAACATATCCATTAAGAATAAAAATTTATTTGCTACAAACAATATATCGAAGTTATATTATGGCCAAATGTTCTTTAAGATTTTATTAAGTAAAGTTCCAGAAGATATCAGGTATGGAAAAAATGTTGAAATTTAATATACACAGAGTATATAACTAAGAAATTTACAAATGAACGCCCCCCACATCTCTTTAATTTTCAATAAATGTAACACTAGTTTGCTAGTGATTTTATTTTTACTAAACTTACGCAAATTTTAAGTGTAAGGCATAACAATGATCACATCAATTCTAGACCCCAAAGTCCAAGATGAACTCAGAAGTAAATCGATTAAAACAATTGGCAGAAACCTATAATTAATGAAATTATATAATGCACATATAATTCTTTTTCAGCTCTAGGGATTAGGGTCACCAGTATTTAGTAGAAGAGATCCCACAAATAGCATAAGAGAAACCAAAAATAACAGAGAAGATATTCAATTAATGAACTAAATAATCATCGGGGCGCCTGGGTGGCTCAGTCCTTAAGCGTCTGCCTGTGGCTCAGGGTGTGATCCTGGGATTCTGGGATCGAGCCCCACATCAGGCTCCTCCGCTGGGAGCCTGCTTCTTCCTCTCCCACTCCCCCTGCCTGTGTTCCCTCTCTCGCTGGCTGTCTCTCTCTCTGTCAAATAAATAAATAAAATCTTTAAAAAAAAAAGAACTAAATAATCAAGTGATACAAAGGTGGTATTTATTATGTCTTAATGATATATCCTATTATATCCTTACAGAATTAAGGTCTAAAGAATGCAGTTTGGCACATTAAAAATATTGCTATTCATATAAAATAAAAATTAGAAATTGAGAAACAGTTATTTTGAACAGGATCCTGAGTTCTAGTTAGGTTCATTGCTTAAAATCTATATTATTTTGAACAAATGTTTTCATGTTGGGACCATCTATAAGCTGGAACTGTTTCACTTATAAGCAATATTGTTGCATAGATTAAATGAATCTAGTATAGGCTCCAAATGAAAATACTTAGAAAGTTGTAAAATGGCACAAAGAGCAAGTATCCTTGATGTCTCTGTTAAAGGAATGTGCTCCTCTTCCCAAGTTAGGAAATTTCAACTGAGCCTTAAACTTGAACCTATTTCTGGATAGTAATTGTAATTATAATCATAAGAACTATAGACTCATTTGGTATTCTCTTGTTTACTGCTTCATAAAAACAAAGCAGCATCAAAGTTAATAACCTTTGAGGCTCTCAATGTAGCCAGTATTCCTAAACACACTTTGAAAAGGTGGAGGAAAAGGACAGAATGGCTACATGCACAAAAAAGACAATTGTTCTTGGATCTAAGCCTCCTTTATTTTATTCTAATTTTTTTTAGGAGAGGCATAGTGAAACTAGAAAGCCTCAGTGAAATTAATCACCTAACAACCAAATGGCAGCCTTATGTTTAGAGGCCTACTGGCTTACAGATGAGTCCATTTTTGATTTCCACTCCAGATGCCATGACATCAGCATCTCTATGGACAGTGTATCCCAAGCATCCAGCTTTGTTTCCCTAGGGCAGCTTTCATACACACATTGCCAAGGCAATAGTTCTAAACAGTCTGTGACTTTACTACTAATCAAATTACTTTGACAAGGAATAGTCACTTTAAAAAAAAAGAAAGGAAAAAAAGAAAAAAGAAGAGTGGAGACTGTTGGCACTTAACCACACAGTGGTATGCCTTTATTGCTATGCAGTTGTTAGCTGAAGGCTTTCTAATCTGCCCATTGGGATTATCAGTGGTTTAAGGGCACTGTTAGTACCCAGTGGCTAATAGGTACACATTTATCCCAGGGATAGAAAAATAAAGACTTATCACATGGAATAGAGCTGCTGGCATGTAAGTGGCACTCAAATGGATCCCTTAAAAAATAAAAATTCCAAGCAAATACTGATGCCTATCATCTTCTTTCTCTTTTTCCTTCTTCCACATCTCCTTCATTCATTCTTATAACAGTTCCCAGATTTCCACAGGTATCAGCCCTGTAGTTTGTCTGGGGATAGCGAAGATAAGTTATGAACCAATCAGTGATGATTTTGTTTCTATGTGTGTGTTGCTTAACACCTGCCTGTTCTACTCTGACACGTATTTTAGCTACTTAAAATTATTTCTGATTTGGATAGGAGAGGATCCCTTAATATCAGTGATTTGATGTGATATATATTAGAGATGACATCATTCTTTTGAAATATGATTTAAAACTGGACAGACTTTATAAGAGAAATATTAGGATCAGGAAGAGCTGGAGAAAACACCAGGCATTTGAGTTGTTTCCAGTTTGGGGCATTATGAATAATGCTGCTATGACCATTGTCTTATAGTGGACTTGTTCATACATTATTATAAGAAATATAACTGGCAGTAGAATTGCTGGGCCATGGGCCATGCTAGTTTCACATTAGTAGAAAATATTAACAGTTCTCCATAGTATTTTTAATGTTTTATATGCCCACTGGAAGCGTGTGAGACTTCTAGTTGCTTTGTAACCTCACCAAAACTTGCAATTGTTGATCTCTTTTTTAGCCATTCTGGTGGGTTCATAGAAATACCACATTATGATATTAATGTGCACTTTTCTGATTTATAATGGGGTTGACAAATTTTTCATGTTTACTGACCATTTGGGTATCTGTTTTGTGAGGTCGTGGAGGTGATTGCCAGGTTTTTGTGTTGTTGTTATTTTTTTGTATTCGATTATCCTTTGCTTGTTTTTTTTAATAATAATTTTTTATTATGTTATGTTAGTCACCATACAGTACATCCATAGTTTTTGAACTAGTGTTCCATGATTCATTATTTGAGTATAACACCCAGTGCTCCATTCAATATGTGCCCTCCTTAATACCCATCACCGGCCTATCCCAACATTTGCAGCAACATGGACAGGACTGGAGGAGATTATGCTAAGTGAAATAAGTCAAGCAGAGAAAGACAATTATCATATGGTTTCACTCATTTATGGAACATAAGAAATAGCAGGGAGATTGATAGGAGAAGGAAGGGAAGAATGAAGGGGGGTAAACAGAAGGGGGAATGAACCACGAGAGACTATCCTTTGCTTGTTGATTTTTAAGTGGTCTATACGTATTTTGTATTTGAACCTTCTGACAGTCATATGGATTGTAAATATCATTTCTCACCCTATAGCTTGCATTGACATTTCTTTAATGATGTCTCAATGAACAGAATTTCCCAAAATGAATGTATCCAATTTGTTAATCTTTTCCCTTATTGGATGTGGGTGTGTATGTATGTGTATATGTACATATAAATACATATGTATGGTTATACAGTAGAGTTCTGAAATAAATTTTGACTTTATCTTTCCTCAATATCTTGTGGGCAGCCATGGACAATAATAAGAATAATCCTGGCTATGCCTTCTTTTTTGCATTATTTATATCCTTATCTTCTATAATGTCTTGGTAGCATTCTGTATAGCTGACTGCATAATAGTTACTCAATTATTATTTCCCGTCTTCCATGACATAGCTGGTTCTTACCTGATTTTCTTCTTACTTCTTGTTTTTTTTTTTTGTTTTATTATGGTTTTTTTTTTGCCAAAACCTGTGATATCTAACTTGAAATGATTAAATTCATAAAGTTCTCTCTGCTAGATTTTTTCTTTCTTTCCTATTCCTTCTCAGATATTCTTACCCATATTCACAGATATATGCAAATGACTTGAACATTTGTATCTTCAGATCAAACATCTTTTCTGAATTCCTGATTTATAGACCCAACTAAGTAATATCTCTACCTGGGTGCTTTATAGGCACTTGAAATCAAACCTGTCCGAAATGAACTTACAAGCTTTCTACCACTCTCCAGCGTTCTCTAGCTAGGTAAATCGTATCACCATACATCCTTGAGTCCAGGTTCAAGGGAATCATCCCCTATTTACCATGTTATTTAATCTTACCTTTTTAGTTATTAAATATTTCTCTGTTTCAAGCTACTCTCAAATCATGACTAGATGACACCAACAAGTCTTTAATCTGCTCGGCAGAAAGCCTTGCTTCTCCCTCTCCCTCTACCCCTCATCATGCTCATGCTCTCTCTCATGCTCTCTCTCTCTCTCTCCCCCTCTTTCAAAAAAATAAAAATCTTTAAAATTTTTTTAAAATAAAAATTCATTTTAAGTACAGTGTTTTTCTTTATTATGTCACTAAGGAGATCTCTTCTCATCAATATGCTCTGCAAAATTTCTGACACAATTTGCTTGTAGCCCCAGGGACTGGCTTTGCCCTTTTGGAAAGATTGTATGTTCCAGGCATTTGCCCATGTGTTTAGCCTGTGCATTGTTGGCCATACAGCAACAATGGGAAGGTTCATTTCTTTTCTTTGGGCAAAAACTTGGTGTCCAGTGTTACAAGTAAACTTCTGTCCACATACACAGTGCAACACCATGAATACCATAGTACTTCCTATGTAACTATTTTAACTTTCTCTATCCCTCTAGAATGATAGGATTTTTTTCTCCTTAACCATTTCACCTTCACTAATAGGCAGCATTTATACAGGCATATATGCTTGAGATCTATTTATATGCCATTAAATAGGTAGAGAACATTGGTCCATTTATTTTAAGGTATTTATTGAGTAGTTAGGGAATCATGAATAATAATGCTACGTGCTGTTCAATGACTGTGAGGCAGTGCTGAGTATTAGGTCCAAAGCTCTGGAATCTACAGTTTGGTTTTGACTCTTCATTGCACGATGTAAAGGCTATTCAGGCTCTTTGTTTTGGTTTCCTTATGTATAACATTGAAATTAAATATGTATTTTATAAGGCTGTTGTGATGACTAAAAAAGAAAACACTGGTAAGCAATGAATAAATCTTAGCAATTACTAAAGTAAAACTTAGGAAGATGCATCTTTCATTTGAAATTCTTGCTTGTACTATAAGATATATTTTTTTAAATATTTTTTATTTATTTATTAGAGAGAGAGACAGCCAGTGAGAGAGGGAACACAAGCAGGGGAAGTGGGAGAGGAAGAAGCAGGCTCCCAGTGGAGGAGCCTGATGCGGGGCTCGATCCCACAGCCTGCATCACGCCCTGAGCCAGAGGCAGACGCTTAACGACTGAGCCACGCAGGTGCCCCTATAAAATATATTTTAGATCTGACATATGGCAAGACTTATTTTGTTCAAATTTAATATTTCTAATATTGTATAAATAGGTTGTGCAAATACTTGATAAATCATTCAAATTGTATAAAATGGTATTATGATAAGAATTCTACCACCCTTGTAGAATTATATTTGAAAACAGTAATGTTTTTTTAAAAAGGATAGCACTTTAAAATATTTATAACATGTTCGACATATCTAGATCATAAATTGCTAAGTGTTTTGCATACTTAACTGGTAAGAGGATTCTACTCCTATACTCAAGTCATTGTTAGACTTTGTAACATTCTGATATAGAAGGAAGTATAATTGTTGGGTTTATGTGTGGAATAATGCCATTTTCAAGCTCATTACATGCATGGTAACAATGAAATCTGTGAATGAGAATCATAAATCTTGTATAAGAGGAATCCACCTGTGGCTTTTTGATCTTGGAACTGAGCCATAATTTTTCAACACCAGTGAAAGTGCACCTGTCTATCAGATAAGAAAACACAGTGGTCATTAATTATATTCTTTCTTTCATTATCTCATGGGCTTGGAACCATTAGTGTTATTTATAGGACAGACTTTGTGTTTGATTTAAGTCATGTTGAAAGCTGCAGCCCATGTGTGAGTTACTTTGGCAAGATCATGGTTTGATCATGTAGTGAAGACATCAGAAACAAAATGTGCTTTGGATTATGCTAGGCTCTGCTTAAACTATTCTTCAAGAGAGACAAAATCATAAAGAATGTTGCAAGTTAATACCATGTTCAGAGTTTCAGGAGTTTGGTGCACCTTTTACTTGTCAACTTACCATAGAGGCCTAAGAAAGTAGGAGGGAGGAAAAAGAAAGCCAGGATTCCAGGCAGCATGGTAAATTTCCAAACAAGAAGTCGATCAAGTAGCATACCTTCAGAGTAGAGAAAGTTGAAGTAAGTGAGGAGCTCTGTTCAAAAGAGAGATAATTGCCTTTCTAATTTTCTTATCTTTTAAGATTTATTCATTGGAAATTTCAGGTTAATATTATTACTTTCATTTTCCCTATAGTATCTCCACTATTTTCTCTACTATGCCTTCTCTAAATATCAGAGTTGTTGTTCACGAATTTTTATTCATTAAAAACTTTATGGACCATGGGAAAGGAGTAGAAGGAGAGAAAGGAGTAGAAAGAGAGGCAGAGAAGGAAGGGCAAAAAGGAAGAGAAAAGACAGGAAGAGCAAGAAGTAGAACAAAAGGAAGAGGATGAGATCCCTGCTCTCCAGTGTCTAAAATACTCCCATGTACAATGCCATAACAAAATGCCACAGACTGGGTGGCTTCAAACAATGCAAATGTCTTTTTTCACAACTCTTGAGTCTAGGAGTCCAAGATCAAGGTGTCAGTGGGGTTGATTTCTTCTAAGACTTCTCTTGAGCGTGGCTTGTGGATGGACTTCCTCCTCTAGTGTCCTCCCATGGTCTTCCTTCTGTGTGGTTTTGTCCTAATTGTTGCTTCTTATAACGACACCAGTCATATTGACTTTGAGCTCACCCTCATGATCTTATTTTAACTTAATCACCTCTTTAAGGTCCCCATTTCTAAATACAGTTGCATTTTGAGGTACTGGAGTCAGGAGTTCAGCATATGAATTTGGGGGGGCACATTCAAATTTCTATAATGTATTTTTGGACAAATTAGAATACAAAGAGTAGAAAAATTAATTCCAGCCAAGGAAAATTGGGATAGGTTCTGATAAAGGGATTATATATTCTTTTTTTTTTTTTAAGATTTATTTCTTTATTTTAGAGAGAAAGAGAGAGTGAGGGGTGGGGCAGAGGGAGAGGGAGAGAGAAGCTCAAGCAGATGCCATGCTGAGCACAGAGCCCAGTGTGGGGCTCGATCTCATGACCCTGATTTCAGACCTGAACTGAAACCAAGAGTCAGACGCTTAACCAACTGCACCACCCAGGTACCCTGAGGGGGTATGTATTCTTAAATTCATATACATGTCATCACAGAATGACAGGCTTGAATTTTAGGGCTCTGGGCATTTATTTTCTTTCTTTCAATCTCTTTCTTTCTTTCTTTCTTTCTTTCTTTCTTTCTTTCTCTCTCTCTCTCTCTCTCTCTCTCCTTGTTAAGATTTTATTTAAGAGAGAGAGAGAGAGAGAACAAGCAGTAGGGAGGGGCAGGGGGGAGAGAGAGAGAGCAGATTCCCTGCTGAGCAGGAAGCCTAATGTGGGACTCCGATCCTAGGACTTGGAATCATGACCTGAGCCGAAGGCAGATCCTTAACCACCTGAGCCACCCAGGCGCCCCCAGGGCTCTGGGCATTTTCAAGCAATTTTTGATGCATTGAATATATAATGTTGTATGTATAAGTAGGATTAATTTTTCAGGAAGCAAGCTATGTATAATATCCTTAGCTACTATTTATTCAGGAGAAATGTTGAAACATGCCAAGCCTTTTGTATTAACATTCAATTCAAAGAAATATTTTGTACTAAAGATCATTTTAGTTATAAGCATATATGGGTTATTTCCCAAAATTATTTCCAAATGTATGTGCCCTAATACATTTCCCTGTAGCTATATTTCTCTGCTACCACTCTGGAATAAGGACTTGAAATGTGAAAGAATGAGATAGGTTTAGTTTAAAATGAAAACAGAAGTCCATTATTTATACACTTAAGTTTTGAAAAAATTAACACATTATAAACCCAGAAATGAAAAACTACAAAGGTATGCAAGCATTCTAATTTAAATTGTCCCATATTTATTGAATGTTAAATCTTTTAAAGAAGGAATGCTGGTATATTTTTGTAATCAGACGGGTTTAAGTTCAGCCTCCATTTCTATTGTCTGCAATGCTTTCTATACCGAAAAGATAAAGCATTCTATTTGCAATATAATTACTGTTGTTTCTTCTACATATGTATGTAACATGTCTACTATAGACTAAATATCTGTGTAGCCCCCAAATTCATGTTGAAACCTAATCCCCATTTTGATGGTATTTGGAGGTGGGGCCATTGGGAGGTGATCAGATCCTAAGGGCAGAGACCTCATGAATGGGTTGAGTGCCTTTATAAAAGAGCGCCCCAAGTGTTCACTTCTCCCTTCTCACCACCCAAGAAGACACAGTGAGAAGGCAGCGTATGTGAACCAGGAAGCAGGTTCTCAACAGACGCTGAATTTGCCAGTGCCTTGATCTTGGGCTTCAGATCCAGAACTGTGAGAAATAAATTCACGTTGTTAATGAGCCACCCAGTCTATTGTGTTGCAAACAATGTCTCTGTAAAATTGAATACCAGGAACAGCTTCAAGAAACGCATCTGTCATGGGCGGGGGGGGGAGCCATTTTTGACATCTTAAATAAGTAAATCTCAAAAGATAAAATCTAATAGTGTTTTTTAAAATACATACTATGATTTCATCTAGGGCCTTTACTTAAGGATATGAAGTACTTACTAGTTTAAACTGATGATGACAAAGTTGAAGATTATGGCAAAAATGCTAATGATAATGGTAATGAAGTTGTAAATTGTCTTTGCTTCCCCTTTATCGCTTCTGGTCTAGAGGAACCAGGCAACTCTGTAAACATTTTTGGAAGCCCATTATCTCTAGTACCTGGCTTTCCAACATCTGTCCTTTCTCTTGTATCTAAATGTATTATTTTTCTCTCAGTTCTGTTACACTACCAAGGTAATAATTTTTAGCACAACTGAAGTTGACATTAAGAACTTTCTAAGAGTGTCATTAGGGTTAATTTTAGGCATAATGGCTGGCTAGTCAAGAAAGTGTGTCTAAACTACACCACTGCCTAAAGTCGGTCTTTTATCTCAGTTTATATGCGCATCTACCTTATTATTTTGATTTGAATAATCAGTTATGATTGAGGCATGGTCCAATTACTTTGTCATATATTAAATAATTATATATATATTCTTAAATTTTAAGTTTGTATTTTCTGTACTTTAAATAAGAAAATGGAGGATTCGTGGATAGCTTTATATCTTTGACCATGCTACAGCTATGATTCCAGTTAAATATGTGGCTGCTGATTTTTTAAATCTTTATTTAAATATTCTGTTAAATATAGAAAAATGCTCAAACCCCAAGACTATGTTTCAGGGTATCACAAAGAGAACATACCTACATAAATACTACCAAAACCAGGAAATAGAAAAGCACTGTTGACGTCCCAGAGCACTCCTTTTACCCTTTCACTGCCGATGCATTATTCTTCTTTGTAGTCCTCCTCTGCAAAGCAAACCAATTTCCTGACTTCTAACTATACAGATTTGTCTTTCCTGGTATTGAACTTTATGTAAATAAACCATTCTCTATGTGTTCTTTTCTGTTTGGCTTATTTTTCTCAATATTATTATCGTGGGAACCATTTGTATTATTGTGTACTAGTGTGTTAATTTTCATGTTTGAAAGTATCTTATGGGTGCTCCAGGGTGGGTTAGTTGGTTAAGCGTCTGACTTCGGCTCAGGTCATGGTCCTGGGATCAAGCCTGGAGTTAGGCTTCCTGCTTATCGGGGAGCCTGCTTCTCCCTCTCCTCCCCACTCATGCTCTCTCTCACTATCTCTGTCTCTCTCTCAAATAAAATCTCAAAAAAAAAAAAAAAAGAAGAAGAAGAAGAAGAAGAAGAAGAAGAAGAAAATGTCTTAAACAGAGAAAGACAATTATCATATGGTTTCACTTATTTGTGGAACATAAGGAATAGCAAGGAGGACACCCGGAGAAGGAAGGGAAAAATGAAGGGGGGGGGGAACAGAGTGGGAGAGGAACCATGAGAGACTATGGACTCCGGCATACAAATTGAGGGTTTTAGAGGGGAGGAGGCTGGGGTTATGTGTTAGCCCGGTGATGGTATTGAGGGCACGTATTGCATGGAGCACTGGGTGTTATACGCAAACAATGAATCATGGAACACTACATCAAAAACAAATGATGTACTGTATGGTGACTAACATATCATAATAAAAAAATATATAAATAAAAAATAAACTGTGTTTCTGGAAGCAAAACCTGAGGCAACAGTTTGTGTTAAAGTGGTTTCATCATTCCTAATAAAATCTCAGGGAAGAAAATGGTAGGGCACCGTGGAAGTGGGATTGGGAAGGTTGGAGGGCAAGCAAGATAGATGTGATATAAAGCAAAGTTCTCAGGAGGGGTGCTTGTCCATTCTCTCAGGGGAGCTCTGTGCAGGGTGTAACTTCAAGTCAGAGGTGTCTGGATCAGGGGTAAAGGAGCTGTGAAACTTACTCTAGAATCTTTCACTCATTGGTTAAGGGTCACCTGTAAGGTAGATAAATTTTCAGGCACTTCAGGCTTTCTGCATGCATGGTAAATTAATTTCCTGCTATCAAAAACTGCCTTCTGATCTAGAGATGCAGGTGTTGGCTGTTGAAAATGAAAGCAGTCCTACAAAGATGGCAAAGGGATACAAGGAGATATGGATGGAGCGCTAAAGGAACTATTACAAACAGAATACCATTGTATAAAATGCACCATGATTTATTTATTCATGATACTATTGAAAGACATTTGAGTTGATTTCCAGCCTTAGGCTATTATGAATCATGCTGCTGTGAACATTCTTTGACTTGTCTTTTGGTGGACTTATGTGTGTATTGCTCTCAGCTTCTTATTTAATAGAAGATACCAACAGTTCTCCACAGTAGTTTTAACAGTTCATACTTCCATCTGGAGTGTGTGAGACTTGCAGTTTTTCTGTAGTCACAGCAAAATTTGGGATCTGTCAGTCTCCTTGTTAGCCATACCTTGTTAGCTATTTTGAGTTGACATTTATGATTCCTAATGGAGTTGGCCATTTTTTCATATGTTTATTGGCCACTTGGATATCTTCTTTTATGAAGTTGTGTGTTTGATTTTTTTTTTTTTTGGATTGCCTTTCTCTTGTTGATTTGTCAGAGTTCTTTATATAATTTAGGTTTGAGTCTTTTGTTGGTTACGTTGTGCAGTAGGTTGAATAATGGCCACCTAACTATATCTCGTCTTAATCCCTGGAATCTATAAATGTCACTGAATATGATAAAGACTTTTTGGATGTGATAAAATTAAGGATTTTGAGATAGATTACCCTGGTTTATCTTGGTGGACTGTAAATGCGGTCACTTGCACATCTTAAGAGGGAGGCAGAGGGACATTTGACACAGGCACAAAAGATAAGGCAACAAGGACTCTAAGCCTCAGTTGATGTAGCCATTGGAAGCTGGAAGAGCAAGGCGCAGATTTTCCCTTAGCGTCTGCTAACACACTGATTTTGGCCACATGATACTGATTTCAGACTCTAATCATCCAGAACTGTGAAAGAATATCTTTCTGTTGCTTTAATTCACTAGGTGTGTGGTAGTCTGTTAGAGCTTTAAGAAAACTCTCATCTCTACTGCATGGCCTGTGTTTTCATTCTTTTAATGGTGTCTTAGATGAATAAAAACACCCAGTGTGATTGTAGTCCAATTTATCAATCTCTTTCTTATGATTAAGGACTTTTTCCTGCCGTGTTTAGGTTTCCCTGTCCTAATGATATGAAAATATTCTCCCATGTTATCTTGTTTCACCTCTCATCTTTATGTTTACCAACCACCTAGAATGGATTTTTTGTATATAATATGAGGGAGGTTAGGTTTTATTTTTTCCCCTTAGTGGATATCCCTTAAATTTAGGACCATTTATTAAAACAACTGCACTTTCCCTCTGCACTTAAGGCATCTTTCTTGTAAATGAGATGATTGTATATTATAGATTTGTTTCTCTACTTTCCTCTCTATTTCATTGATCTGTTTGTCTGTCCTTGCACACATACCTGTCTGAATTAATTTAGGCTTATAATAAGTCTGATATTAAGCAGAGAAAATTCTCCAATCTTATTCTTCAAAGTTTTCTTGGCTGTCTAACCTTTGCATATCCATAACCATTTTACAATCACTTTGTCAATTTCACACCAAAAAAATCTGATGGAATTTGGAATTTTATTGACTCTATAGAACAATTTGCAGACAATTGAGGGCATATAAAAAGTGGCCCTTTCAATTCATAAATATGACATTTCCTACCATTTATTGAGGTTTTATTTAGTTTCTCAAGATAATGTTTTAAAGCGTTTACTAGATTTATTTCTAAGTGTTTGATGTTATTATTTATTATAAATAGTAACTTGAAAGTGTCATTTTCTTAATCTGTAGCTGATAAATAGAAATATGAATTGATTTTTTAAAATATTGATAAATGGTTAAACTCACTTATTTACTCTAAAAATTTTTCCTTTGCGTTCTCTACATTCAAAATCATCTTATGTACAAATAAACTATTTTTTTTCTCTGAGACTCATAGATGTTGCTTTCTTTTTCCTTTTTTTCCCACCTTTATTTCATTGATGAGGTTCTTCATTACAGTTTAAATTGAGTATTAATGGTGGATATTCATATCTTGTTCCTAATATCAGAGGGAAAGGTTTACCGCTAAGTATGAGATATGCTTAGATTTTTTTGGTTGATCTTTATCAGATTAAGAATATTCCCTTCTAAGCACAGATGTTTCTAGTGAGCGTGAATCAATAAAATTGACCTGAGCCAAAAAAAAAAAAAAGTATATATTCCCTTCTAATCTTAATTTTACTGAGTTGTTTGTTTTGCTTTCTGTCACAAATGTAGATATGCTTTGTTCTGGATGTTATTTGAGACAAGAATTTGATTCCTCCACCCCATTATTCTGTTTAATGTGTTGAATTACATCAATTGATTTTCTAATATTAATAAACCTAACCTGGTAATGACATATTATTCTGTTATATATGACTAGATTTGATTTGTCAGTTTTTTGAACTGAATATTTGCAGCTATATTTATCAATGAAATCAGCCTATAATTTTCTCTTCCTGTGATATTCTCTTCAGATTTTGGCATCATCTTATCCCCCATAAAATGAGTTTGGACGGATTTTCTCCTTCTCCATTTTCTGAACAAGTTCTTACAAGACTAACATCATTTCTTCCTTAAATGAATTGGTAAAGTTTATTGATGAAACTAGCTGAGGCAGAGTTTTGTTGTACAAAAGTTTTGGGTTTTTTTCTTTACCCATACCCCCACCTCCCTCCCCTCTGGCAACCACAAGCTTGTTCTCTGAGTTTATGAGTCTGTTTCTGGCTTTTGTTAGTTCGTTCATTTGTTTTGTTTTCTTAGGTTCCACATATAAGTGAAATCATATGGTATTTGTCTTTCTCTGACTTATTTCATTTGGCATAACAACCTCTGGGTCCATCCGTTGTTACAAATGGCAAGATTTCATTCTTTTTTATGACCAAGTAATATTTCCAGTGTGTGTGTGTGTGTGTGTGTGTGTGTACCGCATCTTCTTAATCCATTCATCTATCAGTGGACACTGAGGTAGCTTTCATATTTTGGGTATTATAAATAATGCTGCAACAATCATAGGGGTGCACATATCTTTTCAAAATAGTGTTTTTATTTTCTTCAGGTAAATACCCAAAAGTGGAATTACTGGATTGCGTAGTATTTCTATTTTTAATTTTTTAAAGAAAAATCCATACTGTTTTCCAGGGGGTTGCACCAACTTACATTCCCACCAACAATGCATAAGAGTTTCCTTTTCTCCACTTCCTCACCAACACTTATTATTTCTTGTCCTTTTAATACTAGTCATTCCAACTGGTGTGAGATAATTCTTTGGTTTGATTTGCATTTCCCACATGACTAGTGATGTTGAGAATCTCTTCATGTATCTGCTGACCATCTGTATATCTTTGGGAAAATGTTTATTCAGATCCCTTGCCCAGTTTTTAATTGTATTGTTTGTTGGTTTGTTTTGTGTTGAGTTCTATGAATTCTTTATATATTTTGGATATTAATTGGATAATATATCCTTATTGGATTTATCATTTGCATATATCTTCTCCCATTCAGTAGGTTGCCTTCTTGTTTTGTTGATCTTTTCCTTTGCTGTGCAGAAGTTTTTAGTTTAATGTAGTCCCATTTGTTTATTTTTGCATTTGTTTCCCTTGCCTAAGGAGACAGATCCAGAAAAATATTAGTAAGGCTGATGTCCAAGACTTTGCTGCCTGTGTTTTCTTTCAGGAGTTTTATAGTTTCACATCTTACATTTAGGTATTTAATCCATTTTGAGGGTGTGTGTGTGTGTGTGTGTGTGTCTGTATGGTGTAAGAAAGTGGTACAGTTTCATTCTGTTGCATGTAGCTGACCACTTTTCCCAACACCATTTGTTAAAGAGACTATTTTTTCCCTATTGCAAAAATAATTGACCATATAAATGTGGGGTTTTTTTCTGGACTCTTTATCCTGCTTCACTGATCTGTGTGTCTATTTTTGTACCAATACCATACTGCTTAGCTTAATATAGCTTTGTAGTATATTTTGAAGTCTGGGATTGTGATACTTCCAGCTTTGTTCTTGTTTCTCAAGGTTTCTTTGTTTATTCAGGGTCTTTTGTGGTTCAATACAAGTTTTAGGATTATTTGTTGTAGTTCTATGAAAAATGCTATTGGTATTTTGATAAGGATTATATTAAATATGCACATTGCTTTGGGTAGTATGGTCATTTTAACAGTATTCTTCCAGTTCATGATTATGGTATATCTTTCAATTTATTTGTGTCTTCTTCAGCTTTTTTCATCAATGTGATAGTTTTCTGGGTACCAACCTTTCATCTCTTTGGTTAAATTTACTCCTAGGTATTTAACTTTTTATGCAATTATAAATTGAATTGTTTTCTTAATTTCTTTTCCTGCTAATTGGTTATTAGTGTATAGAAACATAAGAGATTTCTGTATATTAATTTTGTATCCTGCAACTTACTAAATTCATTTATTAGTTCCAGTAGGTCCAAAAGATTTTTATCTGTTGATTAGAATAAATCTATTATGGATTCAAGGAAATTATTTTCTTCTTATGTCAATTTAGGAGGATGAGCTTTTCTGGGAATTTTATATCTTTACAGATTTTCCAATTTATTGGCATACGATCTTTTTAAAGTCTGTGTGGTCTGAAGTAATGTTCCTTTTTCATTCTTGGTATTGGGGTTTTTTATGCTTTTTTCCATTTTTTTAATTTTTCCTTTTTCTTTCTTTCTCTTTCTTTCTTTCTTTCTTTCTTTCTTTCTTTCTTTCTCTTTCTTTCTTTCTTTCTTTCTTTCTTTCTTTCTTTCTTTCAGTATCACCAGAGGATATTTTTTGTTATTATTAAAGACTCAAACTTGTTTCCAAGGTTCCTCTCTATTGCTTTTATCTTTTATAGTACCTACACTCTATTTTTCTTCACATATTTTTCTGTTGTTTTTCTGTATCTCTGAAATGAATGCTTAAGACTGTTGATTTTTATTATTATTTTTTCTGTTCTAACGTGCGTATTTCAGGCTGTTCTATCTTCAGCTTTAGGTCTTCCCTTTGCACTGTGCCTTAGAGTGTCTTCCTGTAAGCTTTCGTCCCTCTCTCAAAAGTAGAAAGACAGCTGTTTCTCAATGCTTTCCATCCTACTGTGGGTGGGGGACAGGACAACCTTTGCTGTTCTGATTAAGACCTAGTCTTCGGCAAACATTTTGTCAATGGGTAGTGAACCTGTCCCAACCCCAGATTTAAGACTGTGCCCTGCTTGTACTCTTCTTTCTCCCCAAAGAGCTGTGTGTGTGTGTGTGTGTATGTGTGTGTACATGTGTGTGTTTAGTTCCCTTCATCTATTCCAATGAGTTTTCATAAGGTCCCTATGGGTGATAATGTTTGTTGCTATTCCCCACCCTTTTAAGACTTTTTTTTCTCCCCATGAAAAAATGAGGGGAAGGATCTGGGCAGGGCCTGAGCCTTTTCTAAAAGTGGTTGCTCTTAGATACAAATAGGCCTATACCTTATAAAAGGCTCTCCCCTGACTCTAATTGGTCTTTTTTTGGGAGAAGAGCCTGAGAGCTGGTATAAATTTCCCTTGTGTCTGTGGTTCCCAAACATTCTATATTCTCTTGCTATACCACAGTTAGCCTACAGCAATTCATTAAGACTTTCAACTGAGTTCTTCTTCCAGACGTTCTTTGGTATCTTACTCCAGGTAAGCAAGTGGTTGCATTCTGTCTGTCTTTGGACATGCCCCCCTGCCTTATATTTCATGTTAGTTAGTCTGTGACTTCAACTCTCTCCCGAGATCAAGAGAAGTTGTGTGTTTACAGATTGTTGAAGATGTTATTGTTGTAAGGGTAGCAGCAATGCTCCTTCCTTCTTTCTACTTTCTTTGTGGAACTAGATTATTTATTGTTAAGTCCTTAATTATCCAGAGGCAAAAAGAATCTTAGTCCTGGAGACCAGGGCATTCTGAGATTTTCCTAGGTCAATAATAATCAAATAAGATAGAGTCTATACTAGTCCGAAGAGGGAGGAGGTAGATAAATGGGTAGCGATGTTATTTCCCTNCAATTTTTGTCTGATTGCTTTATAGAAAGATGTGATGTTATTTGGTCTGCTTTTTTAAAGAGATGAGTACAACGATAGGCATTAGGTTAAATGCAAAAATGGCTGCTTTGGAGTCAGCTGTAACAAAAGGAAAGAAACAACCAAACAAAAGTCATGGGTGAGAAATGTTAAGCTGCTGTAAGACATTAAAATTTAGTACTTCTTTCCACTTCATTTGATGGATTTGGAAGCCATTCTTCATACTTTCTCAATTATATATTATGACAAAGTATTTTGGAAATGAAATTAAAGGATCATAAACCATGGAGAACAAATACTTAGAAGAATGTTTAGAAGACTACTGTTCAATTATTAAATTGACCCTTTACTCTTTCAGGGTGATAAGTGGATAATAAAAGTAGAAGTAGAACTGAGTGGGAAGTGTAAATCCAACACAATTCAATTAATGGTAAATCCTTGATAAGTCTTTGTCATTGCTTAAGAAATTTAAAGTCTCCCTTCCTAAGCTGTAATTCTTGTGCAAGAAGCCGTTGGGTTTTCATCAGGATGCTGTGGCTGTAGAAACATCCGCTTCATTCATTTTACTAGCAAGTATTTTTGTACTTTAACAAGAGTATATTAAAAGACTGGCTCAGAGGGCTCTTTCTGCTTCTTTTGGTGCTTTTGGTAACAAAGGACTAGTCTCCATTTTAGGACAGTTCTACCATCCTGCCCGTAGTCTCACTCAGTAGACATATCTGAGAACTGTATTGTGTGGACTCTGCTCTCTCCACCTTCAAGAAAATATCAACTAACCAAATTTGTGGAGTGAAGGGAAAAACACAAGTCCTGTGTTACACCCCTTGTTGTCCACCAAAATTGTATGTTTTCAAAGGGAACCAGTATGCCTCTGCTTTGTGGTTTGGGTAGTTTCAATATAAAAAATAGTACCCTTATCTTGAATAAATTGTAATACTTCTCCAACAGAAAATCGAATAGCATGATAGATTCATCTGTGTGACTTTGTTAATTTTATATATTTATTTATTTTTAGTTTCTGGACCCCACGTTTTTCCATTTTTTTCTTCTCTCTGTGAAGGAAGTGTAGTTCAGATATTTGTCTGGTTGCCTTTGCACAATGTCACTGCATCTACTTATCTTTATACAAGATTATTATGGTTTATTCTCTACGTATAAAGATGTGTTTAAGCTGATTATTTTTTTATGTCTGACAACCATCAGTAAACTCAAGATTGTTATCCAGCAACTGGAATCAGTTGACGGGTGCCTCTATACCCTATATGAGGAGTTGGCAAACCATGGTCCATAGGCCAAATCCAGCCCACCACTCGTTTTTGTATGCTCAGGAGCCAGGAATAGTTTTTACATTTGTTGAATGATTTTTTTAAATTTAATTAATTAATTAATTAATTTTTATTCTTAACATATAGTGTATTGTTTGTTTCAGGGGTACAGGTCTGTGATTTATCAGTCTTACACAATACACAGGGCTCACCACAACACATACCCATCATATTGAATGATTTTTTAAAAATCAAAAGAAGAATGATATTCATGACACATGAAAATTATATGACATTTAGATTTCAGTGGCCATAAATAAAGTTTTATTGAAACACAGCCACACTCATTTATTTTTGGACTATTAATGGCTGCTTTCTGCTGCAATGGCAGAGGTGAGTAGAGCTGGAGAACAATATGGCCCAAAAAGTCTAAAATATTTATTATCTACCAATCTACAGGAAAGGTTTGCTGACATCTGTATAAGAAATGTCTAGATTGATCAGGATCTGGAATATTTCAAAGAGAAGTGTGCTAAGCAGTATATGATACAGAGGGATGGATATTGTCATCATTATGATAGAATTCATGGCTTCCAAAAAATACTGGATATTTACAAAATAATGCATTTGACATTTGTGGTTATATGCAACTAATACTAATACCTCCCCGAGACACACACACAGTTGGGGTTTTAATCATTTAATCATTTCATGTGAAGAACAGTTTTAAAATAATGAAAATGATTCAGGCACCTGGGTGGCGCAGTTGGTTAAGCATCTGACTCTTGGTTTTGGCTCAGATCATGATCTCAGGGTAGTGATATCAAGCCCCACATCAGGATCCACGCTCAGCACAAAGTCAGCTTGAGAGACTCTCTTACGCTCCCTCTACCCCTTCCCCTCCTCTCTCTCTCTCTCTAAAATAAATAAATAAATTTTTGAAATCTTACAAAAAGATACTGAGAATTATTACTCAAACCACACACAGAAATCAATACTATTTTTCTGTTACCACAACCTATCAATGTTTGGTGGTTTCTGTGTTGCAGTAAGTAATTTTTTATAATCTCTCTTCATTATCTTATTTAGGCATTGGAAGAAATTTTTTAAAGCAAAATTATAATTTGAAACAAAATATCGGATATTTACTTAAAGTTCAGTTTTTAGGGGCTCTTGGGTGGCTCAGTCGTTAAGCGTCTGCCTTTGGCTCAGGGAGTGATCCCAGGGTTCTGGGATTGAGCCCCACATTGTGCTCCCTGCTCCGCTGGGAAGCCTGCTTCTTCCCTCTCTCACTGGCTGTCTCTCTCTCTCTCTGTCAAATAAATAAATAAAATCTTAAAAAAAAAAAAGTTCAGTTTTTTAAAATATCTTATTACCCAAAGTGTGGTTTAACATTCAAGATTTAGTAAAAAATAAAATTATTTTTTCTCATGACTATAGTTGGATTTATCACCAGTGAAGATATCAGTGTTTACCAATATTTCAGTAGGAAATTTATTATTTTAATTTATATGGATTTTTTTCAAAGCATTTACTGATAGCTCACTTACTTACACCAAATGTTTATTCCTTTATAGTCTTTTTAATATCGAGACAATGCTTCTATCCCAAAAGCTTCTATAGTCTCTTACCAGAACTGATTCCTTTTATTTGGTTTGCTAATCTATTATTAGATATTAGTAGGTTAATGTTGACATTATTTCACTGTTGAACATTAGTTCTTTTTCACAGAATCAGTTTCTTATGTTCCCAATATCAGTTATAGTAAACTGATGTTTCCTCATGCACGTTTCGTAATATATTCATAATATAAACAAACAAAATAATATGGGATGTCTAAGTGACAGAAGGATGATAAAGAATGTCTAAATAACAGAAGTTTGTGGGGCTAAATGATTATAGAGATAGGACACCGTTTGCCCTTCCCAGGGTGTTTTAATTTGACTGTCAAAAAAAAAGCATGTTGATCATGTAAACATGATCTATTTTCTAAGGCTAGCAAAACAGAATTGTATGTCAAAGATGACCAGAAAGCAGAGGTAAACTTTCTCAAGTATGGGTAAAATCAGGGCAAATTGTATTGGCCAAAAGGAATTCTTACAATGTTCTAAATATTAAAACAGCAGGAAAACATTATTGATGTTTTTTGTAACATCCTGGGTCCTTATTCTTAAAATTAGCTCAGGAAAAGAAATAGTGAAGCTCACTGAAATTATTTTGAAAAATATATTTATATTAAAAAAATAAGAGTCATAACTGCAAAAAGACATAAAACTTGATTTGTGTCATATCCATGCCTAAACTTCCTGGGCTTCTTTTTTTTCCCCAAGCATGGCTCATATCGCTTTAATTCAGTAACCCTTTTTCCAAATGCCTTTTATGCGTCAGGTATGGCGTTAGACTTTGAAGAGGATACAAAGTGGGTGAATTCATAGACCTGGTTCTGAAGGTAATCATAGTCCAACAGTTGGTGTTGAATGTAGACAATACCTACATGGCAAAATATGTGTTAGGTAAGGTTATGAGAGAAAATATTTAAAGTGGTTATTTGTGAGGTGCCAGGGTGGCTCAGTCGGTTAAATCTGCCTTCTACTCAGGTCATGATTCCAGGGTGCTGGATGGAGCCCTGTGTTGGGCTCCCGGCTCAGTGGGGAGCCTGCTTCTCCCTCTGCCTCTGCTGCTCCCCCTGCTTGTGCTCTCTCTCTGTCTCTAATAAATAAATAAAACCTTCAAAAAAAATAAAAAATAAAGTGATAGTTTGTGATCTGATTAAAGAGAAAAACTTGAATGCCATCTTTATAGTTAGAACTTTATTCTGTACTCCTTAGAAACTTTTGAGCACAGGGCAGTTATGCCTTGGGTTGTGCTTAAATGCCACAGGGGGAAAAAATGAGCAAAGTTGTCTTTTGTTTTATTTGTTTAGTTTCATTTTTGTTCTTGTTTTTGTTTTTCCTTCCTTTCAACCACTATTCTCATCGATGTTAAGAAATAGGGAGAAAAAAGATCAAATTAGTGGTATTGACTGTTATATATCCAATGCGATTTTGACACCATTATTTCATTTCTTTATGGAATTGTTTTATTGTTGTTCTTGTTGTTAGAGAATGATTTTCCTGTAAACATCACGAACTGGAATTATTTGAAGCCAGCGTTATAGGGATTTAACAAAAATAGAAATAACGATGATTTATATAACTTTTGCGCTAAATTTATTTAGTAACCTAATTAATTCCATGACCTTATTCCCTATTTTATTCCTGAGTTTCTGTAACGTAGTTCACTTTAATGTGGATCTAGGCTCCTTAAGCATCATATATAACATACATAAATATATACATCTAGATCCCATATGTAAATTTCTATATTTCATATTTATATTTTAGTATTTGGGATTATGTTATGGGTAAGTTTGCACACAGCTGCAAAAAGCCTCTTTGCAAATCTAAGAAATGTGCCCAAGGCCAGAGAAAAATCTTTGTTTATTTAGCTTACTTTGATTTAGTTAATTTTATGGATTTCATAAACTCTTCGTAAGGATAGGCTGTTTTCTTTTTCATTTCCAAGTTTGCTCAGGTTTTTTTTCTGCAAGGAAGATCTCAAGGGAAATCAATAACCTTAATTTTTTATCTTTAGCATTTTTAACAAAGCATGAAGTAATCTGAAAAAGAGAAAGAGTGGTTATTACTCTTTGTATCAGAGTTTTATCAGAAAAGCAGAACTAGTGTGGGAATTATGGAATAATGGACTCACTATGAGGCCTGATGCAATTGTGGAAGAAGCTGAGGAGTAACCAGGAGTCTGGAAGGAAGCAGAGCTGGACACAGAGCAAGGGAGAGCAAGGACAAACTGGGACCCCCCATTCCCTTCGCACCTACTTCCACCACATCCAACCAGAATGGCATTCAAAGTGCAGTGGCCACTGCTTAATGTCCAGTTTCCAAACCTGTAGATTTCTCTTTTGCCTAACTTTAACCAGGAACTATACAGGAAAGGAGGTTCTGAGAAATGGTTTTCAGCTTAGCCAGGTTGACATAATATGCAACCACTGCTATTTTAAAAATCATTTACATATTCATTAATTTAGTTATTTAATAGGCACTTATAACTTGCCAAGCTCCTTGTTAATTACTGAGGATAAAATTATAAAAAAGAACGCCCCCCCCTCCTCAAAATTCAATTTTTTTTTCAGAGACAAAAATATAAGAAGCAATTAGAATAAAAGGGTAAGAAGAAGTACAGGTAAAAAATGGGAGGGAATAGTTGAGGTCCTTTAAAAGAATTCACTAGTGAAGCCTTCCCAGGCAAGGAGACATCAAAATAGATGCCTGCTGGAGGGGCTTATGTGATGG